>NW_015090794.1:6974759-6977917 GCF_001431845.1 Calidris pugnax
CCCCCGCGGGGGCCCGTCAGCCCTCACCCCGGGCCCCTCGGCAGCACGGCCCCGCGCCCTTCCAACATGGCCCCCATCCCTCCGCCCTCAGCGCCCACCCGCCGGCGCGCGGCCCCGTCCCGGCGCGGCGGTTACCGTGGGGCGGCGGCGGCGGCAGGCCGGGCGGGGGCGAGGGTGGCGGCAGGCCGGGCGCCGGGCCTCCCCTCAGGAAGGACGGCACGAACTCGGCGGCGTGGACGTTGGGCACGAAGGGCTTGGCGTTGACGTTCAGCTGCCGGCTGAAGGCCGCCCCGAGCAGCTCCTGCTGGGCCTCGGCCTCCGCGGCCGGCGGGGCGGACCCCGGGCCGGCGCCGCTGCCCGGCTCGATGTCCGCCTGATCCCAGCAGTCGGGAGCCGAGTCGCTGCTGCTCCCGCTGCCGCTCCCGTTCGCCTCCATTTTGTGGCTGCCCCACAAGCCTCTGCGGCCTCGAAGCGTCTCCCAGCGTCCGGGGTAAGGGGGAAGCCGGCGGCGGCACCGACTCAGCACTCGCTCCGGCGATTCCGCGTGTACTCCGCCGCCCCGACGCGAGCGCAGTATGGCCTCCCGGAGCTCCCGTACCCCCTCCCCGCCGCCTCCCCTGCCGCCATTTTAGTAGTTTTTAGCTCCCCGGGGCCCCGTCCCATGGCACGACCGCTCCACGGCGCGAAAACTACGATGGCCATCATGCCTTGCGTGAGCCCCTCTCGGCCCACCCCCGGCACAGATGGGAAATGTAGTTGCCTGCGTTTCCTGCGTGGTAAGAAACTACAATTCCTGTCAGCCTTTGCGCTCGCCTGTCGCGTCTGCCGTCTCCGCCTCCGACCGCGGGGTGGGGGACGGGACATGTAGTTGGCGCCAAGGCCTGAGGCGGGACACGAACTACCCGTCCCGGCAGGCCCGGCGCCGGCGCTCCCTCAGGCCACGCTTGTGCCTCGACCCCAGCTCTCTGGGAAATGCAGTTCGGAGAGGCTGTGAGGGGGCAGCGTGGCCGGGCTCCCCATTCCCCCATCCCGTTTCGGCTGAGGAGGGGGAAGATGAGCGTGTCCCGGTGGCTTCCCGGGGCCTCTGGAGCGGCAGCCCCTCCGGCGGGGGCTGAGGAGAGCGGGCCCGGCGGGGGGTGTCACCTCAGGGATTCCCCCTCCCTCAAGGACTCGGCGTCTGGAGGCAGGTGAAGACGTGCTCTTTTTAGCGTTTATCTGTGCACAGTTGCACCCACCTGGTGCTAGAAAGGGTAGGTGCAGGGTGACGGTACAGCCGGGGGGTCCATAAACCTCCCAAGTGAAGATCCGTGACCACACGGGCTTTCCTGTGAGGCGAGGGCCAACGTTTCGGGATGTGTCCAGCCATAAGTTAACCGGGTGCATTAAAAGTTCCAAATTTGGCAACGCTACAGCACGCTTTGACTTGGTTATTATTTAAAACAAATAATAATAAAAAACCCCAAACATTTAAGCCAAATCAGTAGGACTTGTCAAGTACTGAGGCCCTTGACTAGTAAGACTATTAGAACTTATGAAGAAAAACCCCAACAAAACAACAAAACAAATCCAAACCCAGAAAACATTGCTTGAAGTTAAGTATATTTGGAGGAGACGGGGAGGAGCAGAGGGGGGAAAAGTAGATTTCTGGTTAGTAGGCTGCACATGGCTGTGGCAGCATTTCATCTTGGAAGGTTCTTCTGTGTAAGTGTTTAGACACATTGAGTGCTTGGGAAAAGGGAATTTCTTGGAATGCTCACATGCGAGGAGTGAGTCATCTGCAGCATTATTTATATTAGAACACTGTAGGGCAGGTTACGGAGTTGTTTTGGAAGCAGTCAGGCTTAGAACTAAAATGCAAAGATCCCCATTCAGTACAAAATTCGGTGCAATTTTGGCTGGAGAACTATACAAATTCTCCTGAAGTGACTTTTATGTAACATAATCCCGACACAAGAACCAGATGGTTTCTGGCCGCACACCAGCAGCAACATGTGCACCCTTGACAAGCAGAAAATTCTACATGGCAGGTAATGCACAGGTGTTAATGGAAAAATGTGCTTCCAACCCATCATATTCAAGGAAAAGACTAGTTTACAGGGCAGCACTTATAAAAGTTTAAAAAAAAAATAATCCCCATCAACACCACAGATAATTTTGAAAGAAAAAAATGTGATTCACAATGAAAGACTATACACCTCTGCTAAATGGAAGTCTTTCCTTCAAGCACCAAGAGTGTACCCTCACCAGAGCCTAAAGAATGAGTTGTAAAGACCTCGTGAAAGACACTCTGGTTATTCTCTGGTGCAGAGCTCCTCTCCATAAAGGCATGGGCAGGACCTCGATTGTTCAAGGCTGAGTAAAATTAAGGAAGATTCTCATGTGTATTTCTGTTGTAATATTTAGAATTTTGCTAAACTACAAGTAATTTCCTCAGCTATGTGGCAATCATGTTTCTGTTAGAAAAAGAAAAGTCATACACAATTCCACTGAGGACTGGGATAGAAGCAGGAATAGGGTATGATCCTTTTATTAGGGGAGTGGGGGAAGCAGTTAGGAGAAGAGCTACAGGAATAAGAAATAACTTTGCTAAGCAGCTGGTATGATAAAGAACACCTCAATATAACACTCTCTGCTTACTAAAGTTTTGTTTGTTGGTTTGTTATTTTTAATATTGACCATTGCTTGTTAGGTGAGATTTATTAACCAATAGGTATCTGCTACATTTAATTTAGTATGGAAACAAGGTAACACCATTTGGAACAACGGAGCTCCCATGCTGTTGAATAATAGATAAAAATCCAGTGGAAATCAAGCTTCATGAATTCTGCTGACAGAGTATCTTGTTATTGTACACTTTTTACCGTCATTATGAGCATTTAATAGTTCAGGTTTATAATGACTGCAATTCTGTATTACAAGCTTGTTTTTTGTTTGAGCCTTGACCCAGCCTACAAGTCAGGAAAGGTTTCATTGGAGGCAGGTACTATATTTTCAGAGAAATTAAGGCTTACTTTAAGATTACCAGCACACTGAATGTGTAGGTAGCAATTCTTACATACACTTTGGCATTCTTTAAAAAGGTTTCTTGAAGGTTTTAGAAATGGAACTTAATTCGGCCAGCTCCTAAAGTACTGAGTTGTGATAATTTTTTTTTTTTT
>NW_015090794.1:6978128-7028261 GCF_001431845.1 Calidris pugnax
GGGGGTGAGGGGGAAGGGTGGTGGTGTGTGTGCAGGGAATGAAGCCAAATATGCATTTGATCTGACGTATGGAAGTGTCCACTGATTTCAGAGGAAAAGAATTAGTTGTGTTATTCAACATTCCTTCCTTACTTGACCAGTACTTATTCCCTAGACACTTGCTAGAATATAAACAATTAGTCCACAGAATTTCAGAAGATGCCAGATGTCCTTCAGAGTGTACAAACCTGTTTTGCAGGCTGTTGCACATATAAATTGTGTAAACTCAAACACCACATTTTTAACAGGGCTAGTAGTTTGTTTTTCCACTTAGGAACAGCTGGTACTCAAAACAAAACCTAAGTGGAATCACGATAATTATGCTGGCTGAATATCTGCTGCAATATAAATGGTCACATTCTCTTGAGGTTTTGAAGCATTATAAAACCTTTTCTTGTTTAAATATCTTTTGCATCAAAATGTTCAGAATAAATATACTAGCTCTTGATTTAAAAAATACTAAAAGCTTTTCTTATTGAGAACCACCCATGCAAATCCACCATTACATCATGACTGACTTAAATTATCAAAGCACTGCTTAGAAAATAAGAGGCTGGACCACCTCAGGGTTAATAAACATGTGGGGACTGGGGTGGAGAGAAACCGGCTCCCCCACAGTGGCAGTTCTACTTGTTCTTGTGCTGCCTTCCAGCTCTTGTCAGACCCTTTGCTGAGTCAGCTTCTCTCATTAAATTTAGCAACAGAACAATCCACTTTCTTTCTCCTCCTGGGTAACTTAGATGAATCAACTCTTAGGAGGTGTTTGACAAATGCCGGAGCTGGTATGAAGTAAGAATGGGGAACAGGACTTCTTTAGCGAGAGCGAGCTGTTCACATCTTAAAGGATCTCGAGGTAGATTCACCGCTGGTTGGCAGCCTGTGGGAAGTCAATGCTACAGCAGTGAAATGGAGGCCCCCATTCATATGATATTAGGAATAGTATTCTGTACTTCAGTAGTAACTTTCATCCAAGGTTCTCACAAGCACTCCACACCCTAGCAGATATACCTACAAAATACCAATGTTTTAGTTATGTGAACTGAAGCAGAAAAGAAAGACACATTTCCCTAGCAGGCTTCAAACAGGGTAAGAGCTTCAAGCAGTTAAAAGCTCACCACCAACTGGTAAGCTTATTAAACTCCATGAAATAGCAGCAGTCTAAGGAGGAAGGAGAGTGGTTTTAGGGTGCTGGATTATGAGCTGTTTGACTCAGTTTACCCTGAGATCAGATAAGTTCCTGAGCTGCTGAAAAATGGGAAAGAAAGTATTTGGATGAGATTGGGAGGAGCAGGAAAGGAATAATAATCTGGTGTGGCAGCAAGCTGAAATTCAACTGACGCACTGTGAGCCATGCCCTGAAATTTAAAGGTATTCAAATATGTATATTAGCTACGCACTTAAATGAGTAGCCTGATATTTAGAATTGCTTTGAAGTCAGAATGAGCCTTCAAAAAACAAAGCCAAAATAACAAGTTTTTTTACCTAGGAGGAAGAAAAGAGTTACAAGAAAAGACAGAGTTAAAAGAAAAATACAGGAAACTGCTCAGCTGTGAAAGTGTTGTTCTAGAAGCATAGGTCTTTATCTGAGGCTTATGTGAAGGAACAATCTCAAAAGACATTCCAGAAATTAAGTTTAGCATTACTTAGAAGAAGCAGCTAGAGTTAAATGAGTCCAGAAAGCTTTTTCAGAAAACATGGACTAAGGCTGTACTTAAGTACAAGCAATGTACCTCTCCTGAAGGGAGGCTGTGTAAGAGTTTTTCTTAATTCCCTTTCATAATATTAATGAGGCCTGACACAGAATTTAAAATACTGAACTAGTTTAAGTTTGATTAGGTGTCAGGAGATTATAAATTAATGTTCTTAAACTCTCGCAAATTCTTTTTCCAGGTAATCTGTGGAGAGCTAGTGTGTGTCTAGCTGAGAACCAGAGAACAAAAAACACACTATGTTTTGGCCATCATGGCATTTTCAAGAGCCAAGTCTTTCCTAAACTTTGCTGCTGTTCCTGCATGCATAAGTGAATTATAAAGAGGCTTTTATATTTGCACAAGACCATGTATAATTCAAACTAAGATATCTTGATCCGGAAACATCTTTTCACCGATTTGTTTTTTCTAACCCTGCTATTTAACAAATGCTGTCTCTGACCTATTTTTCTCCCTCTGCTGGACACTCACATAATTACTGTATTTGTGTCGTCTTACATTCCTGTAGTTTAAGATATTTGATTCAAAAAGATTAAAATAAAAGTCTTCTTTGGTTTTCCAAATGTAGCACCACAACATAAGCCCTCTTCCACAGTCTGGTTGTGGAATTACTCTAAGCTCACAAAGGGGCACCATCAAAGGAATTAGTAATTTAACTCTTACATGTCTCATTGTGGGTTAGTGATGAGTAGTTCTGAGCCAGATTTTTCTTCTTGAGGTCTCCAATCTAGAGTTAAAGCCTTTCCTTTGGAGCAGTTAAAGCATGTAGCATAGGTTTCAAAAAAAGACATAAAATTAATTGTTTTTACTGTAGATAGCAGAAGAAATATATGGATCCATACATCAAAATACCAGTTTATATTTCTCTTTGTCTATCTCTTTACCTCTCAAATACTTCATATGTTCAACTTGTTGTTTTCCAAGGCAATCATCTATCTCTCACTTCTGTATATATACACAACCTTTCTTTCTCTTGCTTGTATATCTCTAGAAAGACAGACTGAAATGTCTTCTTGTTCACAAGTGACCTTTTCACCCTTTTTCCAGGTGACTTTAATTGGAGGCTCAGAGTTCTCAGCTGTGTGATATGTTGCATAGTTAGCCTGTTGGTCAGATTTGGAAAATCTGTAAGTTGGGTGCTGCTGAGTTTTTTGTTCAAGGTGCCTCTCTCTGAATGCATATTTGTTGCAGTTTACTCCTTACACGGAATTTCTTCTGTGTTTTTGATACTATGAGCCTCTAGACTGATAAATAGGAGGGGGAGAGTGGTTTAAGTAAGTAGTTTTGCTGTCAAAACTATTTGTTATATTTGGGAGTTTTTGCTATCAAAGCTCGAAATAAACAAAGATCGGGGTTAGGTGTGTGCATTGTGAGGAATCTAGGCATAGTTTATAGACCTTATGACAGTTTAAAATGTAAATAGCAAAAGGATTGCTTAATGTGGAAGGAATGTGCTGAGCAAAGAACGCACATCCAAGGAAGGGAAGAATGAGATCACTTTAATGATGTGTACAGTGACTCCATTAGTCTTGGAAAGGTTAGAGACTGGGGGGAATCTATTTAGAAGAAAGGCAGAGACTGTGTGATTTTAGAGATCTGAAAGCCAGGTGTAGGGTTGGTGGGAGGAGGCATCATGTCAGTTAAGTTACTGAAGCAGCTGAAAAGAAATCCTGTTTAGTACAATCTAGACCTGTTCAACTCGTCTTATGTTTTTATCTTGGTTAGCAACATTTTCATTGGAAAATTAACCTTCTGCTTTGTTAGAGTAAATTGTTTTCACCTATAAATCTGTTGGATGTGGAGAGTAAATATTACAAGTCTAAGTAGATTCTCTGGAAGTAATAAATGGAAACAGAGGATATTTCAGCTCCCTGAGACAAATCTGAGGCTCCCAGGGGCTGGGATGCAGAGTTGATTGAGCAACAATGATAACTTTTAAGTGCTGGATCCTCAGGAGATGTTCTTCCACTGGCTGTAAGCTAGTATTGTTCTAATAGGAGACAAGTACCAGAGCGAATTTGCAATTCCAGATACCATCAAATTGTTGGTCTTGTAGCTTGATATAGAGGTAAAAAAAGTGCAGAAAAGGTGGCTAGAATTTTAAGTGGGAGTCTAATACAGATGCAGAAGGCGAGTTCCAGCTATCAAACAGAATTCAGCTGTATCTCATATAATTTTTCTAGATTGCAATAAAGAATGTTTTTGTAAGACAATGAAAATGTCAAACTTAGCACTGAAAATATCAATGCAGAGTATGTAACATGCTGTTTATTCACACCCATTCTTACTGCAGTGACTCCCTGACATGGAGAAGCTCAGAGCTGCCACATCCACTGTTGGGTTCTATAACATCTCTAGGCCAGATCTCCTGCCTTATACATGTGGTAAGAGTTTTATAACACTTAAGTTTCCTATGCAAACTTTTGCATGCTGGCTGGCTGTCTCCAGGGAGGTGGGAATGGAAGAGTAGTTCCATGTGGGATTTTCATGTGCTTTCTTTTACCCTTCTTAATTTTCCAGAATTCCAGTTGAGGGAGCGTTTTGTCCATTAGAGATCCCTAAAGATTTTAATTTTTGGTAATGATTAAACCAAAATGACATTATTGTTATGAAGAAAGAATAACAGTGTCATGGGATTTTTAAAGCTGTTCTTCGATAGCTAGTTAACATGTTAACATTGTTGCAGAAAATAATTACTTCATTATGGAATGGTGAGAATGAAATAGTGAGCTTGTTTCTAAATAGGACTAATTACTCCAAAATTGTTCTGTGCCAGTACTTTTATTCCAGAGAAGGCAATTTGCTTGGGGAATTATTCTGGAATAGGAATGGCTAAATAATTACAATTTTCCTCCTGTCTTGAGAGAGAGCACATGTTGGCGCTGTGATTCTGTACATGGGAATTTGAAATGAAGCAATTGTGTGTTACCTAAACTCATCCACAAACACTGAATGCCTAGGGAATTTGGTTAAAATTAGCAGAAGAAAAATTCTTGTTAGACTTTAGTGTATGCCAAGGACTTCACATCATTCTTAGATGTTCATGCACATTTATTTTTGCCGTAACTGTTACTCCTGTTGGCATTATACCACTGATTAGTTTTAGTTTGTTTTGTCCATCTGCAGTGTCACTAAAATAGTAGTATGTGGGAGATTATTTTTACAACACATAATGTAAGTGCTTACATTAAGAAATGAAGAAAAAAAATAAGTTTACATTCTGTAAAAACTATTGCACCAACATAAAAATGTCACTGGCATTCTAACAAGTAGTAGCTTAATCCAAACTTGCTCACACAATTACTGTTTCATGCGTTGTCCTTAGTAGTTACATAACTATGTTGGCACATGTGGAACATCAAACAAATGAAGAGGTATCTTCTTTCCCCAAAGGGTTTATAGTCCATTAACACTGCTTTTCTCTGCCATGCACTTAGTTTTTTCCATAACTTTGTTCCTAGCTAAGCAAACTTTGAATGTACTAAGGGATACAGGAGTTCTCTGAATTTTAGTTGACAATGTTTACACTATTTTTATTGTAATTGCTATTTTTAAGGAATGTTTTTCTCTTCAGTTGTTTTCTTCTTTAATCTTTTTTGGAAATACTAAATGTAGCAACAGCAAGATCCCTCTTTTCAAAGCAGTGATCTAATTAAAATGTGCTGAACCAAACAGGCAAAATCTACATTTTTCTTGATTTTGCACTGTGCTCAAATGACATTAAACAATATTGTGTCTAAAAAGAGTATTGTTCTGTGCAGCTTGTAAAAGTTAATGAACAAGATGAATCCTTTAATAACCCCTTCCTTTTGTTATTAGCAGTGTGTACGCCATTCCTAGAACAGCTTATCTTCTCCCAGCTGTACAGTTAAAGCATACACTTAACAAAAGATGGATTTCTGAAAATAGTCGCTTCAGAAAGTTTTAACACTTTTTTAGGAGATAACTTTCTGTAAGACTGCTGTTCCTTGAAATGCAGTAACTTTTGGGAAGAAAAGGTGGTGGGTGTTTTTGATCTCACAGATTTCTAGGATTATTGTGATGAGGTGATTTATAAGGGACTTTTTTTCTCTGGATTTTTTCTGTAAGTAGCTTTAGAGAATTGGAGAGGACTCAGACCAAGCCTATACTATAAGACTTGATGGTGTAGGTCAGATGGGAAAAAAAATTACACGTGCTACCCAGGAGAGCTATGCCAGCATAAAATGACCAATGTAGAAGCAACTATACAGCCAGAAGAATTCCTTTGTCAGCCTAGCTAATGTTGTTTGTGAAGGGAATGTAATAGTCCTAGCAGAAAACTCTCTTTTTCTTGGGAAGTGCTATGCAATTATGCCAACAGAATTTCTGAAGTACAGTCAGACAAAAAAGCTGGCCCAAGCGTGAACAGAGAAACCCTACAGCAGTGTGAGAACTAAGCTTTGTTGTTGAAGTTATGTGTGGTACATAGACCTTAAGCTACTGTTCTGAGAGATGAATTTCAATCTTTATGTTTAATTATTGACATAATAGTATTACTTTCTTTGGTTTTCTGTTCAGAGTTTTCATTTTATCATTTCAGTGTTGAAACTCATAATAGCTTTTTTCAAATTACATAGTCAAAGATAAAATTCTCCTTCGCTTTTTCATGTGACTAATTTCTGTCACATAAGTAATACCAATTTATCACATGTTAAAAATTGGCACTGACAAGGATTTCTGAAAGTCTTAGGCTTCTCCAGATGTTTAGGGAAACCAGAAGTCAAATTTGGGTTCATGGCAGGAAATGCTCTGGCTGAATGCTCAGTGCTGGGTATGCCAAAGCAACTGTAACTCTTGGTCTTATGTGATAGGAGGTTGTTAATCGTGTGTGTGTGTACAGCTTCAAAATACTGCCTCCTGGTATGTGCTCTGCTGGTACCTACATGTGCTCCCTTTTTCAGTAAAAATTTGATTACTTGAAATCCTGTTCAGTAGTTTGATATCCTAGTAGAAATGTCAGTATGATAAAATCATTATTCTAAACAACAAATAGATGTGTTAGTGCTTCCAGATGTAGATTTGAAGTTCAGACAGGAGTTGGCAGTGGTTGAGAATCACCTTATGAGAGCATTCTGGTCTTTATAAATTGTCCCTGGGTGTCACTCTTGAGTCAAACTGAAACATTTTAGAAACAAATATGAGAATTGTTTTTCCTTTTCTTTTTTCTGTTTTTTCTGCAGTTTACACTTTTCTTCTTAAATTTATTTCCCATTACTCTCCATAATGATTCTATGATCTCAGCGCCATCAGGCCAGCTTAACTTGTCTGAATTATATTACTCTTACAGGATATCTTGGGGAGTTTTTGAGCTTAAGTTACAGTAATGTAACTGCAGAAATACTTTCCTGGCAACACTTTGTGGATTTACAGTTAAATGACTGATTATTATATTTAATAAAACCTTTCTTATTTTGTACAACTCTACTGATTTCTGTCATCCTTTTGGAGCAAAATCAAGTGACAAGGAGAAAGCATTTATTAGCAGCAACATGTAACTCTATGTGGAAAGCCAGTCCAAGCCCTGTAAATCCCATAACTGAAAAAAAAGGCTGAAGTGTAACTTCACTGGTAAACAAGCCATCTATTTATTATTCCCTAAAGGGAAATATCACTGTAGGAGAACTATCAGTATCTGGTCATCTCAGACTTTTTTTTTTGTGTGTGTGTGTACAGTCTACATATAACAAAATAGCGTGCTACTTAGAGGATTTAACGTGTATTATCCAAGGCAGTGGATAAATTATTAACATAACATAACTACAGTTTCTAAGTAACAATATCTTTATCTTAATGTCACTTAACGACTTTATTTTTAATGGTTCTCATTTTTGTTTCATTGGTTGGTTGCATCCAATGCTCTACTTTATAAACAGCTTCTGAACTCGGGTATTACATCTCTCATTAAAGCCAGTTGGTATAATACATTTCTCCCAATGAAATGCTGAAAGGTTTGGGGTTTTTTTTTAGTATTAACTTCCTCCTATGAAAATTACTCAAAAATGAAGGTTGCACAAGAATCCTGTTAAGATAGAAAATGTCTTCCTTACTCCTCAACTCATCATTTGCCCAAATCTGTTTTATTGCAAGTGCCATCACAAATCTACATAATAATTATAAAATATATTTTCTGTGCACTGCACCAAATAATCCTTTGTTGAATGGGTTCGCTTTTTCTGGCACAGTTTGAGATTTGTTTGTAAGAGTGAACACCACAGTGTTTTAGTGATTTGAGAAACAGTTATGTTGGATTAATTTTTGCTTTGAGAATAAATATTTGCAGTATGCTTTTTAGAGGCATGGGCAGACAAGAAATGATCCCCCAAAATGTCATTTCAAAACTGCTCTCTCTAGATACTTCTCTTCAGAAGTTCTGGGGAATTTCATGTGGTCAGTGAAAACAGCAGGTAAACCACAGGACATAGATTTTGAAATAATGTGTCTTTTAGATGTTTAGCAAGGTCTGTCACTGGGAATTATTTCTTATCAAGATCTTCTGATTACATGCTTGCTTTCAGATGCTTGAGAAGTCAGACTTTTGAATGCTGAGATGTGCAGAAAACATAGGAAACCAGCCATGACAACTGTAATTCTTCATAGTTTTTCTAACATTTGTCGCCGCTGTTTTGTGATTACATACATCAATAAAACTGTATATATCTAAGGAGAAAAGACTGTGACTTTTATGGTGGTTTATATGAATGACACATTAGAGACCCTTTACTATCATGGTTCCCCAGTTTCCTATGTGTGAAAAATGTATTGCTTAATAATCAAGGATTTGTGTTTTGGAGCATATCTATCAAAATAATTCATTTATCTCTAAAGGCTGTAAGGCTTGGGAAATAATAGTCCAACTCTAGGAGGGAAACTGTTACTACAAGAGACAGAAGTATTCTCCAGAGCTCTGGTGAAATGAACTGTATTTAGCTTTTTACTTGAGGGGAGGCTCCCTAGAGTTTGATTGAAAAGATGAGACTTCTTTGTATTTACTTCTGTGTCTTACGATAAATGTGTTTGAACTCTAACTAGACACATCGGAGAATCTGCCACAATATCTTATGATCCCATCCACACAATAGCAAATAATTAGACACAATTTCTGCTCTACTTAGAGTTTGACAGGACTTTTAAAACTAAGACATTGGTGCATGTTTTTGTACTTCTGTGGTGGACTTAGTTTCACATCCCACTGGGTGATCAGCTGTTTATCTTTTTTCTGTTCTGTTTCTGGCTTTTTTTTTCCAGGCTGTAGGGAGTAAAACTCTATGAATTGACTGGATTAACAAATTAAAGCTGCTTGCCATGTGGTCAGGTAAGCCCCAGAGTCCTTCTTTGTGCTTCAGAACACTGTAGAGTGAAGAGCAGGACTATCCCTTTCACTAACACCAAGACGTTTAATCAGCTTTGCTGTATATAAGCTAACCACATCTTTGGTGACCTGCAGATCAGTCTGATTAATTAGACATGAATCATCTTTGTGCTCAAATAGTCTGATTTGGAATATAGCTTTTAAGCTAACATTTGAGCGACAAAATATTTTAGGAATCACAATATTAACACTTGTGAGTATCATACAGCAGATGTATTAAAGTCCAATGACAGCATGCTGTTTTGGAGAGAGAGCTATTTTGCATACACAAGAAAAGCCATTGCCAATAAGTAAAAACAGATGCCCCCCTTCTGGACTGGAAAAGAGAGGAAAGAATTTAATAGCAAAAATAAAGTAGTTGTGAAGACTCTAATAATACTAATTACAGTAGGAGTTATATCCCGTAGTTCCTTTCATTAACAAGGAACTGTTAATGTCTCACAGAGTCTCACAAGTTGTCTCACAAAGTAATCTCAAGTCTTAGACTCCTCTCTTTAATATTTTTCCCAGAAGTCCTGTATTTGGGTCATACCTACTGGGAGCCATCTCTGCCTCAAGGTGAAGCTATTTGTGTAGCATCAATAGATCATCTTAAAAATGTTCCACATAACAGCACTGAATTTACAATATGCCTTGAAATCTCTATTTATTTGTTTTATTATTATTTGTTCTATGCAATTTCTTCAAAACTGTTTAGTGTTGCTCTGTCAAAAAGTGTGCAGGAAGGGGAAAGAATGTGCATTGCCTGGAGGACGCAAGAATGTAGAAAGTTACTATCCTCTGCCAGCTCCCACGGCCCCTCTCAACTGCTTTGTATTACCAGTGTCATCCTCAACAAGAGCAGCAGTTATAGATTCTTTTTACTGAACATATAAAGAACTTAGTTACTTTTTCACAAATATTAGTTGTTAAACCTGCTTGAGAAAAGTGATGTTGATTTAATGAAGTGAGTTTCAAACTCAGAAATAGTGTGTCTTACACCTCACTGAAATGGTATTCTTTTTTTTTTTTTTTTTAAGGATCATCCAGAAAGATACTATGATCTGGAAAGGAAAACATAGGCCCACATCATGAACTTATAACTCGTTTCATCAGGCAGATTTGGACCAGGTCAGGCTACATTACACTTGAATTATTAAGACAGTTGTTTGAAAAATTCTTGAGTGGTGTTTTGAGAGCCATCTGCTTTTCTATAAATGATCCTAATATCTGCTGCATAATAGTATCTTGTGGAATGTAACTTACGTGTAAATTATCAATGGTTTATTTTTCTTCGCTTTAGTAGAGCACAGGAGCATTTGATTTGCAACTTCATTTTGAACCTCAGAATAATCTGAGCTATAGAACTGGTCATCTTTTCAGAAGGTTCTTTAAGAGTGTCACTTTACATTTCAGAAGTGAAATTTGTAAGTTCCAGGGATGAAATCATGTCTGTATCAACTGCACCAGAGAAAGTATTCTTAATGTCGAGTGTTAATTTAAATGGCTGTTGTGTTGACGACTTCAGTATGTTTTCCCTGGAATTTAAAAATCCCATTCAGGTATAGCAATGGTGGGCATAGAGAAAATAGTGTTTGAAATAAATATACTTGCACAATTCAGTCAAAAGTCAATAAAAGAAACCCCAGTGTCACTATCATACTTAAAAAAAATAAAACAAAAAAAAAAGAGGCAAGAAAACGAATAAAATCAGCTGAAACAAAGACAGACCTGGAAAAAAAAAAGTGTGAAACCGATTAAGGTTCATTCATCTATTATAGTGCACACGTGATTTCCCTAGGTTACTAAAATAATGTTAGAAGCATTCAGCAGCTGTGATATAGTGTGAAAGTTTTGGAATTTGAGAGCTGTCAGTTTCATAAGGAATTCATTACAGTAAAGACTGTACCTGTCCCGCAGATGTGTAGTGGTGGAACCAGCTGCAGAAAACAAGTGTAGAATTAGTCAGCTGGTCCCTTTCTGAAATAATAAGGGGTCTAGTACAAGTTATAGATATGAATATAAAAATGCAAGAACGATGGGAAGTTGCAGCAGAGGAAATATTCCGTGTCAGTAAAAATAGAGAGCATTTAACTGAAGTCAATGGAATTATGTTGATAAAAGATTAAAGCATTGGACCCAGCTTGTCTATCCTGAAATTCACTTATTGTACCTGTGGATACCATGAAGGTACTTTCATTAATATCTGCCGTCTTCAGATCACAGTTGAATATGTGATTGTGCTTTCCATGATTGAAAAGGCTAAACAGCATCTTAAAAGCAAAACCTCAATTACTCTATGCATAAGCTTTCAAATGATGCTTCATCAGAAATAGGAGTGATATTCTAGTGATAACGTAGGTTCCGTGCCCTGGAGTGTGACTGTATGAAGCAAGTCAGAACCAGTTTTATGACTTCAGCATCAGCATTGACTTCCTGTTGAAATTTTTGGCATCACCCATGGTATGCATCTGTATTTTCTTTCATCACACCTAAATCAGATTTTGTCAATTCCTGTTTATCCACTAATCTTGATCAGGGAGAAAAGCCTGTAATAGAAAGCCTGCAGCTGTGCACCTGGCCTGCAGAAACAAGTGCAGAAGCCACAATAAGCAGTTCCATCTGCTAGAGACGAGAGTACAGATTGCTGTTAGACTATTCCACTAAAAACAGGTTGTGTATTCCCACGTGATGCATTTTGTTGGAAAATAAGTCTCATACGTAGTAATATGGTATGAAATGACAATTCCTTATACAATATTTTTCCTTTCTCTTTCTGTAGACAAAAAGGCAACTAACTTAATTATGTCAAGGAGAAATTTAACTATAAATAAGCCTGTAATTCTAATCTATCTGTAGCAACGACACTGGATAGAGTCAGTTATTACAACTTGCTAGGTATTACTGGTTAACTTTGTATTTAAAAAAAATTCTATTAGATTAAAAAAAATCAAGATATAAGTAAGCTGTGTAAATTATTTTCATTGTGGCAGTTTGTTATCAAAGGGTTCTTTTTTACTGGGGGAAGAGCAAATGCATTTTCAGAAATGTTACACTCGCTGCATATACACAGACAACTCTATGCATGCTCAGCATGGGCCATCACCTGGCTGGGAAGGAGGTGCCATATATGTTCTACCACAAGAATGAAATCTATGGCCCACCTATTTTTCTATACTGGGTACCACAGTTTTAGTGCAGTGACAGTTCTGCGTTATGGAAAAATAAGGGAAAAATGTAGGTAATGTTTTGATTCAAAATATTAAAATATTTATATAGTTCTTCTCTCACGCTTAGACCTATAACTATCTAAAACTCCCAAAATGAACCAAGCAAAAAAGACAATAAAAATCTAATAGACTAGATCGACTAATTCGGAATTCAAGAGCAATGTCCCAGTAACTGCATCTATAGATTTTGTCTTTCTGTTATAAGTGCCTTAGATGTAATTTGTACAACACAATTATGAAGTAAGATACAATCTTATTAAATTTCTCCTATAACTATCTAAAACTCCCAAAATGAACCAAGCAAAAAAGACAATAAAAATCTAATAGACTAGATCGACTAATTCGGAATTCAAGAGCAATGTCCCAGTAACTGCATCTATAGATTTTGTCTTTCTGTTATAAGTGCCTTAGATGTAATTTGTACAACACAATTATGAAGTAAGTGTTGAACTTTAACAATATTTTATTTAAAATCAGAAAGCAATTCGTTTACATAAAGTAATTCTTTCATCATCTATGTGTTCTAAATGTTATTGTCTATCCAGGGAAACAAGTACGAAGGAAGGTGTCTGAAGCTGCAGAATGAGCCAGTGGCAAACCTAGAAACTGAATTGGTTGTATCTTGTTACTGTGATGCCTCCTGCCTCTGGTTTTTTGCGTCTTAGGCTCCTTGGACTGGGACAAAAAGAACAAAAAGTAAGCATGGCATAGTTTGCATATTACAGGGAAACATAATTAGTGCTGCCCATCACCATGAAAAAACTCACAAAATTCTAAAGAAAAGAACAAGCATTGTGAACTCCTGGTTTGAGATCTTCTTGCTTTCCTACAGTTTGTAATGTATAGCACCTGTTCAAGAAATGTCTTCTATAAATAACTATTTTCTGTTTCAGACAAAATTTACATTGAAAATTATCTTGGTGCAGCTGTTCAGTTTTTCTACAATTGTGAATTGCCAAAAAAGGAGCAGTAGTTCCTTGGGGGCCTCAGAGTTAAATCCTTTTTATTTAACATGTTACTATGTAGTGGAGCTGTGCTTGAAGTCTATTATTGCTAGCTGTTCTAAGATTTGCAAACACTGAGAACTGAAAAGCCCTTTGTAGATGATCCTCACTCTTTTGCGATTTCTGTGGCTTTCCAGTTCTATAATTACTGACCCTGATGGCACACTGCCCCAAAAATGAATACTTTGATAATTTGCTGCTCTCTTGTAAGCCTTGTCATCTTCGATGCTCTAGTTCACCGCCACCTTCATGTGAAAACTACTGTGATAAGAGTAAGTAATATTTCTGCAATCCTTTGTGGCTGTGCTGGGCATTTTAATGTTGTGTTTTACATAGAATTTTAATCATAAACACTTAAAGAAATCTAGAACCTGGATAGAGTTTGTCAGAATAATATATGGGCTCAAAAATACTAAAGATTTTTGAGACACAGGACACAGAGTGTCCTGTACGAGTATGTGTGTTAACAAGAGGAAAATTTTAAAGCTCTCAAGCTTCACTTGAGCTGTCACTCAATAGAAACTGCTCCTTTGACAGAGAAGTTCTATGTGTTGAATGTGTTTACTGTTCATTGTTTATTGTTTACAATTTATGTAATGGATCTCTTACTTCATAAGGTACTGATTCCAGTGGAGTTCTTTGGATTTGCTTGGGCTTAGTAATTTTAATGCTCACTCTGTTCACCTTAATGGTCCTATTTAAACGGAAGCACCTGAAGCAACTAAAAGAAAAACTGCAAAACACAGGTGAATAAATAAGATTCTTTATCAAATAATTTTAGATCATTGTATATTTGTATTGTATATTTTAGCTTCTCTTACCATATAATTTGTATTCCAGATTCTAATAACTGTCTTTGTTGGATTGCTCTGTAGTCCTCAAATAGTCTCAATGAAGTTAAAGTTATTAGGGAATAAAATATCCAGATGATAACTTGTTAAAAGCATATTTATAATGTTAAAAGCAGCATTCTCTCTTTGTTGATTCTGGATCATGTCAGGATTGTTTTGTTGCCTATTCATAACTAGCTTACTTGCTGATGTTTGAGAAATCATTTATGAACCCTCAGTAGCAAAATATCTTTATAAGGGTTTCATCCTCTTCGCATTGAATGCAAAAGTAATTCTACCCAGGTAGAGGATACAGTCAATATTAGCTTTCCATCTTATAAGACATTAAATAATTTTACTTGATATTCTAGCCTGAGAGAAACGTATTTGGAATGTGGAAAAAAAAAAAAAATTACGTTTAAAAAATAGTAATATCTGTAGAGTGTTCAGCCAATAAATAGCAACTGATTAGAAAATGTGTGTTAGATTAATTAAATGATTATCCTGAAGTATAGGGAGTATGTTGTCATAGAACAGAAGATTATTATATATAGATACCTCTTTAAAATTTCACTACATCTTAAAACTTTCACTAAGGTTAGGAACATAATGAAATTTGGATCTTAAATTTGTATAAATTGTATGTCTGGTAAAGCATGATGTATGTACTAAATTAACTTGTGTATATTTACAGAATCTTCTGTGGAGCTGAATAATACCCTGGAGGCTAATACAGAAAGCAGTGTGAATACAGAAGGAATTAGACACTCCCTTCAAAGTGAAACAATAATGTATTCAGTGGAAGAATGCACTTGCAGTGACTGTGGCTTGGTAAAACCTCAGACTGGCTCTGAAACTTCATTTCCACTACCAGCTACAGAAGAAGGACCTACTGTTCTAGTTACCACAAAATCTTTTGATTATTGCAACTATATTCTGGGTGCCGGGTGACTATGAGAGAAGTATATTTTTACTGTATAAAAATAAATTCCAGTATAGTTATTGATTTTAATATTTGCAGTCAGTGGAAAAAGCTAGTACATCTTCCTTACAGATCTTCCATTGAGCTTTTGTTAATATTGTCATATTATTTCTAATTCTAGTATCTTTTTGGTCAAGTATTTCTACATTTTTCTCAGGTACTAGTTATTGGAATTTTTAATTTCTGAAAGTCGCTACATAGGATGGCTTTTTCTGCCTTTAGAGATTGTATATACTTACACTGGATATATACTAACCCATCAATAAGCAAGGTTGCAAATATATATTTTATGTTAAACCCAGATCTTGTGCCAAAAATTGCTTGATGGTACACAAGGAACGTTCCAAGAGGCAGAAAGGAAAACCTACATTATGACCCCAGTCTTCTGAAGAATAATTTCAAATAGCCCCTGAGAAGCTTGAAATAGCAATGTTCTAGTGATGAATACCTGTGTATAGAGTCCTCCCCAGCTCAGATATTATCTCTGGGTCACACTAAGGGAGGTTGTGGTGTCATGGAGCACTGTATCTGCAATCTCAATGTATTTCCTAATGGTGCAGATTTTTCCTTAAGTGCCAAGCATTTTTCAGACTGTATTCTATAAAGGTTTCTTTCTAATTTACAGATTTTTTTACTTACTCTTGTGTCATGGTTTTGGCTGGGATGGACTTTACTTTCTTGCTGGCAGCTGGTGCGGGGTTATGGTTCGGAATTTGGTTTGGGAATAGTGTCGATAGCGCACTGATGTTTTTGATTGTCACTAAGCCCTCGAGGCCTTTTCTGCTCCTCACACCACCCCGTCAGCAAGTGGGCTGGGGGTGCACAAGAAGTTGGGAGGGGACACAGCCAGGACAGGTGACCCCAACTGATCAAAGGAATTATTCCATACCATGAGATGTCATGCTCAGTATATAAAGCTGGAGGAAGAAAGGGGGGATGTCCTTCTTTGAAGTAAAATAGATGTTCAGAGTGATGCTGTTTGTCTTCCCAAGTAACCGTTATGTATGATGGAGTCCTGCTTACCTGGAGATGCTGAACATCTGCAGCTGAAGGGAAGCAGTGAATTCCTTGTTTTGGTTTGCTTGCGTGTGTGGCTTTTGCTTTACTGTATATATTATACCTATTATTTGAGTTTTTTCCCCGCTTTTATTCTTCTGATTCTCTCCCCCATCCCAGCTGGGGCCGGGGGGGAAAATGGCTGTGTGGTCCTAGCTGCTGGCTGGGGTTAAACCACCATACCCTTTTTATATGTACAAGGACTGCTGATTAGATATAGGCATACTGGCTGCCGTGTAACCTAAATTTCCTGGACAACTGCAACAACAGCAGAAGCAACAGCATTTTTATTTGTAGATAACTTTGTATTTCAGATTCTTGGATGAATGTGGAACTAAAATGTTTTAAGACTAGTAAATTACTGCACAAAATCTACCACTGACCAGTATTACAGCATCTTTAGGAGGGTGGCCATGAAGCCTGGGCCAGTTATGAGTTACCTGTGTAGGTCTGGCCACATGCAGCCACATTTCTGCAATAGGCCTCCAGATTTATTACATTTATTGTTATTATCGAGGAAGTATGGTGCAGTTCGTGGCAAGCACACAGCAAACACAAACCAGCAAGATGATGCCTTAAAACAGGTTTACAACATTTACGAAAATTACTTTGTTACTTTGCTTTTTTTTTTTATTTTTTTAATTAGAGGTGTCACAATTTCTGTACCGGTTTTTTGAAACATGACCCTTTGGGGACTTGCAGCTTAGGCAGCACGTGTACAGAACGCTTTATCTCCGTTTCCCTCATCTGTCATTCGCCCGGTTTTCCTTCACTTCCCCCTTAGAATTACTCCTCCGTGAAGCGAGAAGGTGGTCGCCACCGGCTTTCCCGGCGGGGTCCTTGCTGCGGGCCGGGGCCAGCGCCGCCGCCGTGAGGGAGCCCACAGCTTCCCGCCTTTTTCCCGGCGGGGGCCGCGCCCGTGAGGGGAGGCGGCGCAGCGAGACCTGGCCCGGGCCGCGGCCTCCGGAGCGCTCTCCGCCGCCGTCGCGGAGCGCTGTTTACCTTCCGGGGCGGCGGGGCGGCGTTCCGGGGCGGAGCGTATGCGCTGGCCGGCCCGGCTCTGGGCTGTGCGGGAGGAGGGAGCGGGTCCGGCGGACGGAGGGTGAGAGCCCCGCGGCCACCATGAGTGGTGAGTGGAGGGCTCGGGCGGGGCCCTCTCCGCTACCGGGGCGCGCTCGGCGGGGCCGCCGGGTGTCTGAGGCGCTGTCGGGGGCTGGCGCGGGCAGAGTTCGCCCGGGGGGTCCCTGTCGCCTGCTCGGTCAGGTGTGGCCTGTCCCCCGCGGGCCGAGGGCCCTTCCTCCCCTCATACTTCGCCGTGGGGCTGGGGGCGGTGGGCCTGGGGAAGCCCAGGAGACTTCGGCCTCTCTGGCCCCGCAGAGCCGGGTAGGGCTCAGCCCTGCACCACCACACCCCCCTCCTCATTTTGGCTCCCCAAAAGCGGTGTTTTACTTCATTTTAAACCCCAAAGCCTGCCCTTGAGTGTGACACTGGCCCACAGCACGAGTGGTGCTGATCTCGGGAACCTCCATTGCCTCAACCGTGTAAAACCACAGGAAATATTCCTGAGAAAATAAATGAACAAGAGAAAACAGTAATTAGAAAAAAAAAAATAGGTAAAATAACACGAACTTACTAATGTGCAGTTGGTGAGAGAGGTGAGGAGCGTGACTAGTGGAAAAAGCGGTTCCTTCCAGCATTTAGGGTTTATCGTCGCTGTTTCTCTAACTCGGTCCTGAGGAGGATGTGTTGGTTGGGGGTGTGTTCGTTTCTGGTCTCCATGTTACAGTGGACGTAAATCCTGAGGTTTTTGAGGTGTTTGTGAGGGGAAGTATTTAAAAGCTTTGCGTGAGAGCTGGGACCCATAAACTTTAGAACTGGAAGCGTAGCCACTTGAACAGGCCAGCAGGGAGAGTTATTTGTTGGAATGAAGGAATAAATTTGAATGGATTTTTCCTGTAACTTAGTATGTCTTAAAGCACATGGGCAAGGGTTGGTTGGTTTGTTTGTTTTTTAAGAAGGTGCTTTAGTAAATGCTTTCATGTGTCTGCTTATACAGCTTCAGTAATGGAAGTTGCAGACAACATTCTGCACCTGAAAATTAGATTGTGTGTTTTTCTCCCACCCTGATTTAATATGTGGTGAGATATGTTGCTGAAGATAGCAGGAAAAAAAACTGGAGAGTTAACTGGAGTAACTACATGATCCATGTTTTATGGATAGCAATGATTTCTGAAAATGAAACCAAAAATGAAAATGAAAGCACTTAAATTGTATTTTTCTCTGTTTTGTTCTTATTTTTGTGGTAAGAAGAAAACAAAAGATTTTATGGAAAAAGAGATAAGGAAAAGGAAAGATTATTGTGGGGAAAACTGTTAATTAGCATAGTGAAGAATGCAAGTAACAGATCTTTCAAACCATGGAAAAAGAAATTTTCTCCAATGTTTCAGATCTTGACACGGTACAGATTAATTCTGAAGTTTTTAAGAGTCAGTATTTTCATATGGAAAACTTGAGCATTTCAATGATGAATTCAATCTGGGGCTAGCCTTGTGGAAATATGTGCAAATTGGAGCCTAAATCTTCCTACGAGATTGATCTTTGGGAGCTCTGAATTCTATGACTCAAAAGGGCAAGGTGGCACCCCTTATGGCATAAAGCCTCATCATGTTATTTCTCATCAAGTAGTTATTTCTAATACCTTCAGTCATCTTTTTTTTTTTTTTTTTAAACAATGAAGAGATACGGATTTATGAGGAGAGAAGAACATTTAATTACTTAAGATAGAATAATGCCTAAGGTGACATTAAGGCTAGTAGTTCAATTGCGTGGGTAACCTACCCATGTGTAGCCTTTGCCAAGACCTATGTGACTCTTGCAACAACTTTGATGAGACAGTAAGATACAGTTTTGCGCTTCGCCAAACATTGCTGTTATACGGTACTGTGCAGTATATTTCCAGAATAATGTAAGTGGAACAGATCTGGACATTAGATCTGGAAACAATTCTTCTCAGAAGGAGTGGTCAGACACTGGAATAGGCTGCCCAGGGAGGTGGTTGAGTCACCATCCCTGAATGTGTTTAAGAGTCTTTTGGATGCGGTGTTGGGGGATATTGTGTAGGAGAGAACTTTGTAGAGTAGGGTTGATGGTTGGACTCGATGATCCCAAGGGTCTTTTCCAACCTGAATGATTCTATGATTCTATGATCAAGACAGAGAAATGTGTATCATTATTATGCTTGTTTCAGATAAAGGAGATCGGTAATGTTAACATCATCAGAGTTAACTATGTCCTTTTCTTAGTGACTGTAACAGCACTGTCTACACTTACTTTCCTGTCCAATTTAGCCCTTAAAAGTAAAAGGGCTGTTACTAAAATATAGGTAGAAGAACCTTTTTTCCCTATTGGCTATAATTATTTTTGACGTATATTTTTTTGGCTACCATGTATTTCTATTGGATGTGAAGTTAACTTCCTGTTGATTGAGCATTACTTTAATATTACTAATGCTACTTACTAATTACATGCTCATGTCTTATTGGACAGTGTTGAATAGGCTAAACTTCAGAGGCAAGTAACATGAAGATACTAGATTTATGTACTTGTCTAGAATTAGTGTTGTTGTCACTTGTTTAATGACAGTTTCAAAAACCATAAAAATGCAGTGAATTCAGGATAAGGCAGTAGAATCATAACAAAATAGTACAAGGCAGTATTTAAATTAGGCTTGTGTTGGTTTTATCTTAAACTTGTACCCTCAGAACCTGTACTAGAGCAAGTAAAAGGAATTGCAGTCTGAAATTTTGCTTACAAGACTTCAAGGAGTATGTAAGAGCAATCTGAGGTTTGTTTTTTTCTTAAGCTGGATGTCACGTGCTGTAGCTATAAAGAATTGGATGAAAATCCTGTTTTCCTGTGCTTGTATAGTCAGTTTTCTTCTGCTGTAGGTGTGGCTATTTCTGTCAGGGTACAGAGAGAAGTTTGTTTTAAAAATAGGAAAGCATGACCATGAAAAACAAAAAATGACAAGGGTCACAAGGGCAGGTGCAGTACCTGAGCCTATTTTTAACCCTTTTTGACTGAGTAGATGTTGATGGGAGGACTCTCTTTAAGTTTCTTAGTTTTTGCAGCCTTATACTTATGTTTTCCAATTATTTTTAGACTCGGGTGAACTTTCTTTTTTATTGCAATACTCTATATAGAGCCTTTCTTCTGAGTAATGTTGTTTTTATGCATTTTATGTTTTGTATTTGTATGTGTGTTACTGCAGTTTTTAGCACTATTCTGAATCAGTAGAAGGGTATTTTGGTTAGTTTGTAATACACTGTTAGTCTTTAAATCAACTAGAATTAATCACACTTGAATGGTGCTCTTACTGAAAATATGCTTTTTTTAAAGAACTAGTTTAGAGAATGAAGACTGTAAGAGAGCAAAATCTTATATAGAGTTGGTAGAGATTTATTTTTGCTTTCCATCTACTTGAAAACATTGCTAAATAGTACATGTTCTAAGCTTATCACAAAGAATAATATATCCTCTGCTTGAAAAAATGCACAATCTTTCAATTTTTACAAAATGTTAGAATTTGTGAATATTCATCTACCTGCAAAATTTTTATGTGAAGCACAGCAGTAGAAAAATTCTCAAGACATGCATTGAGCAGAAGCCTCGGCCAGCCCTCAGTATAGACATTGTGTTAATGGTGCAGGTGATCTGAACTGCTCTGGAAATTATTGGTAGTGATCGTGTGATCACCTGTAATTGTTATTAGTACAAATTTACAAGTAAAATAAAGACAAATACACTTTATACCGCACTCGGTGTAAATTTAGGGCTGTTTGACATCACATGCTTTAGTCTTTTAGCTGATAGTTATGAGCTGTAGGTTTTCTGCATTTATGCTGTTTTTTATATTGTTCACAGTCTGGAATCTAGTTACAATTTCTGTGTTATGAAATAGATACAAAGAAGCCAGAGATGTGAATTTTGAAACTAATATGTGTTGCATTTGGAAGACAAACTTAACCCACGTGTGTATTTGATAGGTGCTTTTCAGGTCGTGAAATCATTAATTACATGCATATGTTCTGAAGTAGCCTCAAACTGTTAGTGTAAAGAGAAATGTTGCATTGTGCCTGTTCTTGCAGGTATGTGGGTAGCATAAGATTGTAGAAGAACTGAGTTTTGAAACAGTAGAGAAAATCTGCAGGTTTGTATATATTCAGTGTCACTTGCATGAAGGGTTCTACTAGAGGTTGGGAGATAATTGTTTTCCTTATTTTACAGTTATGTGATTTATTATAAGGCATTTGGATGCATAGGCATGTGTCTCCGTTTTTGGCAATGCATGCGTGGTAAGAACACTGAATATAATTTAATAGAATTGTAATCTCTGAAGGACCTCAAAGCAGAGTAATAGGGATTATGTGAATTTAATCTTATCTTCAGAGTGGCATAACTGGCATAGTTGCTTGGAAGTTAACACCTACTTGGTATGGGCTTTGTTTCTGGAGTCCTTTACTAGCATTGAGTGTTGTTTACTACTTCACCTGAGTTTGCACGCACCAGAGTATTTGACTAACAGAACCAAACCTCATACATCACATGTCAGCACAGTTTGAGTCAGAGTTCAAAATAGGAAGTGTAACTTCTTGAAAATCCACTATAATCAGCTAAATAAGCATTGCAAACCTTAGTTAGCTAGCAGCTACATTTGCACGCTTTTCCTATTGTTTTCTTTATTCCACACTATTATAGATTTACTGTGGCGTTTTGTTCTCCTAATCCTGTATTTGAGATGAAACAAAGCAGAATAATTTCAGAAGAGTAAATTCTGTTCCTTCCTGCTGGTTTAAGAGCAAACTGCTTGGATTTGGATTATGAAGACAGGAAATTCTGGGACTGAGACCCCACAGTGTTGGGCAGCAAGAGGAAGAGACATATCTTTGGTGTCTTTGCTATTTACGAGAGGGTTTATTGTGTGATGTTTGATTTTCAGTATCTCAAGAAACTTGCTCATGCAGAGTTTTGATAACTGGCTTTCAGTCTATGCATATATTAGTTGTATATTCTTTTAGAGGAAGAGTAGAGAGACTTTAATTCCAGAGGGGTCACAGAGGTTTTTGAAGGATAATTTGAACTGAAGCTCAGAATAAGGAAATGATAGAGGTGATGTAGGTTAATTAAACAATAAATTATATACCTATTAATGGGAGTTTATAAAGCATATTCTGACAAGCAACGTGTTATGCTGTTTGTTATTGAAATGATTGAGAAGAGATTGCATAGTTGCTTGTATAGGAACAAACTAGATTTTGTAGGCGTTAATCAAGAAGAATTATGTTGGTAGTTAGATTTTAAGGGATTTACTGTAACAATTGCTTTCTGTTCATCTGACTTACAACACTTTATTCAGTAAAGTTGTTTGACAGTAAGAAGATATTCTTGCCGTCTCTTCCTAATTTTCCATTCTTTTCTTGTGCTATAATGATATACTACCCTGGTGGTTGTCCCAGTCTGAACATTTATGGAGTTGCAGTGTGAGTTCCGTCCTACACCTAAATCAACCAACCAACCAACAAAAAAAAAATTTAAAAAATCTTAAACTAGGTCAGTTCAAGGCTTTCAACATGGCCCCACAGGTGGTTGTGCTAAGAAGCTGGGCGCAAGCTGTGCTGATTGTGCACAATTATACTATATTTGCTATTGCTGCAATATACCTTATATCATGAAACCAAAATCTTACTAAAGTAAAACTCTAGATGATATTTTAAATAGTATTCCTGCATGTTAGAGAAAGGCTACTGGGAACCTCAAACCAGACTTATACTGCATCATTTTACTTAGAGAAAATATGTTAATAAATTTAATGGAATAATTGGCGTGGGAAGAAAGTTTTAAGGGTCCTGGTGTTGGCCCAAGTGTATTTTTCTTTAAAAAGCCATGTATTTTAAAATTACATGCATTTGTTGAATTTCAGGTTCACAAAACAATGACACTAAAAGACAGTTTCTTCTAGAGCGGCTGCTGGATGCAGTTAAACAGGTGAGAAATCTGATCCATATTTCTACAGTGTACTTACTCTGAGTTGTCAGTACTAGCAGGAACTGTCTTTGCCCTTTTCTCTCCTCTCTACTGGACAAAGAAATTTTGGCTTTCACTCAGTGCTACTGAGTTTTTGTGTCTGCCAGGAAACAACTATTGTGCAGTATTTGTTTAAAATTCTTAGTCTTGGCAGATAATATTTGCATTATTTTTATATATATTGTAAATATATATGATAATACAGAACTTACATTATAAACATATAGATTTGTAATACTGATGTGACTGAACTAAATTGTGGTGTACTGCAAAGGCTAAATTGGTCAACATTTTACAGTAGCAGCTCTTTCTTTACACTAGGATTTTAGTGAATGTTTAAAATACAGGTAAAGATGGGATTTATTTACGTATATGTGCCTTGCATCAATACGAAGTTCAGCAAGTAGAATTTCATAGACTGGATTCAATTTAGTAAAGCACTTTGTAGTTGCAGGCTGCGTTTGCCTATCCTTTATTTTGTACTGCTTCCTTTTTTTTGTAATGATTTTGTTTCTTATATAGAAATATTTCAGAATATTTAGTTTGTTAGTATAATAAAAAATTCTTAAAATCTGTTTATTGCAGTGTCAAATACGATTTGGAGGAAGAAAAGAAATTGCTTCAGACTCCGATAGCAGGTAAAATAGTCTAAGAAACTTCTAACATGCTTAGATTATGTATCATAATGACATAAAATGTATGGCACAAAATACTTGACACACTCAAAAAACCCCCAGTTCCTTTTGTTTATACAAACACTGACATGTTAAGTATTTGACACTTAACAAAGACTGTTCTCCAAAGTTACATGTGTTTAAGTGGCTGCAGAGTTTGTGACAAAGCATTGAATTCTGAGCTCTGAACACCAGATTGGGAGAACCTATCCTCCCTAAACCCACTTTTATAATGAATGCATGTTTATTGCCAATAGACCTGTGTTTTGTGAAGCCTGACACTTCAGTGTCAAGTCTATTTAGTGCATAGGAATGAAAATTTTCTTGATGACTATTTTTTCTTATTCCTGACATGTTTTTCTTTTTTTTTTCTGTATGAGAAGTTGTTCCATTTTATTAATGTAAGTCAAAAATGTAATTTAATTCCTATTAGTTGCATTTGTTGTTTAATATGGCATATTGGTTTCTAAGGCATGTGAGAAGATGACTGGCAGACAGAAATTGCAGTGCTTTCTGTATCCTATTGAGTCCTTCTCAGAATCTGTTCTACCAAAGAATCTCGGATAAATAAAAC
Organism: Calidris pugnax; assembly: GCF_001431845.1. Classification (NCBI taxonomy): domain Eukaryota; kingdom Metazoa; phylum Chordata; class Aves; order Charadriiformes; family Scolopacidae; genus Calidris; species Calidris pugnax. The sequence goes on from NW_015090794.1 coordinate 7,002,679, forward strand.
ACCAGGATTAAATGCAGTTGTCAAACTTTTTCTCATGTCCTTGAATTTTGACTCTGCCTTTTGGGAAGAAGTAAATTATCTATTGACCATTTATAAACAATGCATAAAATTCTCTCCAGTCCCTTCCCACTGCAGTCTTTGAGAACATGTCTAATGATGTGGTTTCATGACTCCGGGAAAGCCAACATGACAATTCATTGCTACTGAAGGGGTAGGAGGAGTTTATGTTGCTCCTCAATGTCCCAGACTTAACTACTACTCCTTTCCACCACCTTTGTAAGCCATGCCTGGTGATCATCCACTCCCCTCTGAATCAATTTAATAAAAGAAGAAAGAATGCAAGAGGATAACTTTCTGCCATTTTAGTGAGTTAAATCAGTAAAACATCTGGTGAGTGCTAGAGTTGCTGCAAGCAGGGGAAGGTCACGCAGCTAGAAGCAATGGGAAGTGCAGAAAGGAAGGAAGAAGCAGCAAGGGATGCGAGGGCAAACCCATCCTCTTTCAGGAGTAGCTTGTAACGCAGGTCCGGGGTGTGTGAAACTCTAGAAGCAGCTTAAGCCTGAATGACTTTTGGTGACTATTGTCATCCTGTCTTGCCCTTGGCTGTTTCAGCCTACAGTATTTTGGGGAAAGACTTGGAGAAATAGCGTTCTGTTGAATGAGAGTAGTGGAAACAGTTAAGTACAGAGTCTGTTCAACACAGGGTTTGTTGAACAGAAGCTGGTGTGAGGGAGGAAGGAAGAAGATGTAGGTGGGATGAAGGGATGGTAGGGCTGAAGCACCTAGCAGTTGGACTGGCTGTGCAGCTGTAGCTGTTGGCACAGAGGCATCAACTAGAGCTAGTTTTTTAATCGTTACTGTTCGGTTTATGTGAGACAATGTATTGGTGATGTGTGCCTTTGTAATAGCTTGTGTAAACTCAGCTAGGAGGAATTACCTCCTATGCAGTGCAAATTTTCTCGGTCTAAAACTTCTGCTTTGTTGCTCAGTTTGCTCGAGCAATTGCTTTGCTGTAGTTGTTTAATAATTTGAATGATGTCAATTAGTATTTGTCTTCTGATAAACAGTGAGAGTTGGGATTCCCAAGATATAATGCTGGCTAAATTTTGCTTATGGATATCGTTTTAGAATTCAGTAGATCGCTGCACAGTTTTCTTGCTTTGATTCTTAATGCACATAGATTTTTAAGAATATGAGCTCTTTCACAGAACCTAATTTCTGTTCTGCTTTTTCTGAATTGAAGAAGTCAAGTAGCTTTTTTTTTATTTTCCCTGGGTGGTCATGTATGTGACGGAATTTCCATCTTTAATAACAGCAGTCTTTTTGGCAAAAATAAATCACAACTGCTTCACGATCATCTTGAGCATTGTTTCAGTTATATTCTGCTTTGTCAATAAAGTTTTCCTAACAAAGTAAAATTTCACTAGTGTAAATGCACTGGAAAGCATTATGTGTTAAAAGCTCTTCTGTCCAGGGCAATTGTGATAAATATTTTTTCTATTGGTGCTTCTCAGATTTTGTGTTTTTTGCGACCCTGAATAGAACTCCGTACTTCTAGAATGTTGGGGCAGAATCCTCAGCCACTTTGTCAACTGTTTTTATTTATTTGCTGAACTTAGTTAAGGTATCTGTCTTTCCTTTCAGTAAGCAGTTTTGGCAGCTGCATGACGTCTTTGTCAAAGCTTAAGTTTTAAGTACTGTTTATTTAATGGCAAAAATAGAGAAAATAAAGTTTCAAAGAAACAGATTGCATTCATGTCTCTTATATGTTAAGCTTACTATTCCTTGTAGGTTGCAATAGTATTCCTTTCTTGGGCAGGCTGTTTTAAAACTTTGCTGGTTTTACAATGTTTCTACCTGTGTGAAACTCGACTTATTAACTGGGTTATGTTTGGAAAAAAAAATAAATCAGGAAACCTATAAATAGTATTGCAGAGAACAACATCAAAAAAAGAAGATTCAACACATCTGCAGAAAAATATTTCTTATTTTCCTATGCCTAGGATTTCTGGAGCACACTAAAATGTGTGTTTAATTGTTTTCCTGGGCTTGAATTGTAGTGTGCTAATGCAAATTAACAGAATTGTCTATTAATTATATAGGAAGTTATAGCATATTTTTGGAAGATCATTCATTGCACCTGTAGTACAAAGTATATTTGCGAAAACATAATTGTATTACATGAAAAGTAGGTAATCTGAAGTGGAAATAACCTGACTAACCACCACTGGAGCAGGTGAGGATGATTTCTCAAATGATCGGCAGTTCTTCTGAATATAATCTGTGCCCCAGTTTTGGATACTCATGATGAGAGTGGTGGTCTAAATAGATTATACTGTTTGCAAAGAATGACATTAGTGCATAAAAGGAGTCTTTCAGTATGTATAAATGTTCACTGTTACATTCTCTATTCAGAGATTTGGAATAAACCTGCTCTATAGAAACACAGTTGATTGTTCTTTTCACATCTTTTCTTTAAAATTTCTGTTGCAGAGTCACTTGTTTGTGTGCTCAGTTTGAAGCTGTGTTACAGCATGGCCTGAGGAGGAGCCGGGGATTAGCGCTGACAGCAGCCGCGATCAAACAGGCAGCAGGTTTCTCCAGTAAAACTGAAACAGGTAATTCATTAATTGTAGCTCTTCTGTTTTAAACAGTTGAGAAGTGCAAGCAAGTGATATAATTTTTAATGGCAGTTTTAAGCAAAGCACCAAGCTGCAGACTGTTGGTAGTGTACTTCTGTCTAAATACTCTCATTAAGCAGTGAAAATGGTTATTGCTTTCTTAATCTAGTTTAACTTTCACAACAAGTTTCTCCAGAAATTTAGGTGTTTGGAAATCTGCACTTCCTACTGTTCCCCCATGAATAGCACCATTGGCAAATTTCTTTTGAATTCTGGTAGGGATAAACATTGTGTAGTTGTGCTTTTAAGTTTTTACTAAATTCTTAACCTTGTCTTACTCTGTTCTTCAACTGCCATATTCTATAGTGTTAGATAGTTACTTCTTTAAGTATTGATGTAATTTTAAAAACAAAACTTACGTTACTTATACTGGTTGGGTTGGTTTTTATTACTTTCTTCACATTTAAAGAAAAGATTCCTTTTTGCCTTCTCTTCACCTTGAAGTTTCCCTTGTTTTTTTTTCCCAAAAGTACATTAAAGTGTTCATCAGTTTGTGTGAAGTTTGACATAAAGTATCTTTTTTCTTAAACAGGGTACACAAAATATAAAGACATTTCTTTATGGTGTTTGAAACTCCATTAAGTGTAACATGTAACATATACCGGGGTTCTGGTTTTTAAAAAAATATATTTGGTGGTATTAGAATTGTTAATACATTTTGCTCTCCAACCATAACTTCCAGTTACACCAGACAACTGCATATAATGGATATTACATAAAATGTGTAGTTTGATACAATGAGGTTTTTAAGTTGCTGTAACAACAGACTTGTTTCCTGTGGTTAATAGGGTGAAATGTTTGGTCTTGTGTGCTGACTTTTCTGCTAATGGGCTAGAGCCTCCACATTTAGCTTTTTTGGGAGTTAAAATTATTAGTTGCTGTGGTTAGAAATGAAAATTATAGACTAGGACTACTGGAATATAAACTTTATTTCATGATATTCTCGATTCAAAGTGAAAGAACTAGTATTTCCAACTATAGCAAAGAATGTTTTGCTATGAGAGACTTGTGATAAATATGAAACTGTTCTTTAATTACTTGACAGAACAGACTCCGAAATGTACAATGGCTGCACAGTGTAAATTGTTTACTCTTTTTTTTTTTTTTTTTTTTTTTTTTTTTTAAAAAAAAAAAAAAAAAAAAAAAAAAAAAAAAAAAAAAAAAAAAAAAAGTTCTAGGAAAAATATTAAACCCTTTTGTTTCCTTCAGTGGGGCTTTGATTGTTCAGTTTTAGTCCATTTGTAGGACTCTTTTTTTTTTTTTTTTTTTTTTTTTTTTTTTGGCATGAGAAGGCACTAAACCCGGCTTCAGACTGATCTCTATGCTCTCAGCTTGAGACACAACCGCTGTTTGGTGCTGATTGGTGGTATTGCAGTTATCAGAACTGTGATATTGTTAAAACTAAAGAAACTGTTTTCAGAGAGTGATTAATATCTGGGTGAATTGTGTAATGTCAGTGTCTTCTCTGCCTACAGTACAATTGTACAAATTGTATTTTACTGAAATGAAAATGGTCTTACTTCTGAATAATAAGTATTGGATTATGAAAAATACTGTCAATAGTGAGGGCTTGGATTTTCACTTAATAACTACTCTCAAAAAAGAGAACTTAGCAATTTGAAAATGCCACTTACATTACTGTTTTTATAAAGTATGGGGAGATTTAGAATACTGAATACTCTTACTTTCTGTTGGATAGATTTTGATTAAAAACTAATGATAATCCAAATTTTGAAGCTTTTCAAAATCCTTGATATCTGTAAATAATCAGAATGCCAAGAAACACTTAGTTTTACTCTCAGCACAAGAGGAAATGTGTTTATTTTCTCTATTCCTGTAATATTTTCACTTCCTACTTCAGTATTGTTTTGAGCTTTAGCAAGGTGGGAAAGTGAATTATTGCCCAGAAGAAATAAATCAATAAATTGCTATCATCTTAATACAAGTCTGGCATTTTAAGTAGTCTTTTTTTTACGTATACATGTGTCTTATTTTTGAAATGCAGATCTAATAAGTTGAAGCCAAAGGAGTATCATATGATATTTGAGTGCTCTTATTTGTTCAGTGGACCTCCTTATTGTTTGCATGTTAATGGGCCTATGAAGTCCTAGTTCAGCAAAGTATATCTTTAGTTTTGCGTCCTGCGTTGTCAGTTCAGTGATTCCCGTGTTTTACACATTTGTCTAATTCAGAAGAGCTCTGGGTTATTCTTGCATAGCTGTCAGACCTATTTGGCAAAACTTCTAGTTAATGAGTCTTACTTGCTTGATACATGTTTAGGTTTTTAAAATTATGTTATGAGCTTCGCTAATCTAATGCTGTATTTGGCTTTCAGCAGAGATTAATAAAAAACTCCATACCCTAACTGAGCATGTTTCACCAAAAGAAGTCATAAGCTGTAGTGAAAACCTATTCAACATCTGACTGCATGCTCTTTATTTAGCAGAGAGAAAAAGAAGCATTATGGATGGTCTTTTCTTAAAATTCTTACTATATTAAAAAGATTTAGAAAAGTGATAAGTGAAGTTTGGCAGGATCAATCCGTTTTCTCTCTCGTGTGAATTTTTCTTCTGTGTCCTTAATGCAATTTTTTACCCATTTTTTAACATTTGCTTTATGCTGCCTACACTGAGATTATGACCAAAAGCCAGCTTAATATTTGAGGTGGTAGTGCACCATTCACTTGTACAATGAAATTATTTTTCCTTTTTTGTTAACTTAAAAAAAAATATAGAGCAAAGACATTCATTAAACTGTCAAAAGGAGTATGTTCATGTCTCCTTGAGAGATTTATGTGTTTTAATTTTTTTTTGTAATTCTTGGCTTTCTCAGATTTTTTTTTCCTGTTAAAAATATCCTAGGTTCAGTTTCTTAGTGGGTTACTGACTGTATAGATGAACAGCTTCCAAACTGTTCTAGTTATTCAAGCAATTCTATTTATAGCAAACCAGAGCCACGTGAACATTATTGTTAATGTTATATTTTAAGATACTTTCAAGCAGTATGTATTTGATGCAATATTAATGACTAACATTTGCCAAACTATGTTGTATAGTAATGATTCTAGTCTTAGAGATGAATTATCTGATGTTTGGTTGTTCTTTTCACTCTGAGAAAATGGTAAGAGGTGAATTGTAATAAATATGACCTTATAATATGTTCTTAATTCAGTTAAGAAACAGGAAATGTAAAATACTAGGTGTTTTATTGTATATTTACAACACTGATGTAGATTTTTGTTACCTCCAACTGAGAAATTTTAGGCAACTGCAAAAAAAACTTTTATTCAATATTTGGGGACAGGGCAAGGGAAGTGCTTTAGCGGAAACGGGTATTGTTGCCTTTAAAACGTAACACTTTTTGTTTTTTAAAGTAACATGCATTTGTCATTTGCATGTTTGCAAATTCTGGAGCTACCTGCTCCTTTGGGCCTAGCTTCTAACATATCACAATCAGCAGTAAGATAGAGTTCTAGAGAATTTTTTTCCTTTGCATGATATATTTCCAGAAGAACGTATGAACCTTTTCTATGGATAAAATACTGGCTTAAATGTGCTTTTAAATGTGAATTCTATTTAAAAATGTAAGATAGAATCCTTTAATGTGTGTGTTTGCTTTTTCAATGAAGTGAAAAGTTCTAAGAGCTTACATAGCCTAACTTCTGTATTTAGTTCTGTAGAAATAAATAACCTATTTAACTGGAGAGTTATACACAGATGGTAAATGATTCACCTTTGTTCAAAGTTATATACCATTACCTGCTTGTTTTTTAAAATTGCATGTGAATGCATTCCGAGCATGAGTTTCATGGTTTTTGGTGCAATTTTTTTTTTTTTTATTCCAGAGCCAGTGTTTTGGTACTATGTGAAAGAAGTTCTGAATAAACATGAACTACAGCGCTTTTACTCCCTGAAGACAATTACTACAGATATTGGTAGAGGCCGGGCTTGGTTGCGCTGTGCATTAAATGAACATTCCCTGGAAAGATATGTTCATATGCTGCTTGCAGATAAGAATCGACTCAGGTACTGTAATTGATATCTTTGTAATGCAGGAAATGTATTGACAAAAGAAGTATTGAGATTTAAAAAAAATAAAGCAACCAACCAACGAAAAACCAGAGCTGTAATATTAATTGCTATGCTAGTGAAGGCACTTAACCTCATGCTTTCATTTTGTTCATTGTTGAGATTTTGGCAGCTGTTAAGCTGGTGGCTTGTGCCTATATCAACATGTGACCTGAAACTGGCTTCATCCTAGCATGTGAGAATATATGCTTCTATCCTTATCTTCATTTCCATTCTCTTTCCTGGCTCTCTTCCATATTCTTACAACAGTTTTCCTCACTAAGACCTTGACGTCATGCTTTGAGGTGCCCCTCACCATTAAAATAGCACAAAGTGCCTTGATCTTATCAGTTCATCAGTGGTAGTTGCCTGTTGCCTTTTGGTGATGCTGGTCCTGTGATTGAAAAGCTCCAGTAGTCAAGCAATAGGTAGCTACTACTGCAGGTCACTTGGAAGTGGTTTTGTACCAGTTTGTGAACCTTCTTGTTACAGACTTACTGAGAATAATTTACTGTGCATTGTGAAATCTTGAAGTACAAAATGCACTTAAATTCGCACTTAAGTTCACACTTAATTGAGTCCTATGTTTTTCCTCATACATTTTCAGCTCCTTTTCTTTTTGAAAATTTGGGATATTTACCCTTCTTACCAATAACTGTTGAGCTTGAGCAAGTCCAGTGGATTCAGCAGAAAGGCATTCTTTTAATTTGCATCAATTAATGGATGGACTAGATAAGATTATTGCCAGAACTGAGCTCCTTAATACCTCCTTTTCATTTTTAGTCTGTTGCAGTCCTCTGTAATTTTCTTGCAAAACAGATTTTGATATGAAATCACATAAAGGCAAATGAAACAAAGGAAAAAAATTCTGAAAACAGTTGTAAGGGAATTAGCTATGTTGCTATTTACTCTCATACTTTTAGCAAAACTTGCACAGCGTCAGCGCTCTCTGCATTGTATGTGAAATATTATTTCTGAAAAGGCTTATTCCAGAATATTTAAGATTTAAATGTTATCCAAATTCAAATGGGATTTATAAAATCAGTTTACATCCCCAATTCTTATTAGTTTTGGAAACTTTTAAATTAATCTGTCAAAATTGTTTAATATAGGCTGAGGGCTTTCTTCTTAGCTGTTTTCTTGTTTAGTTAACTGAATGCTGATAGTAAAAATGCAACATCTTGCTACTGAAAAGAGCAACACAATTCCTATGTTCACACAGAAATTCATGTTAACATGTTTTTTTTTTTCTTACATCCAAATTCCTATTTGACTCAAGTATTCAGGGTAATGGATGTGGTTTTGGACATTTAAACAGGTCACCTAATTTTAGAACGTCAGAATGGTTTGGGTTAGAAGGGACCTTCAAAGATTGTCTAGTCCAGACCCCCTGCCATGGGCAGGGACATCTTTCACTAGATCAGGTTCCTTAAGATGAATTGGATCTTTTTATTTGTATTCATGCATTCTAATATTTTATAAAATGACTTGGTAATTATGATGATCAATAGTTATTTAAAAAACTTACATATGCAGTATTAAAATAAGTGTAGAGAAATATTGTAGCTACTAATGTAGTATGAACCTCCTTGCCTTGATTTTTTTTTTTTTTTAACCAGAAAAAAACCAAACAGAGCTTAAACTGAAGATAAAATACTATTTAGCATGACTTCGATACTTGATTAGAGAGTTCTATGTATTTCAGGGCTTCAGGGAATTACTGTGACATATAATTTGACCGATTGCAGTACTGATACTCATTTTTCAGAGTTTTCATGTTTTTTAAAGCAGAATATATGTTAATATAGGACTGCATATTCTTTTTTTCTTTCCTTTCTAATCGTAGTGTCTTCTATGAAGACTGGTCTTTTATGATGGATGAAGAACGTTCTAGTATGATCCCTACGATGGCAGCTGGTAAGACTTTCTCTTAAATGTTACTGTTCTTGGAAAACATTGATTTTGGGATGTTATATCTGTTTCTGGCTGTGAGGAGCTTCTCTAACGCACACTGTTTACGTGGAGAATGTGTGTCAGATGCATATTCAGGGTGACTAGTCAAGGTATTATGCCAATTTATGCTGTGAATTTATGAACTGTTAAAACACTGGATCTGGCATTCCTACAGTTCAAAAATCTTTCACATAAATTTTCTAACTCTTCAGCAGTCGAGGCTAATTTTTGTTTTTAAAACTTGCTCAATTTAGAGAAAACAAAATGGGTTATTCCTGCCTAGAAAAGAGCAATGATGGACTTTTATAGTAAGACCCAAGTTATAGGTAAATACATAGAAGGAGATTAACAGTAAAGAATGATAACAGATAATTTACTTTTCTACAGTTTGACCACAGAAGTGATGTGTTACTACCTTTTACACCCCTTTTTTTCTCAGCTACATGGTTACATATTTTGTTCTACCAGATAGGGTTCATAGGATTTTTTGTTACTAGAATACAGAAACCAACAAATATTGAAAGTTGCAGTGAAATGGGTTTAAATAGAAGGTTACAAATAAAGAAGTTCAGAGTACTTACTGCTTATTTAATGTGCGGCTGAACAGCCATCAATATAAATTCAGAACTGATTGCATCAGCTTGAATATCATCTAAAAAAGAGTGAATGATGCGTGAAACAATAAGAAGTCATACATGGAGAAGTGTGGAAATTTTTTGAAAAAATGTTTTACATGTTGTAGCTTTGTTAATCCTCAGATTCTATCTCTAACTTTTGTATGAAGCATACAGTGGGTTTTTGGTCTTTTTTCTGCTTTCTTTTATCTGAAGGTCTGAACTCCATTCTTTTTGCAATCAACATTGATAATAAGGATTTAAATGGGCAGAGTAAATGCACACCCACCGTGTCTGATTTGTTAAAGGAATCAACGCAAAATGTAACCTCACTATTGAAAGAATCCACTCAGGGTGTCAGCAGCCTTCTTAGAGAGATAACTGCATCATCTGCTGTCTCCATTCTAATAAAACCTGATCAAGACACTGACCCGCTTCCTGTTCTCTCAAAGAATGTAAATGCTGGTAAGCATTTTTGCAATTGGTCTTGTTCAAATGTCATTATATGTTGAATGTTAGAGCAAGTCAGATGTTTTCATTGAAGTCTATGTTCTTTGCTGGAATTCAATTTGCATCCAGAATGGGTTTTAATATCCTTTTACTCTTAAAAGTACATTAATATGTATTGTGGATGTATAACAGCTGGACTTGAATTAAGCAAAGCATTTTAGTCCCCATGAGAATTGCCTTGATGAGTAGATTTCTGATATTTCTTAGAGTGCTTGAGCTTTATAAGATTACTTAGCCTCATGTGCACATCAGAATCAGTTGGAATAGGTGATAATTTAAAAATAAGTGCTCATAGCATAGATGTGACATAATCAGAGAGGAATCCAGTGTATTTCTATACTAAGAGCTAATTAGCTGAGGGAGCAAGTTTAATTCCTTTTCCTGAAAACTGACTGCTCAATTTCCAGATTATAGACAACACTAACTAAAATGATAGTTAAAGGTTTAAAAGATCATGTATCTGGAAACATAATGAAATGCCTTGTAGATCCAAGTGGTTTTTTTTTCCTTTACTAAACTCATTTAGTAGTGGAGTTCTTTTAAGAAAAAAACAAGTGTATTACATTGTTTCTCTTTTCTGAATTATGTAAACCTTTATGTTGCTACTAGATTTGAAATATAAAAGAGATAGAAAAAAGAAGAAGAGAGTGACAAATATTATCTCATTTGATGAAGAGGAAGATGAGCAAAATTTGGGGGATGCCACGAAGTCTCCAATTACAGGAGAAAGTTCAGAAGAGAGTGTAGACAGATCTTCAGGTTTTGCATTGCCCTCGTCTGAAAGCTCACTTGGAAAAAATTTTAACGGGAATGAAAGTAACCATTCGTGGAAGAGCAATTCAGTATTGATGAATGGAGAATATGATTACCAGAAACTAGATGTGAAGAGCATTGATGATGAAGATGCAGATGAGGGTGACCTATATGGAAAAACGTTAGGAAGTAAAGGCACAGAAGGTGAAACTGAAGCTTCTGAAAAGTAAGTAATGTCGCAGGAGCCAGTGGTAAACTTTTTATGCTTTTTCACTCCCTGCCCCTTTCTTCATGGCAAATTTATGTAACTGAACTGTAGGTTTTCTCTCTCTCTTTTTTTCTTCTTTCTCTCTCTTCAGCCCCAACTCCCTGTTTCTTTTTTTTTTTTTTTTTAACCTGCATTGTTTCAACCATTTGAACCACTGTGATGATGATGATGGTATTTTGCTTCGAAGTTCCACTGAAAACCGGAATTTTGAGACTTCAGACTTGTTCTCCTTGAAGTTCTCAGTTGTTGAAATTGTTGCATGATACAGCCAGGCTATAACTTTGGCTTATTTGAAGTTTCCTTATTCTTACTGTGATATCAGCTCTATTTTGGCTTCATGGTAAAACCATGTATTTTAGATGGAGTAAGCCTGTTACCATCAGAGTAGATAGTTAAACAAGACAAGACTAAACTGAGAGAAGAACAGCAGTTTTAGATACTAATATGCCCTTCTTATTTCTGACACAGAAATCCCTTTGGAAAAAGGAGGCAAGCAATTATTGTCTCATCTGTTTTGGAATGGTCTGATCTTCAGTGTAATTATGTATGTCTGAACCAAGGAACTGGCAGGCAGAAATAAAGATTTTTCTTGCAGTGATATCCCTGAAAGAAGTATAAACATTGTGAACATGAGTACGGACTGTATAAATAGTTTGTTTTGTTTGTTTATTTTAAATCTAGGCCTCATGAAATAGGCACGTGCAATTCTCAGATATGCAGTTGGACTCCTCTGCAGGTCCTGAATGATGACTCAGATGTTCTATTTCCTGTCAGTGCTGTTGGTTCTTACTCCCAAACAGGTAGGTATTTTAATTTACTGAATTGCAGCAAACTTTATAGCAGAATTTCTAACATGGGACAATGGTAAGAAGTAGTGGGATTGTAAGGACGTAGGAGATACTGCACAGCTGGAATGGAGGTTCAATTAAAATTTATTCTAGCTCTGAATCAGAGTTCTCCATTTGAGTAGATACTTAGTGGAGAAGGACTTATCGATACCAAATAAACTAGAATTTGGTTGGAATTAAGCTGTGGTCTTGTATGCTATTTAATTAATGTTTAGGATAGTTGAATAGAAAGTATCCTTATTAGTTTTCTAGATATCACTAAGCTGGAAGAAGCTGCAAGTGTGTTTGAGAATTTGAATTCAAATTAATCTTGACAGATTGGAGAAAGTATCAAATATTGGATGCAGTTCAATAGAAACTGTTATCTGTTTATATACAGGATGAGAAATGATTTGCTAGGAAATACTTCTTCAGAAAAGGATGTGGGAATCATAGAATGGTTTGGGTTGAAAGGGATGTTCAAAGATCATCTAGTCCAACCCCCCCCTGCCGTGGGCAGGGACATCTTTCATTAGATCTGTTGCTCAAAGCCCTGACCAACCTGACTTTGAACACTGCCAGTGATGGGGTATCCACAGCTTCTCTGGGCAACCAGTTCCAGTGTTTCACGACCCTCATTATAAAAAAAAATTTCTTCCTTATATCCAATCTGAATCTCCCCTCTTTCACTTTAAACCATTGTCTTGTCCTGCCATTGCAGACCATGGTAAAAAGTCTCTTTTCATCCTTTTTATAAGCCTTCTTTGTATTGAAGGGCTGCAATAAGGTCTCCCCAGAGCCTTCTCTTCTCCAGGCTGAACAATGCAAACTCTCTCGGCCTTTCTTCACAGGGGAGGTGTTCCAGCCCTCTGATCATTTTTTGTGGCTCTCCTCTGGGCCTACTCCAACAAGTCCATATGTTTCTTGTACTGTGGACCCCAAAACTAGATACAGTACTCTGGGTGGGGTCTCACAGAAGTGAAATAGAGGGGGAGATTCACCTCCCTCAGCCTGCTTGCTAATTTTTCATCTGCCAATACCTTCAAGTCGTTTTCTGCAGGGGAGCCATTATAGTGTGTGACAAGCTGATAGTGAGTTAGCAGTGCCGTGCTTCTGCAGTAAAAGCACACGTTACGTGGATATGTATAAGTGAAAGTGTCATTTGTAAATTTATGCTCGGTTGGCTCTGATGTGGCCTCAGCTGCAGTATTGTATGCAGTTTGGGGTACTGCATTTCAAGAATGATGTGGACCATTTGGAGAAGATCTTGAAGCAAGCAATGCAAATGGTCAAAGGTATGAAAAAGAAGACCTGGTCCTTTTCCAGTATCTGTATTGGTACCAAAAACAAAGAAACTTCTACTACCCCGCAACCACAGCTACCTCCACACCCCCAGTTAATGTAGTAGCTGTTTATAAAACGGCTTTATAAAGCTTTGGGCGTTTATTCATATTTCAGTGACCACTGAAAACATCCTCAGTGGCATTTAAATAATGTTTTAATTGTAAAATACTTCATGTTTTTACGGACCATTATTTGACTAACTGCAGAAAAAATGTAATTCGGTTCTGTAAGTTTGGTGATAAAGTAATGTGAATCAAAAAATAATGCTGTACTGCCCTCTGCTGTATTTTAAGACATGTACCTCTTAAGAAATGCCAGTGGTTCAAAAAAATAGATACATTTAAATATTTTTCCTTCTTATGCTCCTGCATTTTACAGTTTATGAAGGAATGGATTTAGAACACATGTAGTTTGTGGCATTGTGTTCTCTTAAATTTTATACAGAAATTGTTAGAAAAAGTCCATAGATTTATAGGTGTTTGATGACTGCAACAGATCGAAACCCAGAGCTCGCAGCTGAGCTGTGAGAGTTAGTAACCAGTCAGATGTCACAGGGCATCAGGAGCTAGAGTAGAGGAAATCAAAAGTCAGGAGACTAAGCCACCAATTAGTACTGGAGACAGATGATGAGAGAGGACAGCAATAAGTGTAATGGGCTTACTTTTACTTAGGAGATACCAAAGACCCTTGTTTCATCTTGATTAATCTCAGAACTGTTTTGAAGACGATGCTCAGACTAGTAGAGTTGATCAACAACAGGCCTGTTCAGATCCCTTCTGGCACAGTGTATAGATATTTCCAGTTCTCCTCCTGCCCCTCTTTTCCTTTGTGGTAAATCTTATGGTCCAGCGTGCAAGCCAGGATGATGCGGCACTGGGCTGCTGAAAGGAATCTTCAGTTATTATAGGAAACAGCAACACAGATCCTGCTGTCTGATCTCATGGTTTCAACTTCCCCTGCTGTCACTGGGCCCTTCTGAGCATCCCTGAGCTGACAGAGTGTGCAGGATGTCCTCTCTGAAAGGCCTGTCCTGCAACCCAAATGTCAGCCAGTTAGGTAGAGTGACACACATGGGCATGGTCACCTTCTCCCCACCCGTAATGACCATTTGATGAGATTGAAGGCTGCGTTAGGCAGTTGTTTGCTTGACTTCTGAAGTTACACTTTTGTTAGATGAATCAGAGGGAATGTGTCTTAGCTTTTTCTGAGGGCAGTTCTACCCAGTAACTGGCAATCTCATTATTATTGTAACAACATTTTTTGCTAAAATGTGCTTAATGAACTCTTGTGATATACATCGTTTAACCCAATATTTTGGTTTATATGTTTTAATACAGATAAATAACAAGACATGTATATTTGAAAGAGATTACAGCATAATTTATAGTGTTGTATGTTAATAAGGTGTTTTCAGTTTTAGTCTGTTACACTGCTTCAGGGATGTGTCAGGGTGTATCAGATCTCCATGTACCTAGAGATGAGAAAGCCTGAGTCAAAATTCAGTAGCTTGGAACAAAAATGGAGTACACATTTTAGGAACTGAGCTTCAATAAATTCTACTGCTTAAAAAATTAGCTTTCTCCTCCGTAGTCATTCTGACAGAATTCTAATTCCCAGTAACTTTTTTCCCTAGAATTTCTGCTTTTTAAATTCTGTGCTATCTTAGCTCATGATTTTAGAGTTCTTTTATGGTAACTTTGTAACCTTTACATAGCGAAGTGCTGAAAGCATCAATAAAATGTGATTTTTGTTTCTTTCCACCTAAACTACCTTAATGACAGGCCCAGTAATGTGTATATTTTGTCCCTGGCAGTTGTGAATCTGTGGAGAGATGCGTATTATCCATCTTTAAAAAAAAAAAATCTCGTCTGGCTCCTGATGTTTGGTACATAGGTGTAAGGAGCCAGAGAAAAGCTGAGGTGCTCTGTTGGGAATACCTAAAAGACTGGTGTCTTTGCAAGGTTTCACGTACTGGGGACTAACCATAGATTCTTTTCCTGTGAGTCACAAACAGATTTTTTTAATGGCCATGTGGTTGTTAAACTCATGGTGCTTGCAAAAGTGACTTCAGTAAGAAGTCTCTTCCTAGCTTTGCAATGTTGTTATCAATGTAAAACGTACATCTAAATTATAATTTTGGAATTGTGCAATACTAATTTTTTTCTAAGGTGATGGATGTGTTCCTAAGGGGCTTTACAATCCTGTTGGCATTCAGGGTGAATATGCAGAAGCCAACCTTGGAGAAAGAATTTAAAGTGTTTAAAAGATTGAGTTAAGATGAGTATTTCCAGTTAAAAATATAACTACCTTCCTTCTGGTTTTGTTTTTATTTTATTTTTTAAGTACTGTTAAATTAAGAAAGCTAATGCTTGTGCATTCTACTTTAGATAACTTGGAGAATGGAGAACATGTTATTCATGCGGTAGAAGTGGTTCCAAGAAGATCTGATCTTCCTTACAGGTACGTGTCGAATATGTTTTTCTTAAAAGAAAAAAAATCTTCACTCTGTAGCTGCCAGTTTACTGTTGTTACCTAATGAATAATGCCTACTACTACTAATGCATAGTGCCTACTCAGTACTGGAAAACAAACTATTCATGGGGGTACTTTTGCAAATGTTTGGAAAGACAAATACAAAAGCTTTTGCTTCCCTTTTTGTTTAGTTTTGTTTAGTTTTGTTTAGTTAACTTTTGCTAATTATCTTGAAGAATTCATGTAGTTATGTCAAATAACAGGCAGGCTTAGCCTCCTGGCTTTGAAAATAGGGGTTTTGTTGGTTTTTATGTTATTTTTTTACTGTTTTCTCCATGGTCTCTTGATATGTATCTTTTTGTGTATATTCTTAAATCAGACTCACAAGAGATACATTAAAGGATAATTAAACATAAGTTGATTGAATATGGGTGAATATAATGACAATTCGAGCTTCTGGAATGCTTTTTTCTGAAGTTTTGAATTTAGGATTTTATTTTCATTTATTGATGATATTGTACTTTTATGCCTAGAGTGGAAGCCAGTCCTCCAGCTCAAGTTAATACTTTAAGCAATATGTTGCCTTCAGCCACTGTGCCAGAATCCATGACAATTAGTAAGTACTTCCTTGATGTATCTAGATTGATAGAATTAACTTTGAAAGTCCTATAGCTCTTCATGTCTGTTTTTATTTCTGTAAGATCTGTTTAGAGAGGCAGACAGCACCTGGTTTCTGATACACTGGCCGCATTGGAAATGACTGCTAGAAAATGGGTTTTGAATTGGCAGATCCCAGGTTATGGTTCATTGCAACTGGTATGACATTATCTTCTTTTTCCACAGAGAAGCTAATGTCATCTTTATACTAGATGTGGCTCGAGTAGTTCAATGAGCAATAATGATTTAATTTGACTAACATCTTTAAGTCTCTGAAAGCACTAATGGTCCTTTTTGATGTGATAACTTTTTTTGGCAGCTTTCATTAGTGGCTAGTTGTAAGAAAACCCGAACAAGCCTGGAACTCTTTCTTTGGACATTCAGTCTGTGGTTTTGGTATGGAGGTCTGCTCCATACATAAATATGAGCTTTCATAAGCAAAAACCTTAGTTAAGATTAAGGTGGAGGACAGTCATATTTTCAGTGGTGTTTAGAGTTGAGCTGGACAGGATCAAATAGCCTTTGCTGCAAAAAGAGATTAGTATGAGTACAGGCAGCTTGTTTATTCGATCTTTAATCTTTGTTTCTTCACATAAACTTGTAGAAAAAAAGACTTTTTTGAACTTACTAGCTGTCTAAATGCGTAAGGTGGTATGGTTTTATTTTCCTTACTGTACAGAAAGTTTTGTACTGAACTGGTGGTTATGGCTTTGTTCCTAAAGCTCTGGGATGTGTGTTTGTCGCTTTCTTTTTATAAACTTAAATATGTACTTATCTTAATGATGACATTTGGGAAGTTAGAGGTGATGCAGCCAAGATTGTTTTCTGAAGTTGATTTATGAAATCATCAAAATGAATGAACCCTTAAGATATTCTAATCTCATGTTCTAATACCATGTTCAAACAACATCTCTGCCAATGTATGTTAAAAGAAGCAGACCGTGCATTTTTGCTGGGTACTGTGTCAGGCTCTGGCATGGGTCTGCTGACCGAGCTTTACAAAACTGAAAAATCCTTTCCTGCAAATTACTTCATGAAGTAGGAAACTAGTTTTGAGACTTCTAAGTGACATAATTGAAGGTGTAGATGGAGGTACTGTTGATAGTTAGTGTGATTCTTCGGTCACAGGGTATTCTCTGCTCATGTTATTACTATATTATCCTTTCATTCTTACATTTTATTTTTTGTTAATGGAAATTTGATTGCACTGTATTGATTTTGTTTTGTAGGTATATTAGGTACCAGCAGGGGCCGCAATTGGTCTCCTTCAGTTGCTTGGTTAGTTCCTACGTGTAGTTAAGACAGCTATAAAATAGAAAGTAAATATTGAGATTTTCAATTCTTGATACTTAGCAATTTGTAAATGAAATGAACCACAGGATCAACAGAAGCATACATGCTATCATTAGTTTCCCATTTCAGAGAAGGTTTGGTGGAAGGAAGTGGGGGGAGCTTGTCAAAGCAATCTATAAAGCCAGTAGAACATTTAGTAAATAATCTAATTATCATTATAATAAAAATTCAGCTGACTATACATATAAGGTGATCCCAGATACATTCAATAAAAGTGTTTTCTTTAAGTTCGTTGTTATTGGTCGTAGATTTTCTGTACAGGAAGAATTCAGTGCTGTGACAAAGCCAGACGCTGAAGCTCTTTTTCTCTATTGCAATTAGCAGAAGAATTATTAAATGGTGAGGCTTGTAGCTTGGTTGCATAGCAACTGATTCTAACACATCAGACTAGAAAAATGGAATGCAGTAGTGCAGTGAGAAAAGCTGTGAGGTCTCCAGTAACTGGATTTTTTGTGCTTCTTACTTTTGAAGACAAAGCCTGAAATGATTTTATTTTTTTCTTTAAATCTACTCTTTTCCTGCTTCCTTTTCAATTTATTAGTATAGCACCGACCATTTATTGCTTCTTTTGATATGTGGGTTGGAAAATTATGTTATGAGAAGCTGTAATTTAAAATTTCTGCCAATTTGAATGGTTTTCCTGAATTTATGTCCCATGCATTTGTAAGGAATAGGTGAACTTAGCGGCAGATAGATCTCAAAAAAATAATACCACTCAAGAGAAATCCTAATCCATAGAGTTAGAGCTTCTCTGTGGATGCTAGACATAATTTGAAAACTTGCCCTCCCTTACAGATTGTTATGTCTTACAACAACTTTTATGAAGAACTAAGTTTGTCAGAAGTTTTATATTTATGTACCTATTCCATTACGTCATGTTCCAGTTTTTTAAAAATTTTATTTGTCTTGTCATATTTGAATCACAAACAACTTTATGTCTGCTCCAATTATTGTCATTGGAAGATTATATCTTCAGCATTGTTTTACACTGGAAAAATCTGTCCTGCCAGCACAAGTCTCTCTCATTTTTACAGTGGAAAAAAGGAAGTTCAAAAACTTCATTTTAGAAGGATGCTATTTGTGTCCTTCTTTATGAGGTTCTTTGATGATGCTATTTTTAGTAAATAATTGGGAACTTGTTTTTTTCACTATGATTTTCTTCAGTTTTTAAAGTTGGGCTTAACCACAAAGGTTAGCAAAGGTTGTAGTATTGTGCATTATTCCATATTCTTTCATATGTTTTTGAGAAAGCCCTTGCTTTTCATGATCACTGAAGAACTTCACTGAATAACCAAACCTACGTATTATATTTTTACCCTGGCTGTGTAAGTAAATAAGGTGCATGTTTTTGTACTTTCTCTGTCCTCTAAGTAGCTTCTGACCTGTTCTATGACTTGGTTGCCAGCAGTCACTGGCAGATACTAAATTCTTGTGACTTTTCTGAAAGCATAGCTGTGGACAGAGGGTGTTTAAATTTCATCAGTGAGAAAAAAAGCTGCAGTTCATCTTACAGACTATACAGTAAGAAGTTCAATATAGTAGAAGGCCAGTGCTCTGTTGTCTAATTTGTTTCCTACTAAAATTTCCCCTATTAATAGTTACATGACAGAATAATATTTACAAGGTTTTGAAGCACTAAATAAAACCTTAATAGCCAATGTTCATGCAGACAGCTTAGGGAGCATGTCTTTAAAGGTCAGACTCATGATTTAAGATGTAACTAGTCTGCTGGAAGTTTTATTTGTCTCTGAAAATATCTGTGTAAATTTGCACTCAGGAAAATAAAAAAAGAATTCCTGTAGACTGCTCCCAGCCCACCCTGATATTCTATCTGCAGGATTGCAGAGGAGTGCTGTACGACCTTGTGTACACTGAGAGATGATTTAACTTACAGCTCATTCTTCATAACAGGTGATTGCAAATCATACTTACCCAATCTTTGGCTAAACAGCAGAAGAGTTGTGAAACTTAGGACTTTTCTGGAGGTTGCTGGGAAATTGACAGGTGTTTCTTAAAGCATGGCGCTTTATATATTTCATCCTCTGAATGTGACCCTGTAAAAGCTTTCTAGAAGATAGATTTTGCTTTTGGTATGCAACTGAATTAAAAAATGTTTTAGAGCAAATATTTGCTTTATTAGTGCTAAAGTGCTACAAATTAATTTCAACAATAAAAAACAATTTTGTGTGTTTTAAAAACTGAGATTTAATAAAAAAAACCCTAGCACATAAAAAAAGAACTAGCACATTCCTTAATTTTTGTTATCTTTTTTTACTGATAAAGAAAGACCTGGTTTGGAATTACTGGTTTACACATGGGACTCCTTTTTTTTAAGAAGTTGTTGCAAGAATGTCTCAAGATTTCATAGTTTGAAAGGCTTCGCTAGTTATCACATTATATCTGCCTCAATGAAACTGATTATCACTTGAATTTTAGCTATGTTGGCGTTGAATGCTGATCTTTAATAACAGTAACATATCTCTTTCCATTAATGTTACCTTACAGAATGTAAATGACGTATCAAGCACAAAGTAGTTCAGAATTAGGACATAAACTTTAACATCAAACAGTTTTCTGAAGTGGGTATACTTGGCCAAGCTCTTACTGTTTTATTAAAAAAAAAAAAAAGAGAGAGAAAAGTGGGGGAGAAAGACTGAGGTTGTAAAGTCCGTAAGTCAGAAAATGCCAAATTTATGGTTGATGCTACAACTTTTTATTTATTTATTTATTCATTTTTCTAACCCATATAACTAATGAGACCTAAGTCTTCTGAAAAAATTAGATTGTGAATGTACACTGATCTCAGAGGCAGGCATAACACACAGACAAAAGCTTATAAACTGTGGATGTTCTGGCAGATTTGAAATGAACCTGCTGCAACTTCTTTGTAACTTTCTATACACTAGTGAATGACTCCTTATATTCACTGTGGAGGGAGAGGTTAGAGAATTGTTGATGATAAACTATGTAGTTCTTGTCTTTGTTTTGAGTACTTGATAGAAAACATGACTTCTTAATATACTTATCACTTCAAGGAGAAGTAACATAGGTAATAGCAATGAAGCAATATTGCTGCTGAGGTAAGTGCAGGCTGTACAAGCTTTCTTGGAACCCAGGGCTCTTAGCCCAGGCTAGTTGTTTGTGCTGATTCTTTCATCCACATCTCCACTGCTATCCGTAGTTGAACTAAATTAGCAAGAAATACTGAGTATGAAGTGTGTTTGCTTTTGTGGTCCTAAATTAAGCATTGCTTTTTGTCCTATATGTGGTAATGAAATTTGGAGCTTCTGCTTTGCTGTGTCTCTATGCTATTGTCAATTCTGTGAACTCTCACAAAAATGAGGCAAATGGAAATAAAAAGCATTTTAACATCTTTTATTTCAAGAGGCTTTTTTCTTCTCCTTTTATGCAAACCATGGTCTTTAAAAGAATCTTGCTTTTATGCTTTGTTTATTTATGTGTGTGTTGGAGAGGGAGTGACAAAAGATGGGATTTTAACCCTATACTCATGCAGAAGATTCTGAGTGGAATAAGGGAAAGAAGATTAAGTTATTAGGCAGGTTAAGGTTACAATTTGAATAGGCTGATAAAATTGGAAAAATGGAGACAATTTATAATAGCTTCACTGTTTAAATGTTAATAAATCAGTACACATTTAAACAGACTGAGTATGCATCCAGGCAATTATTGTAGAGTAGTCACCCCAGCGTAAGTGCAAACCAGCGCTACAATAACTTGTCTGAGTAGCAACAGCTTTAATTTATTCAGTCAGAGAAATAATAGCAACTAACTCAGATTGTGCATTATCATATTTTAATGCCACTTGAAATATTTAAAATGCCATTGGCTTGATGCTTTCTTGAGGAGTGTTCTGAATTCAACTTTATAGTTAAAGATCTTTATTTTTTTATAGAGTATTACTGTACTGAAAACTTACTATGGATGTTTGTTGGTTGTGTTGTGCACTTATACAAGGCTTGAACACTTACTAGTTTATTTTGTTTTCCTCATCCTTGCAACAATTTTTTCAGATAGGCTGATGGATTGTGGTCCATTTACACAACACTATGTATTACTTTTTTCAGGGCTGTTACAGCCCACCAATTTTCCACTGCCCAAAAGACCTCTTACCAACAAACCAGAAACTATCTCAAACAAAAAAACCTCAAAACTCCAACCTTTCCAATCTGCTTTTAAAATGGCAGTGTCCCATCATGACCAAAAGAATACTTATAGTGTGTTGAGTTTCATGATCACCAAGTTTGATATTTTATAGCTAAATGTAATACTTAAATCTCAGAATGTAGGGATTGGTGGGTTTTTTTGTTTGTCATCATTCTCGCTCCAAATAAATCCTAGTCAATAGAAGCCATTTATAGGCCATCTTTTGAAAAATAGTCATGAAAATAATGGAACATGGCATATTTTGTCATATATAGTCTTTCCATTGCAGGTTTCTCTACAATTGCTATATAAATTGCAATAGACTTGGGTTTGGTGGGGTTTTTTTGGTAGCTGTATAGAGAACTCATATAAAGATGCTAAGTTACTGTAGAAAAATAATTGTTCTTTCTGTGCTGAATTAATGGAGTGCAAAATCCCTCTAATGACCTACTGAAATGTTTCTTGCTAATGTCAATTAGTTCTCAAGCTGTAATGTGGAATGGGTAGGAAAATAATCACCTACTTTCTCCATGGCCAAAGAAGCAGAAATGTTTTAGAAAAAATCTAGCATGAAGAAATTGGATTGTCTGGGGATTTACCAGCAGATTGCCAATGCCAGACTGGAATTGTGGTGTCTGCACTGACTGATACATTTGATTGCCATAGGAAAAACTGTCACATTTTGTCCACTCTGTTTCAGTATGCAAACTTAACCTGCTCCACAGGACAACATGTTTTGTTTTTTTTTTGAACTTGCAAAAATTTCTGTAGCTATAGAAAATATTAAGAAAGATAGGGGTAAATCAGTGAACTGAATGTAAAGGGGAAAAGAGTTGTCCAAAGGCTTTGTTTACTTGAAGAAATTAAGTAATACCAGTTTGGTTAGTATGTTTTCAGTAAAAGCACGAAAAATTTGCTGACATCTGTTTTGAATACTTGCTGAACAGAAATGGCTGATTTATTATATATAAACATAGGAACATTTCATTTAACTATTAGGAGAAATGTTTTAATACAATTGTGTCCCTGCAGCAGCTCTCATAAAATTATTAACATACATGAAATTGTTAATGTAGTTTTTAAGAAAAAGTGGTTTCGGGGATGTATCCATCCTGATGTTTGCTAGAAGCCATTTAAATCTTTAAAGACGTGTTGTATTTCATGTATATATGCAAGATCTGGAAGTTAGGATGTTTCAGATCAGATGATTAAGTCCTAATATTTTTCTGTAAATTTATAGTAAATAGTACAGCTGTACAGCTATATGGTGAAACCTATATAATAGCTGAAGGACTCCAAGTGAAGTAGTGCTTTTAGCTGACACTTTCCTATATGATATTCAGCTACTCTGGTGTCACTGTTAACGTAACCCTAGAGAAGCTTTTAAAAATTATAAAATTATGTCATCTTCTTTCTTTTTTTAAAAATTTTTATTCTTGATGTAATGACAGAAAGTATTTTTAAGAGTATTTATAGGAAATTACAAGATTCAGAAATCCCGTCTTCTGTAAGACAGTCTTTAAAATTGAGGTTAAGAAGAAGAGCCATGAAAAAGCAATGACACTTTCTCTGCTCTGGTCTTAATGTAGTAGTTCTATTTCCTGTGTCAGAATTTATAGCAAGGAAAACAAAACCAAACAATTTGAAGAAGTTAAACAAGTTATTGTATCTCATTAATATGCATGTAGTGAAAAGGTGCATTGTCCCATACATCTGCGATTAAAACAAACCAGCTGCAGCCACAGAAAACTTGTAAACATTTGTATTAAAGCCAGATGCAGACTAATTTAATTTGAATTTAATTTTTGAAGGATTGCTCAAATTAGTGATGAGATAAAGAGCATTTTTATATGCTTTGCTGAATAGCAAATGATGTTAGCATCATCTTTAAGTGCCACTATCTACATGACTTTTAGATCTGAAATGAGCAAAAATACACACAGAAGTTAATCTCTTTTTGTCCCTTCTCTTTAGATGAACTTCGTCAAGCTATTGTGGCCATGATGAATAGAAAGGATGAACTGGAAGAACAGAATAGGTAGTTTTCTTTTCCTAGTGAAGAGGCACTATAATTTAAAAAAATCTGTTCTCTAATAGAAGATGTCTTTTGTGTAAAGCTATGTTTAATCTTTTTGTAATCTTTTTTGATTATGTATTGTCTTCCTCTGAAAAGTAAGCTTAATACTTCAATGTGCAACTGTTGATACTGAAGAGTAATGCTTGTAGATCAACTTTTTCCTTTGAATTCAAATAACATATAACTCTGTGTCTTGGGAGATTTTGCCTGTTGTGGTTTTTTCAAAACCAAAATTTATAGCCAAAATATTCTTAAGATCTCTTAAGATAGCTTTCCAAATGAATAAATGTTTGTCCTTATACAAATATTCAGAAAATTTCATTTTTTCCCCTTGTGGTGCAGAGGTGATGTAGGGTGGCTAACATTGTTATGCTGAAAGTGTCTTTATGTTAATTATGTTCATTATGTTCATCAAAATGATGATGTAAATGTAAAAATGATAAGTCACTTGTTTAAAATATTATCAAACCTACTTTTTAGTTGCTTAGTTTATTGGAACACATTATTAGATGAATGAAAATAGAAATGTATTCAAGATGCACTGTTGTTATGCTGTAGTAGGACTGTTTTGATAATTTACATTTTTCTATAGATACTTTAATTATTTTTTTAGATGTTGAGATTACTAACTGATCCTGTTTCCCGGCCTCTTATCTTCCCTACTCCCATAATTGCAAGTTATTGCCCCATTCAGCTTTGTGTTTTTTGGCAGAAGGACCAGGATGCTTTGGGTTTTACCCATTACGCATCATGCTGACCTTTGCTATCTCACCAGAGATTTACGCAAAGGTCTGTGGCCGTGCTCTCAATAGGGACAAGGCCCCTACCTGTCTCCTCTCTTGCCAGTAGATAGCTTGTAGCAATATGATTATAGATTATTTCTGAGATGTAGAGGTTTGCACTGGAGAATTGAGACCAGATTATAATCTGTTTTCTACCTGGTGGTACAGTAGATACCATAATAGGTTATGCTTTGGGCATGTTGATGAGATTGCAATACAAGCTAATAGTAACCACTTAAAACTGTTTTCATTTGGTCCTTTTTCCTTCTAGCTTTTTGTATCTTTGTATAATCAAATCAGGTACATTTATTACATTGAATAATGAAATTTTAGTATGACATTAGTAGTATCATTTAGGCAACCTGCTCTGTGATCATAGAGTATCCTCTAATGTAGTGTTTGCAGTGTTCTAACAGAGGCTGCTGCCTTCCAGATCTCTGAGAAATCTGCTTGATGGAGAGATGGAGCATTCTGCAGCGCTGAGGCAGGAAATGGACAACTGGAGAAGAAAAGTAGCAGAACAGGAAGAGCGACATGCCACCAAAGTCCAAGCCTTGGCACGGTAAGGAGCACTGAAAGTGTGATAGAATGTAACAGCAGTGGAACGAGGCAATAAAAAATTCTGCGCACAAGAAAAAATCATTTTCAAGTTGTTTAGTTTTCAGAAAAATGTTAAGTCATTTAGGACTAAAAATCTCATGAACTTTAGTTGAATTTAAACTGAAGAAAACATTTTGAAGATTTTCTGACAAATTTTGTGGGCTTGTAGTTTTTGCTTTATTGTTAACAGTAAATCAGAGTTTATAATAATAGTAAAACCATCGCTACAGCTCCAGGGGAAAGACTATTAGTGAGCTGGATTTATGAGAGCATCAAGTTTAATTTTCAAAAGTTAAGTAGACTAATATTAAGAAATGTAAGCCATGAAAATGGCGGGAGTTAGATAATGAGACTAGATAGAAAGGAATGCATGTATGTGTAAGGGTGTAAGGTAAATGTAGGAAGACTCTTCTCTCTTCTTATATCTGTTTTGTCCAGTTCTAGCCCCCTCCCCCCCCCCC
>NW_015090794.1:7028358-7051709 GCF_001431845.1 Calidris pugnax
ACTCTTCTCTCTTTTTATATCTGTTTTGTCCAGTTCTAGCCCCCCCCCCCCCCCCCTTTTTTTTTTTTGTAAATGCATTTTTATTTTACTTGATAATTGGGTATAGCTGTCTGCCCAATCTGGAACAAATTACAATATCAGGATCCTGGTTTTTTTCCTCGTATTGCATGTATGACAATCTTAATGTTGTTAAAGTACCTAGCACTGTCTGCAAGCAGTATTTTCCAAACCTCAAATCTGATACGGCTTTTAAATATGAGGGGGTGAGGAGGGGAACAGAAACACTGTGTCAATGTTCATTGTGAACAGACTGGTGTTGCTGTCCCACAATAATGAAATGCTCATTCTAGGAGTGGAAATGGCTGCTTTGTTTCATGTGTAAAACATAGGCTTTTTTCAAAAATGCACAAGGTAGACTTTTTGGATTCTAGCTCTCAGATCTGGAGCCAGTGAGGATTTGTTTTGGAGACTATTTTATTTTAACATTACTCCACAGTATTTCCTCTGGTAGATGTTTTATATAGTTCCACACTGAGATTAGTATGGGAACCCCTCTCCTCCCAGCAGGTTCTTCCTTTAGTCAGTAGAAATTGTGCTGAGTGGTCCTAGTGTCAGTTCAATTGAGTTGGAATATTTGTGTCTTTCTTTATTGCTTTCAGTTATAGAGAATGTGTCAGCTGGTGCTGACACAGATACCCTTCCGTATGTACCATCACGTATGTAAGCAGTAAAGAATGGATTATCCATCCTCTTCAATGACATTTCCATCTAATCTGTCGTTCTTCTATCTGATGGTTTATGCATGATTTTGTTTTCCTCGGGCTGATGTTTTTCATTGTACTGTTGTCAGGTTTTCATGGCTGACCACTTTATCAACCACGGTATCATAAGCAACAGTTGTTGCCAAACAGTATCATCTGTACCAATTTCTGAAGTGGTGCAACTGGTTCCCTCTAGCTCTCTGGGAGGTCAGCTGAAACAGGTTGCTCAGGACCATTTCCAGTCAGATTTTGAGTATCTCCACAGATGGAGACTCCACAACCCCTCTGGGCAATGCTGTTGTCTTTATTTGCCACGAAGGGTGAATTGCTGGCTCGTGATCAGCTTGTTGTTCACCAGGACTCCCAGATCCTTCGCAGAGCTGCTTTCCAGCCCCTGACATGTATGGGTGCCTAGGGCTATTCCTCCCCAGATGCAGGACCCTGCATTTCCCCTTGTTGAACTTCAAGGGATTTGTTTGAGTGCAATTCTCCAGCCTGTCCAGGTCCCTTTGAATGGCAGCACAACCGTCCAGTGTATCAGCTGCTCTGCAGTTTTGTATTGTCTGTGAACTTGCTGAGGGTGCACTCTGTCCCAGCATCCAGGTCATCTATCTTAAACAACGTTGGCCCAACAGTGACTTGCCTCCAGCTTGACTTTGTGCTGCAGCGATGCTGAAAGAATTTTAGGTCTCTCCTTGTATAAATGTAGTTTAGCGTAAGAAAGGTTTTTGAAGGCAAATGCAGCTGTAATAGTGTGACTTTCTTCTTACAATTCTAAATAAGCTCTGGAGTAACCTATGATGCCTAAGATTTTGGGATTGATTTACATTACATGTATAGTAAACAATAAACCTATCCCAAATGTTAAATAAGATTAGCAATCTGTGCCTTATCACAGATGTGTTTGTTTACTGCATGCCCAGACCGTGCCTAGTGTCAGTCATGAAGTACCACAGCTGAGATTCTACAAGCTTTTTATTGCATAGCAGAACTACTATCTGAAAATGATAAATATAAAGCTTTATTAAAAAGAAAAAAATATTTAGAATGTTACTAATTCTGCTTTTGATGACACATCAAACCAAACTACTCACTTTGAGGGAGGGACAGATATGCATAAGTGGGTTTGACATTCGTGTGATGTAGGGCAATTGAGACAATGCAAATACTTCATCATTTAATATTCACGTTTCAGGGTATAGGAATTGTGTATTCGTATTTCTTTGACTCACTTCCCCCACAGTTTTAGAATTTGCAGTGACATATGGATGAATCAGGTATTTGTCATGCACATACCTTTTTAAATAATAGATAAGGAACTTTTATAACAAGATCTAAAGAGATGCTCACTTAGACTAACTTGTTATTTTTAAACGAGTTTAATTTTTCTTGTTGCTACGGAGACTTTTATTTAATTTCTCTAATTGCTACAGTGACTGGGTATGCTGTGTTAATTGTTCTTCTGAAAGTCAGTTTGCCTTGTCATGTGATGGAAACAGTGTTGGGAGCTACTTAGGTACAACAAATTCTTGTGTCACTGGTTATTTTGGACTTTGGGTGAATTTCTTTAGTGATTCATTGCAGCTCATTTTCTAGGACATATGAAACTTTGCATATAGTTATTTTGGAATATAGGTTTTCCTTCTAAATTATTTTGGTTTTTCACTTTGTACACTGTAGGTGATGCTGCTGCAATAGTAAGAGTAGTACAATTTTTTAAATAAATAACATTTTAAACCAGGAATTTGAGCAAGCTGAATAGTTTGAATAATTTGAAATAACAAAGATTTATGAAATGCTTTGTAAGTGCTGCGTATACACTGGGTGAGTGAGAGAAAAGTGAGTTTCAGATATTTTGTAATAATGAAATTTCACTATTTACCTTGAAAACAATTGATCATGTGACTACAGTAGAAAAATTTCCTAAATTGAAATATTCTGAAAATTTTAAGGCAAGGAAAATAATTCAGTAACAATCAGACTATTGTAATTTGATGAACAAATATGCTTCACATTATGAGAGCTGATTCTTATGTGTGCCCCCGAAGCTCTTGTGAAGAATTTGATTTCAGTATCTTCCTGAAGGCTTGGAGAATCACTGACAGATCAGTCAGTGTTGAAATGATTACTTCTGGATATCTGCAAAATTGATTTGTTCAGCTGGTCTCCTAGGCTCTCTGAAGCATCTCTGGTCTCCTAGAGAGAGACAAAATGCTAGCTTACTTAGAGAAATTTTTCTGAGTTTGCCAAGTTTTTTTTGAAAAATGGAAAAATTCTTAGGTCATTTTAGTTCAAGTAGCATTAGTGTCATTATTCTCTGTGAAGTATTTGAATAGCTCTTTCAAAACGGTTATGATATTGTTTCAAAAGGAGCAGTCTCAGCATTCAACCTATTTCCTAGCTTTCTGATAGAATAGATAAAATAGACTCTCTAGTATAATTCTGTAAGATGGTTTTTCTTTTTTTTTTTTCTTTGTCAATGAGTCTTTCTCAAATTGCATGGACATACTGTGCCAGTGGCTTCTTGGCAATGGTAAAGTTTTTTAATTGAGATTCTTTTTTTTCTGTAGGAATACTGTTACATCCCTTTGGGAGGCAAAGAATTTTATTGAAGTTGACTGTGAAATTGGATAATCTCAGATTGCATATTCTCAGACTATATTCAGAAAAGTTGGAGGAAAGCATTTTACAAAGGACAAGCTTGTAGCAAGAAAAGCAGATAGAAAGAGAAGGTGATAATGCAGGGAAATGGGGGATGACGATTTGACTATACTTTATTGTATGCTTCTATGTACCTTCTGTTTACTGTACATTCTGTAACTTAATCTGCCTCCTCTTATCGAGTTTCTGTATTATTTAAGCCACATTGCTTTTGGATTTGGCATTTTATATTAATCTGCTTCACAACACTTCGTTCAGAGCCACAGCACTTCAGTGATGGGTGAAATGATGTGTTGTGCATTTTGAAATGATTGCATCACTGTCTTAAGCAGCTTCTTGGAGAGAAGAAAAAATATCTTGTCCCCACTTGTGAAAACTAATTTGAATATTCCTATATTCAATGATGTTTTCCCTGCTTGGTTAGTCAGTGACATGTCACAGTTACACAACCATTTTATAAAAAGTGAGATATGTTATTTCATAAGATAAATAACTTCCTCATATTTCTTATCCACAAAGCCATTTTTTGCTTTCTCAGATGTGATATCAATGTGAAGATAAAGCATAATTTGGATTTGAGCACAGTCTATGTTGTACAGCTGTCATGAGAATACTTTTCAGTTTATCATGCATATGGTGTTTGTCTTTCATGACAAGCAGTTAAGTTCATCACATCACTCCTCGTCACAGTTTGTTTTTTTTTTCAGAGATTTGTTTTATACTATAATCTCATTATATTGTATATAGTTTAACTTCCACTTCTGTAAGTAATAGTTCTCATTTTTCTTATTTCACTAGGGTATATATTATTATAATTAATTGTGATCTTGCACATCCTATTAGTAGGATCATAGGATAATTCAGGTTGGAAGGCATCTCTGGAAATAATCTAACCCAAACTCTGTATATAGATTTTACATATACTATGCACTACACTGTTTATTTTAATTCATTATCAAGATTAATGCCATTTTTTAAGTTACTTGGAGATGGTATCTTTATAGTGTTTTCTAAAACACTTAGGTTTTTATCAAGACAGATATCTGTTGGTTTTTTATTTTTCCCAAGCCTGAATTTAAAAATCAGACATGTTTTAGGAGTAAGGTCCACAGAAAGTACTAGTTAGGATCTGATGTTTGTACCAGAAACTTAATTACAGTATTCTTCAGGCCACTATAGTTGAGATACATGAGAAACTACTCTTCTTCAAATAGTTGTCTTACCATGGTCATTTTATGGAAACCCTAGAGGAAATTTTGTATCTTTTTCAAGAATCAGTTGTGTGGGATTTTTTCTTTGTTGTTTATTTTTTGGTTTTTTTTTCTGTTAAACTATAGGAAAACAAGTCCTATAAGGTCTCTTCCTCTGCAACAAAAATCATAACTTAAAGGTATATTGTTCTTTAACCTTCTAATGAAATTTTTGGAAGTCAGCTCTTATAAAATGCTTTCTTACTGGCATTCATTTGTATTAACAGCCAGCAATCTTATTTTGACATACATTAGATGCATCTAATTTGACTTGCATAGTAGACTTCAACTGTACTTGGTGTACGTGTACATGCTTCAGAAAACATAAGTATTTCTCACAGAAACTTTGTGGACATTACTGGAAAATAACCAACCTCCTTCAACTCCCTTTATGCCCCTATAATGATAGTTTTTGGGAGGTATGCTATAGTACGAGGAAGGTGGGGAAGATTTCACCTGCAGGGCCTTGGTTGTTCTCCAAGAATACAGCAGAAGTCCCGGCAGGGGGCTGATCCACTGCTGTGTTCCATATGAATAGCATCTCTCTTCCACTGTCCTCCCTTTGATGTGAGAACGTGCTGCTTGTTATCCTGTTGCATTCATCCTCTCAATATTGGAGTCCTCAGGGAACAGTTGCTACTTTTCCTGGCATGAATTAACTTGTTGGTAGAGATGCATGTATCATAATATTGCATGCTATCTTGTCATTCATTGTATGCGTAAAAGTCAGGTATATGTTTCTCAAAACATGAACTTGTTTTATGGTACTAAAAAAATTGTTATTCTTAGAGTAGCTTTGATTTTCATTTAGGCAGGGTTTCCTTAAGTGCTAATTTTTAAATAATAAAATTGAGAGGAAGCGTTAATTACATTTGCTTCAAAACTAGGCAGGGAATTGAAGGTATTGGACAACTTACATTTATTATGGAATTGATCATTCCTTGTCATTCCAGATAGTTTTCCATAAAAAGTCAATAAATAAGCAAGTTTGTTGTTACTAAGGTGTTCTGTGGCTGTGTACCACTGATGAATATTTAAAGAAAATTTATATTCAGTAAAACAGTATTTTGTTTTTGTATTAGCATGATCAATGTTGCTAAATATGGCAATTGAAAAGAAAATCCTGTACTGTTAATCTTTTATTTCATAGCTTTGGCAAAAATGACACCTTACACTAGTAATGCTATCTAAACAAGCCCTGACCATATGGGTACTCTGGAAGGAAATTTACTGAATGTTTTTCCTTTTTCTGGCTCTGGTTTCAGTACAGGAATTTATTAGAATCCTTAAGATTTCTCATATAATTTGTGAATACATACAGTGGTTTCCAGTGAATTTTCAAGAATGTTTGACAATAGAAATACTTAAAATTTTAGGGATTTTATGAGGTGATATCTTCAATTTTAGAAAATGGATAAAAGTTACACATGTATTACCATTTAAGGTTTTGATACTTGCATTCCTCTTCTCTTTGCTTACAGTTGTTATCATGTACTGATTCATTACCATGATTAGTTTTGTATTTTTCCTTTGGTTTTAAGCAAAGACACTGTTAAGGGCTGAAAGTGGGTGCATTCTTTTTGGAGAATGGTCACAGAACTATGGAGGAACTCCTATAGTTGCTTGAAAAAGCTTCAGATGGAATGAAATTTAGCCTGCTGCTATAGATGTGTGGCATTTATAAGTTGCTGTATTTAGATGGGTTTGTATTTCTCTGGTCAGACTTCTGGAGAGATTTTGGAGATAAATCTGCTCTTGTCAGAAACTACCTTTATATTGGTCTTAAGGAAAAAAAAGGTGGGGAAATGCATATTGGTTTTGATTTGTCTTGAAGACATAAAGCTTCAAAGATGTTCTGTTAATCTGCTTCTCGTGTGTACCCAAATAATAATAAATCATAGAGACCTGGGGAAGAGTTAAATTCTGGTTTTGTAGGATGCTTTAAATATTTTTTTTTTTGTGATAGGATTTTAAACCGTAGTATTTTTTCTTAATGTAGCTGTTAATGTGCAGTTTTATGGCTTTATAATCAAACAACCAAAGAGAAGTATGTCTTGTGTCATCATTCTGCATGAGTAATCACCAATAGCATAAAGCTTAATTAACAACACACGCTAGACCTGTGCCATTTGAGCAAAAAGATTAATTTGTAGGAATGCTAGATTGTCATCCTCTATCATTGAGCTGATACAGGGTAAAATGACATATGATCACTGTGTCTTTCAGCTACTGTTTAATGTTGGAGAAGTGATCAGGCAGTTAAATTTGTTATAATTGAGGTTTTGGAGATGGGTGTGCTTTTAGTGACATAGTTTTTTGTCTTTGTTTTCCCATGTATTTCAACCTGATTTTTTTTTTTTTTTCCCTATCCCCTTCAGCTTGTACTTAGTCTTGTCCTTTATTCTTCAGCACAGACTGGAATTGTTTGCAGCACTTCAAAAGATTCTGAAAGCATCAGAAAATTGCAGAAGTAAAGCTGGGGCCTTTAGATAGAAGTATTTAACATCCTCAACAATAGGTAGTACTGTTGGGACAGCTGGACAAGAATTTCTGCAAATATCACCTTAACTCCTATACAGGAGTTTCCCCTTGATAAAATACTTGCTATGGATATCTGATATAATGCCTCTTGCAATCATTAAAGACGTTTTAGTGAGTGCTTGCTATTTATTTCTTTTTAAACATGCTCTGATAAGAAGAGCTATATAAATTCATATATATCAGGATGGGCCGTCTTTGGAATCTAACTAAATAGTAGTAATGAGAAAAATGTCAAAGAATGAGAAGGAATGAATTGATAAAGAAGCATATTAGAAAATTGTGACTGGGCCATAGTATCCTGCTTTGAATTTCAGTCTTGTATCACAAACCTTAAGTGAATTAAAGTCTTTCTGAAGTTCATCTGTACTATATCAATAGGCTCAACAGTAAAAAATTGATTTATTTTTTTTTAATGCTACCTCAGTACAGACAGAAGGCACTGAGTCTATTCTCAAATGCAGAAACGAGATGATGTGTGATTATTTCATGAGAATCTTTAAAACTCAATATATTGTAATTGTATACAGTTATTTCCATGCAGACATATTTACACTTCTGGTGAGAAAGCTTTTTGTCTAGCTGTCATATGAATGTTTTTTTCATGAAAGAATTATTTAGATTTGTTTCAATATAGTAGATAGAATTAAACTGTGTTTCTGACTTTTTTTTTTCTTAATCTGAATATCAGTGTCCATCTCTGGTGGAAAAACTGATTTGTTCTTTGTAGTCTAGGAAATCAAAAAGTTATAAAATGCATAAAATCATGAAGGACTTCATTGAAATTTGATAATTGGGTAGTCAGTAGTTTATTTTAAATTATTTAGCAAAGTCCTCCTAACCAACTGAACAAAATTGAGGTTACATAGTTCAGAAAACTGATTTGAAACCCATAGAAATTTTAATATAGTACCAGTCTAAGGTTTTTATATATAAATATGGCATTGCTCACAACAGCAATTATTTTTGTGTGTGTATATATAATATATGTATAGTATGATAAGGACCATAGAATCATAGAATTGTCCAGGCCAGAATGGACCTCCAAAGGTCATCTAGTCCGACCTCCCCTGGCCCTGGAGTTTTCCTGGTACTGTGCTGTTGGTGTGTTTTTTAATGTGTAAGTATTTTTTTTCATCCTGATGACACAACTTAACTGAAACTTATTATTACAGATAGTATGTTTGTTTCCATTGAAAGGCACTTTTCTCTATTTTGAGAAAATAATAATATTTATTTATTCTGTTTTTTTTGTCAACAGAGAAAATGAGGTACTAAAAGTGCAACTTAAGAAATATGTAGGTGCTGTCCAGATGCTCAGAAGAGAAGGTCAAACAGTGGAAGGTAAGGATAAAATGAAGGGAATAAAAATAATCCATGCACAGGGTTTGTTTTTCTGTATGGTACCATTGCAACTATTGGAGGCGTAGGTACAGTAAGCAAATGGTGAATGTGACCCTTGGAGGTGTATAAAAACTGACAATGAAAGAATAACCAGTGAGACAGCCATGTGTCTGGTTTACAAGAATCTGTGTTTTTTTTTTTCTGATCGTGGAATGGATCTCTGGAGATAACCAACCTCCCAATCCTCTGCAAGCCCTGGTCCAGAACCAACACTTAAGCCACACAAAACAATTCTAGTGTGGCTGGGGACATGTTTTGCACTTCCACATGCTACCCAGTATGACATCAGACCTCCCCTATTGGAAAATATCAGCATCTAAATAGATGACAGTTCTGCTTCTGTGAGAACTGTCCCTGATGCATCTCTGACTGGGCTCTTTGCTGTTGTGTGAACAGTTCTGTGATGCAGATTGATATCAAACAAAAAGAATATTATGTGACAGCATAGTATCAAATTAGTGCTGAGCAGAAATGATCAAGAAGTCTTTGCTTTCCTTGCTGAGTCTTCGTCAAAATATATGAAATAATTTATATGAACGTGGGGTTAGCATGAGATAATTATAAGCCTTATTAATCTCTTCCAACCGTGGTAGAGCACTGTCTCCCAATAGTGAAAATATCATATTTGGTATCTTTTTTCTTTTAAGAAAAATGCCAATTTAGATTTCTGTACTTATTTTTAAAGACCGTTTTCTGGTAGATTTGATGGTCTTACCTTTTTTCAGAAAGAAACTTCCCAGAAAAAGCTATGACATTAAAATTTAATTTAAAAATAATCTATGAACTAAGTGGTATTGGAACATAAGAACAATTATTTTGAGGAAAGAAAACTTAGTATCTATAGATTGTACTGTTACGTTGTTTTGGAGATCAGTATTTGCGGACTGTTTAAAATAGACTCTGCATTAAGACCAGACCTTTCACTTTGTTAAGTTGCTCTGACTCTAATGGTGATAAAAGTGTCCCATGACACCTGATGAATTGGAGTCTTGATTCTGAATCATCTTCTGGTGGGACCTGTGTTTCCACTGACTGCAGAAGGTGTTTTGAGAGACGGCGTGGCTTTTCAGAAGTTGGCACCTTATGTCATTTTTTTTTTTAAATTATCAATATTGTGGTCATGTAAGTGGCTGTATGAATGAATACTATATAAATTCTGCTCTTAAGGGCTAGTCACTCTACTTATCTGTAGTTTAAAAGCTTCATTCATCCTTAAAAGGATTTTTGTTAGTGAGAACACATGTTTTTACTTCCGACTTTGCTGGAGTGTAGTGATTCATATTAAGAATTATTCACGAAAACTGTCGCTTAAGCTTCTTATAATAGCAGAAATTATCCTTCATTAGATACTGACAGTTTCCATGATGAGTGTAATTATAGGAAAAGAAAAAAATATTCCTAGGCTAGCTATATTCTGCCATGTTAAAATTATGCAAATTAGTGAGTGATAAGAATAGAAACTGAGTAGGATGGTCAGATTTTATAGATGAAAAAGGGGGATGCAACGGTAACAACATTTCTAAAAATGAATTCATGTATGCTTTATGCTCAAAGGGTATCTGATCAGTCCACAGTAATGTTGGTCATTATTGACCAGAAGAAATTTCACCTACATGCGCTATTTATAATAAGTTTTCTTATATTCTAACTTCAGACATTGTATTTTTATAAAACCAAATTCTTTTTTCATACCTGCCATTGGAGATTTATGTGAAATTTTTAGTATTAGTGTGGCCTCTTACTCAAAAAAGTACTTTAGCATGTAAATAATCTGTCAGAATGAAGATGTTTAGATCTTCAAAAAAGGAGAATGAAACAAAAAAATTTTTTTTCTTTTCCAGATTTAGAGAAACTATTGCACCCATTGTTTATAGACGTAACTTGCAGTATCTTGTCGTAGGCATTCATATTTTTTGGATGTGAGCCTTCACAATCAAGAATATTTGCATTATTAGAGCTATTTGTACTTTTCAGTACATATATCATTGTGTAACTAAAGGCAAATTATTGAATTCCAATTGTGGCATAACTTAGTCTTAAGTAATTTTGTTCTTAATTAGCTCACATGCTTAAAAGGATCACAGAGTATATTTACAAGACCTGTTTTCTTACCTGTGTTCTGAGATTGTGACCATTTTGTGAAGAAAACAGGCTGAAGAAACTACTATTTTCTCTATTTTTGTCATTTTAAGCTAAAATTCTTATTACTTTCTTATATATTAATTTACACAGTCAAGATTCTTCACTTCTAACTAGCCTTACATGGGAACAGGGCCATAGAGTTCTGATCTGCTTAAACTTGGAAAACACCCAGCGGCCCTCTTCTGCTGTAGTGTTAGGAAATTGTGTTCATCAGGGAGGCATAAACTGTTTCATACAACTAATTTCTCTGCTGCCCTACGTTATCATAATGAGCAATTTCAATGATGATTAATCTTCCAAATGGTTT
Source organism: Calidris pugnax (assembly GCF_001431845.1). Taxonomy (NCBI): domain Eukaryota; kingdom Metazoa; phylum Chordata; class Aves; order Charadriiformes; family Scolopacidae; genus Calidris; species Calidris pugnax. The sequence goes on from NW_015090794.1 coordinate 7,039,422, forward strand.
CAAAACAAAAGTCATAAATGTATTGTAGATGTTAGAACACTGTGTTTGGACTTGCAGTGAAACTTTTTTGAAAGAGTCAAAATAAATTGAGCTTCTGCTGTTATTTTTATGAGTATAAATAGAGGAGAATCAATGTTTGCTACAATAATCGGATCAGATGCCATTGAGTATGCATTTTAAATAGTTTCCTAAAATAATAAATGAAACTCAGCATAATATTTTGCTGTGACTTAAAAAAACACTCAGCAAATGTGATTATAAATAAATTGCCCAAGAGTCAGGACTGTGTCAAGTTTGGAATATCATACCAGCTTTCAAAAGGAGTTATCACTGCCATAGACTGGGCAGTTTGATACTGGTATTTAAATATTTAATGAATGAGCATCCTTGATTTCTCGGCCACCAGCAGGACTTGCCTGTGCGCCATTTTTCAAACCTGCTTAGATACAATAATATTATGTATACGAAAATGCTGATCTTAGAAGTTTCTGGCTGAAGAACTTCAAGCAAGATTTACAAGAAATAGCTCTTAAAATAACTTTCAAAATTCACTACAAATAATAATAAACTTCTGAATGTATATGTTCTTTCTCAAAGCTAAAATCAGTTCCCAGACTCAAGAATATTCAGTCAGCTGAGTACTGTGTCTTCTGTCTACCTTATAGTGGTTGTATACAGAGTTTAAATTTTGAAAAATGGTGAAAGCATTTGTTAAACCTCTCTTTTATTATGGCTTGTTTACTTTATCTGTGCTAACTTCTTGGGTTTTTTTTAGAAGTTCACAATCTGTGAGGAAAAGTTGGACTTTGTGTAACTTGGGGAAGAGGAAACTTAGTTAGAATAGGCCTTAAAATGATGATCAAATACATAAACGATAGCTAGGAACAGGAGCAGAATAAACTAGTTTTCACTCACTGTGGGTAACAAAAGTAATGGGCTTAAATGGCAGGTGAAGGAAGTTTGATTTAGCTATCAACAAAACCTTTCTGAGAAGAATACTTATATTTAAATATTGTGAAAGGAAGCATGACATTTCCATTATTGGAGGTTCCTAGGAATAAATTAGCCAATTAACTGTCAGGAATGAAATAACTACAGCTGATTCTGCTTTAAGCTAAAACATGAAATACTACATGAAATATGGAATATCCATTCTCAGCCCTATTTCCTGTAATTTCCATGATAGGTAAGTAGCTTGTGCAAGTAATATGAACTTATATTTTGGAAGAGAAATAGAAAAAAGACTTAGAAGCATAGGCTTAGTTTACAAAGGCTTTGGGTAGGAACTGTAGTTACTGCCTCCATGTATTAGGTAGCTGTAGTCAAAGAACAGCCAAATGCTTTTAGTTTATATTTTTTGCCATTGAGAGTGCCTGTCTAAATATTGCTCACAAGAAAGCTCCCTGCAGCATTTGTATTTTACTACTTCTAATACTGTTTAGTACTACATCCTATTTTAATACTTCTAATAACTGTTTCTTTTAAACCTATTACTTCTCAACATGTTGTCTTAGATGTTTGTGTAATTTATCATTTTAATTTGAGGTATCTATTTGTTTTAGTTCTGCCGAACATTTGGAACACTGATGGTGAATTTACTATTCCAGAGCAAAAGCAAGTAGAAAACAATGAGGAACTAGCCAGCTCTTACGAAAGAAAATTGATTGAGGTAAATTTTGTACTGCATAAATTTTATGGAATCAGAATTGTAACGTAACATTTGAAGCTGTAAATAATTTCATTGCTTAGTTGTTATTTTTTTTCCCTATTATTGTGAAAGAAAGCTCTGATTTTTCCTTTAAAAAGAAAAAATGGAAATATTTCATTTTCAGTCTTGTTAAAATACAAAGTTGTTCATTCAACTTCAAAGCATATTTAAAGCAATTCAGATAATTAAAAATACTTTTCCTAACCAGGGTACTTTGATATACTTTGATATTAAAATGAAGGTTTTAATAAACAAAAAAGTTCCTTAAGGTCATAACTGGTGGTGGTGAAGTTGAAAGCATCACACTCAATAGGTTTCAGGTATTTTATCAGTTACAGTACATAATTGTAGACACTGCTGTTTGTCAGTTGAGCTTTAAAATGCGAACATATTGAAATATGGGGCTTTTTCTGTGCTTTCATACTGTTTTCTGATTGCCAAACTGTGTTTCATTTTTGTATAGCTTATTGAATTACTGCAGTATGGAAACAGATGATAGAAGCTACTAGTTCTGTTGATATGACCATGTTAGAAAAGTTACTAATGCAAGATTCAGTTTTAAGACTAATGTAAAATTCATTAAAGAAAAAAAAGAGAAAGATTAGGATTTCATCCTAAATTTAAATACAAATGATTTTCCAGAAAAAAGTAATGAAATTTAATATCTAGTACCCATATCTCCTATTAAATATTAAATGAACATTTTCATAAAAACTAAAACAATTCTCTTTCTCTTGCCCAAAATACTCTCAAATTGGATATTCATATTAACTGATTCATATTAACATGAAGATGACTAAAAATGCAGGCCATGCATCAAAGAGATTAATACAGTTCTTCTAAAACATTCCTACTTGGTTGTCCTTTTCTCATAGGACTATGTGAAACTAATTCTCTTCCTAATCCATACGTTTGGTTGGGTTTTTCTGACTCCTTTTCTTTGTCTGTACCTATCAAAAGAATATCCTAATTAAGAACACAGGTAAAACCTCTTTCAGCTTTAAAAGCATTCTCCTTAGTTCTACTGAGTTTGTCCTGCATATTCAAGAACTTGTTGCTCACCCTTCTGAGTTTGTGGAAGGCTTTGTTAGCAGTAGCAGTGATGACACAGCAGTGATGTAACCACTGGAAAACCTTGTTGCAAATTACATCCAGAAGAGGAAATCTGCATCTGAGTCTCAGTCCGTAACAATATCTTCAGATACTCAAAATAGGATGTAATGCCTGTAACAATACACATGTATTTACCAAAAGTCATTGCTCCTTTTTCTCTCCACAAATGAAAGATGTGAAGTCTTACTTTCAAAGGTTAGCCTGTGGTGTGTTCCAAATTGAGGACTAGGATAGAAACGACTCTTGAATGCTGTTCTGGTAGTTACATTCAGCTGGAGTTGGGTCTGAAAAATGTTCAGACTTAAGAAGTTTTAGTATCTGTTATTTTGTGCCTCATAGACTAATTCAATTGAAGGCAGAGATTCCCTTGAATTGCTTGGTAGCTGATGAGGATATCGAAGTCTCCCCACAGAGAAATGACTAGCTGTCAAGAGAATAGAAAGAATGGTTCTGCTGAGTAGTTAGAGATTTTTTTATCTTTTTTTTTTCCCCCATTGGAAATGATTTAGTACATGAAGAAATTTTCAGTTTCTCACCATATTTGTAAAAAAGTTTGTATTTATCCAAATTCTTTGATTATGATTTATAAATCAGTTGATTTAAGCAAGTGGATAAAGAAAAGTTGCAAGTAAAAATTTTGAAGGAGTAAAGAAACTTAAAGAAACTTTTTACTAAATGTTGTGCTTAAAGCAGTGTTAGAGAAGTTTTTGTAAAAATTCTGCTTATTTTTTTTTAATGGTGTATTTCATTAGAAATAGTAATCACTCTCATTACCACAATTTCTTCTAAACCCCCAGATTGAACCTTGTTGGGATATTGATAGGCCTTTGGATACTTCTAATAATTCCCATGTGTTTTCCAATGTCATATGCTTTGGGACTAGAACACTATTTTTTTTTTTAGAAGAAAGTAGGTTGATTTATACAACTCTCAAGCCATGAATAATAGTGTGTGTTTAAAATCATCGTAAGATACGTTATTAGAGAGAACCTGACTTCAGCTTTCTTTGCAGTTTCAGCCTATTTAAGAATAGTTTAGTGGTGGACTTCAACCTACATTTAATTGAAGTTAAATTGTAGGTTATGTTCATGATGTACTAAATTGCATTTTGAGAGAGGTCTGTTAAAGAGTCAGTAAGTGACATTGAATTTTCAGTTTCCTGGCATAGACTATTCCTGGTAGACTAGGGAATGAGGAGACCAACTCCTTTGCTGGAATAACAGGCTTTTGATGTACTGAAACTCGTATCACAATATATTAATCCCTTAGTGTTCTGCAGAAACACTCATTCTTACATGAATGTTGGAGACAAACCTAACAGTTAAAAAAAAAAATTAAAGTTCTTTCCAACTCTCTAAGGCTTTCCTTGTAGAAGCCTGTACACGAAACATTTCTAGGGATTGGAATTTTTCTACATAAATTAACTAGGAATTGCTCAGTTTTTAAAGTAAAATTCCATAGAAACCTCCTGTTTGCCTTTTAATGAAATTGAAAATACTCTTCAACCTTTTATGTGGTAGGTGATCTGTTTTATTTTTGTGCCTGACAAATTGATCTCTGAGCATTTGGTATGTGTGGCTGGGGAGCTGCTTTTCTGTCAGGGAAGGTGCATGTGCTGATCACGTGAACTCAGGATGTGAATCACTCTGTTCAAATAAGTACACTCAGTAGATTAGAGGTGACAGTTTATTTTTGATTATTAGATATTCATGAGATCTGACATGTGTCAAAAAGGTTATGTTTAATGTTTTTTAAATTCCTGACAAATTAGACAGCTCTTCTGAAAAGCTGAATTGTTTCAAACATTTTAAACTATATCTACAAAAGGTAATTTTCGCTATTAAGCCAAGCTTTCACCGTTCTGGAGAGTTTCACTTTGTGTATTTTCATGCCTTCTGTTCTTCCTTGTTGATTAAGTAATTTGTCATTCCTTTGCATCTTGAGGCCTCAAAAACATGCTACCGATTATTTTTACTTAAACTGTCTTCTAGATTTTTAACTTGAATCTCCTCAATTTCATTTTAGAGTGCTCAAATGACTTTAAGCTGTATTGAGGTTATTTTTGAGCCAGCAATTACATAAAAAGAACAGGTTGTGGCATGTATCACTGTAGTTGGGTAGGTGGCTTTTTAAAACACTCTTAAGTGTTTGACCTTTTGATATTTTTTTTTCTTTTTTTTGTAATGGAGTAAGGAAATAGTGTAGTGTCATGAAAAGCAGCTATGTGACTTTATTTAAGGTTTTTTGTGTTGCTGTCATTGTTAGTAAATGGAAGTTCAAAAGATAGCCTTTCAGTCTTAAAAAACATGGAGATACAAGTATTATTGTATTGTAATAATTTTGCTCAGATTTATTTTTTACTAAAAATTTTTCAGTAGTATGTTATCAGGTAATTAAAGTTTCTAAATATTAGAGGATTTTCAAATGTGAGAATATGGCTTTGTTCATGATGCAGTACATGAGTTCTGGGTTTTTTGTTACAAAACTCCATCTCACATAGCAAGCTCTGGTCAGGGAAGGTACCTTAAATCACTAAAAGCTTTGCCACGGTCTCAGCATCTTTGTAGAATTGTCTCTTGGTTTAGCATTACAGGCAATACACTGTAATGAATTTCTTTACTGTGTCCTAACTTAAGATCCTGAAGTGGGGAATTTTGATGGTATTATAGCGATTTTGGTAATGTCTGCATAAAGTGGTACTTATTCTTTAACATGAGACAGTTCTGTGGAAAAGCTGTGACAGCCACAGAGCAACTTTGTTACCTGCTTAAAAAACACCCCCACCTCTGACTATGAAGGATTATTTGACTGCATGTTATTATTGTTCTTTTACTACTTTTGTTCCCCAAGTGGTTCTACAAACTATTGGTAAACCTAGAACCTTTCACTGTGTTAACAGTATGTACTCTTACCTGTTAATGACAAAAATAAAAGGAAAGTTTAAGAAAGTTTCTTTAAGAAATAAACTCTGAAATATATAATAACTTAGTTAAAAAACTTACCGGAGCACCATTTCATTCAACTACATGACCCAATTTATTGGAAATCAATGAAAATAAGTTCTGTGTTCTTTGACAGGATTCTGTAGAGACACGGATTTTTTTTTTTTCCCCTCCTATATATTGAAATGCCTACAAATACAATTATTAAATAATAGCACTCTTGTTTAGATGTAACATTTTCTCATAGGAGAGAGTTGAAAAATAGCCTTTTGTCAAACAAACAAAGTCTTTGGCACTTGTTAGCATTGAATAAACAGTGCAAGTTTGATCTTGTTCTGTTTGTATCTCTTCGATCAGCCATATTATTTACTGACAGCTACTTTATTAGTGTACTTGCATTCAGCATGAGATTTCATTCAGCAGGCAAATGAGATCAGTGGACAGTGATGCTTTTGGATATGGTGATTTTATCATCTTATTTAAAGGTCTTAGCATGAAGTACAGCCTTGCTATTAAATGTTAGTTGTGTTTGAAGGCAGTATAGAAAACATCTTAAATAAGTAAATTGTCAGCAGTTTTCTGTGGAGTTCCAAGCCCTTCTTCCACTTCTGTCAGTTAAACAATTTCTGAAATACAGGAAGGTGTAATTTCATCTGGCCAGTGCACTTTGACACAAAAGTAGATATTTTTTTTGCAGTTCTTGTAAGAATTTGCATTATTTCATAACAATTGGGGAGTATGCTTTTATATATGTGTATATTCATTTTCCCAGTAAGAATTTATTTCCAAATTAAAAAAAAAAAAAAAAAAAGAGTTCAGATAAGCTGTTTACTTCAAGGGTGCGCAGTGCACAGTGTAAGTTACTAAGTGCAATAGTACTACAAGTGAACTGGCAAGAACTACTTTTTTGTGCAACTCTTGAAATAGAATATATAGTTCTCTGAATGATGTTTGCAGAGTCTCTCTCATTGACAGACTAGTCCTGGCTGGGTAAGAAGCTGAACAGTTCTCTTTTCCAAGGCAAGAGTGATGCGCCCATGAATCACCCACTGTATTTTGAGTTGAAAGCTACAGCTCATTTTCTTCTTGTTGGTTATGATGAATTATGACTTGTGCTTCTGTTATGTAGCTATAGTTAAAGAACCAAACAAACAAAAACCCAAGCAAACAAAACCCCACATTACAAAACAAGATGAAAGAACAACCCCAAAACAAAACAACCAAAACCCAACCCTATTCTTAAATGGATCTTTCAGTCTGCCTTGAACCAAATAACTTGCTTTCAGGTGGAAATGTTAAGAATACAAAAAAGAAGAAGAAAGCAATGTCTCAGCATTTTATGGCTGTATACATAGATTTGCCTGAATTATCTGCCATTTTGAGTTTTACTCTTTTTCACTTGTAGAAAAAATAAAATTACTAATATTTAGTAGGATACCTGCTATTTTTTAAGATCTTTGGCTTTATGTTTTTTGGGCAAAAATGTAGAAGAATGTTGATTTTTGAAAAAGAGCGTCTTCTCATGGGAAAAATACACGTGCTTGCACTGAGAGCAAGTAACATACCTGCCAATTTGTTCTTCTGATTGTATATAACAATTGATATGCTGTTTTATTTGCTGTTAAATTTCCTTTTTGTTATCTAACTTTACTAGGGACACATAATTTTTTTTATTACTTCCAGGGTTTTGAGAGAGCTGTTGAATTTACATATTAATTGAGTCTGCAAGTAGAAAGTTATTTCAAGGACATCCAAATTAGAGGAGAGAAATCAGTCAGTCTGATAATTTGGATTTTGTTCTTCTGATGGAGACAGGCACTGAAAAATCAAACATGATTTCAAATATGTAAACTAATGAGTTTTGCATCGATTCATAAATTTGTATATTGCTTTCAATGACCGATCAACCAACGATCAGATTTTTCTCTGTGCATTTGCAACTAGTAGCATATTGCGTCTTTTTGTGTGTGAAATACAGGGAAGTTTTGCCTCCCAGACTCTCTGTAGTTAACAATGACCTGCTGGAATTAACCCGAGTCAGAGGGGCTCATGATATTTTTAAATATTACACCACTCACTTTGAATTGGAATGAGTGGTTAAGCTAGATGGAAAATAATTTATCCAGAGTTAATGAAGTTATATTATTAGTTTGTCTAGTACAGTTGGCAATTTTATCTGGTGCATGAATGTTTGTAATTTGTGAAGCAAAACTACTTGCTGAGTGGCACCTACTACCTTAGTCATAATGCAGTCCATATGGATTTAGATATCTTTTGTTTTCGCAAAATGAGTTTACTTAATTACTAGCAAGTGTTTGAAGTCAAAGAACGTTTTTTATCAAGGCTGATGTTGAATGAACAATTGAGCTATGAATACATAGTGTCATTAACTGATAACATGCAAGTCCTAATGTTCTGATTTTTATCAGGAGGAGCCGGAAACTAGTCTAATTATGAGGCTGGGAAGTTAGTTTTGTCTAATGGGATTAACTACAACAGAAATGCTTGACAAGATCAAAACCAAAAGCAGTAAACTAAAGCAGCTTTAGTACACTATAAATAAAAATAATTTAACAAGGACTTTTGATTGTTGAAGCTACATTAGTACTATGTTAAACCTTTGTACTTCAGAGAGTGAGGAGTGAAACTGAATGGTGACTCAGACAAGTTGCATTGTTTTGTATTGTGATGTGTTAGATAAAGCATCAATATTAATCTAAAACTTACATAATCAGGCAAATAAATAATCACTTTGTGAAATCTTTAGCTTTTGTACTTCCTGATAGTCCCATTACAAGGAAAGTTTGTTGTTAGTTCAATTACTGTTACTATTTTTTAGCTTGTAATTTGCTGAGCATTTCAGAATAGTTTGTAAATTCAGAATTAATGAAAGATATCAGTCTAGACAAATCATATCTGTGCTTAGTTCTTTTTGCGTGTATGCTACACTGATAATTTACTGGGTTTGAAGGACTCCCTCTAATATCAAAAGAAATCAGAAAAGAATACTTGAACTTCAACTTGGGTGTAATTATTTTAATTTTTTATTTTTAATCAATTATGTCAGCTCCTGGCTTGTCAAATTCAAGCTGTTTTTTCTGTTTGCTTTGATTATGTGAAGGATACAGGTTGTCTGGAACAAAGCACTGAAATAAAAGCAAGCAGTAAATTAAACAAATTGAATTAAACTGATTATCTTGGGGAACTTCCCTGGTGAAGAGAGGGAAGGCTGAGCGGTAATCCAAGAAAAGGAAAGCATGGAATTCATGGATAGTAGTGCACTGCCTCCAGAAGGGAAACCATGAACTCTTAAGAGTTTGGGCAGTAGTCCAAGTCCCTGGGCTATTGTTGAAGGTAGTGGATTGATACTCAACTTATTCAGCTGTGCTTTCATAATGTTACTTCATTGCCTCTACTGTTCTCCTAGCTTTGGATGACTGTATGAGGATGCATTTAAAGAGTTGCTGTAACCTGAAAAACATATTTAACAATATTGTTGTGATAGCCTGCTATGCCCGCTACAGGGCATGTTATTGCTTTGGTTTTCATCTGACTGCTCCTGTTAAAATAGTAGTTTTTCTTGCTCTGCCCTGGGACTGCTCATCTGATGCTCCACCAGATGATAGTGGCCCTCATCAGTATTCCTTTTCTTTAATACAGGAGTCATATAGGAAGGATTTACTTGGAAATTTCTGAAAGTGGGGTGTTCTGAAGAGTCTTTCTTCTCCCTTGAAAGGAATTTTACAAACCCTTTTTGGCTCAAATTTCTTTGCTCTAAGCTATAAGTGGCATTATCAGTTCAAGAGAAGTCCCTTGCCAGGTATATTATGTACTGATGGGTCATCCATCATAATAGAAACTTTCATTCAATTTTATAGTATAATATTTCTGATAGGAGTAGCTAAAAATCTTGCTCAGTGCAAATGGTAAGTTTCTTTTAGCCTTGCTCCCTGTTTCTGCTCGTTTCCCCATCACATTCTCTTGATGATAACACATTACTGCTACTATTTAGACCTTTGCTATTTGGAAACCCTTGTCCTTTTGGACTTCTTCCCCCTCAAGGTATAGGCTTACACTTCTGTGTAAGAAAAATTCAAGAGCGCAATATCATCTTTAACCTTGATTTGAGTTTTACTGGTTTTTACTTCTCTTGCCAGGGAACCACCTTAGACATAATTTGCTCTGTAAATTGGTATACTTTTCATTCTTGTCATTCATCCAGCCTTGTTCATTTTCATAAACATCCTGCATCAGTTGGTGCTTTCTTGACACTCTTGACTCAAAAATGGAGAGCACAGATGTAGCTAGATTTTGTGTCCAAAGAGGCCACACTTGAGGCCACGCTATGGACAACAACTTGTGCCACAGCCTGACTGTGGTATTTATGCTCCTTTGATGCCTCACAGATTTGCCTGGGATGAGTGGACTTCTAGCTCCAATCCTATTAAAACTCCAAGTAAGAGTGCAGAATATATTACTCATGAACTACTGACAAAGTTTTATGCAGTTTCTGCAGTTTGCGTTATTCCCAGTTCAAATTATTGTTGTTAGTTTTTAAGTGTTGAGTGCTGTGTTTATCAAAGAATTAAACTCAGAACAGAAGTTAATAGGTGTTTTATTAGAACCAGTTGTTATAGGATCTCCTCTAACAGGAATAAAATTGGACATAAGAGTTGTATTTTGTCCTATTGAATTCAATGTCAAAACCTACATTTCAAGGCATGAGTCAAAATTATAACAGTGTCTGTTCTTAATGGTCATTTCAAACTAATGCATTAGCAATGAGATGCAGTACTTGGAGAGTATGGTAAAACAAAAAACATAAATAGAAGTTGATATACATGTAAGAAATTACATACTGTGGGTTTTTGTTTCAATTTAGAACACAATTACCTTGTGGCTTTGTTTTTCAGGTAGCTGAGATGCATGGGGAACTGATTGAATTCAATGAGAGGCTGCACCGTGCTCTAATGGCTAAAGAAGCTCTTGTGTCCCAGATGAGACAAGAACTAATTGATTTGAGAGGGCCAGTAAGTGTTTATTACTATGTAGAATACCACTCTGGAGTAAGATCAAAACCATTACTCGGGATGAAATAAAATATATATTACCTTATGAGAAATAACAGCTAACAACACATCTATCAAGAACACCTTACGTGATATTTTTGATAGTGTTTGCTTTTCTTTAGCAGAATTGAATGTAAAATAGATATATTCAGACAATAACATTGTTTTTACGAACTGTTGCTTCATTTTGGCTTTTTGTGTTAAAAGAAAAGGTTGGGCTGAAGTTTAAAAATTAGCAGGAAGGAAACAGGAGGAGTCAAGAATATTCCTAATAGTTGTCCATCTTCTCAGGGAGGCTTATTTTGATCATCTTTGTTCATATGATCATGTGGTAGTGTTCCTTACTTTTTTTGTTTGCACTGGCAGCGTTCATGCCTATTTTATTACAACATTTATGTAAAGTTGCTGATGACAGTTGGGTGTGGATTAGTGAAGCAGGATTTCACCTATAAGTTTCACCTTTTTAGATGGAAACAATCACATTATTGTGTTGAGAAGACAAATGATAAATCACATCACATCATAGCTGTATGTTCTTACTTGTAGATTTTGGGCTGTATGTTCCTCTTCAGATATTTTGTTTTTAACCATGTATCTCCATGTCCTAATCCAGATACTGATACAATATTTTAATGTATCAGATGCTAAGAGAAAATTAGTACCTTACATTTTTTCAGATGTGGAAGTGGTACTATATTTTTAAGTGCTAGCTAAATGCTGGCTGTTACTAGTTGCTATTGTCCAAAGTGAAAATGAATTAAATACAGTTCTAAAGATGTTTGCATCATCCTAAGAAGTTTTAATTTATTTTTAAATTAATTCTATATTAGTTTTAATTCTATATTAGTAAGCAAAACTCTGTGCAGATAGTCTGTTACTTAGTAGACTTTAATTAGAACATTCAAGGTTGGTAAAGTGTGTAACTGCCAGAAATTGTAGGATATGAATATTTGATTCCCCAATTACCATATCAGCCAAGTTCTTAACATTCTATTATTAAAATAGTATATAATTTACAATTTGTTATAAAAATAGATTTGATGATTCTTCACTGTCTTCTCTTTTCCTTTTAACGCTAATAATGAATTTTAATGGCTATACTTTGTAAATGAATTGTTGACAATGATCTTTCAAAATTCCTAGTTATTGGATTTTAAAACTTCTGCAACAAACAGCAATATTAAAGCAAAAAGTATGTGCTTTCAAGGGTATGAGGAAGCACATTGATGTAATGTCTCCATCACTGTGTTTTGCATTACGATGAACAGCACTTCAGTTACCATCTCAAAATCAGTATCCAGTCTGTTTCAACATATGATGTGCCAGCGTGTCTCATTAATGTTATCCTCTTTCTTATTTCCAAAGCCCACACTCCATTTTTGAGGGTTTTATACAAAACTTCTTTTTTTTTTTTTTTTTTTTTAAACCATTTTCCTTTTATTTTGGGGGGGCAAAA
>NW_015090794.1:7052115-7213128 GCF_001431845.1 Calidris pugnax
TTTTTTTTTTTTTTTTTGCTGAACCGTATCCCTTTAATCTTGAGGAGGCAAAATTCAGTTTTGTCTTGTGTGGTGGGGGAGGTCTTGATCTGGTCTGTCAAAACATCTGGGAAGTAGATTTTCTTTAGTCCCCTTTGAAATTTTTTATTTCTGTGCAATAAATATATTTTGCTTCATAATAAGCAATAATATATATTTGAGTTTCTTAGGCAGCAAATATTCTGAAAAACAGTAATATGCATACAACATACATTATAGAGATACACTGAACCAATATTTAACAAATACAGAAGCTGCCTCTGGAAGCTCACAACTTGTAGCTGATTTTCTTCATCAAAACACACTATTCTGGGCTATTCAGAGGATTCAAAGTATTCAAAGGAGAGAAGATATCCTTTTAAGTGTAACTAGCTTTAAAGTAAGGTAAAAAGCTATTGCTGTTTCAGTTGTACGTGCTCTTTCAGTCTTATTTTCTCACAACTGCTACCTCTTTTGATTCTGCAGGTGTTAGTCCATCATTGCCATCATTGCCATCTTCTGTAGCTACGTAATGTTTTGAGAGAACATCACTAAAATAAAATGATCCTGTGTCTTTATATTAATGGAATGTTGCTTGTAAAATAAAGTGATCACTAGGTCTTTATATGCTTCATCTCTTCCCATAAGCTGTTTACACACACAATGTACTTTGTTTAAGCTCATAAAGGCCTAATAATGATGGTTTTATTCCCGGGTTTTCTATATCTTCCAAAATTACATGCTTTTACAAACCCCAGTTTGTTTCTTTACAAAACTGTAGCAGATTCTAACATGAAGAACTCGCAAGGGTGATATGTTCATAAGCCTGTTGCATGATTGTTTATTTGTCTTTTATTGTTTCTCAGTAATAGCTTTTATTGACATTTAAAAAATTAAATGTTGAATTGTAATTTCCTTATAATATTATGCTTTCTTAATTGAAAGCATAATAAACGGTGTGTGTGAATTATTTTTGTTTTGTGAATATAGGTCCCTGGAGATTTGAGTCAAACTTCTGAAGATCAGAGTTTGTCAGATTTTGAAATGTAAGTTTTGTAATACACATATTTTTCTCTTCGTACTGTCTTTATGGGAAAGACGAATAAGCAAACAGATTCAGTAATTTGCTCTTACTATATTATTTCCAATAATTCTCAGTTGTGGTGTTCTATTGTTAAAAAGTATGGATATCTGCATGGTCCATGCCCTCGTATAGTTTTTGATAACGTTGAATGCAAGGAGTTTCAATTTATGGAGATTCTCTTGGACTGTTCTGTCAGTGCACTAGGTCTTGGTATCCTAACAAAGCACCAAAAAGTTACTGTTTTCTGTTGCTTGGGGTTTGAGAGATGCTGGTCATAATGTGATGGACTTACTCATTTTTACAGATCAACTCCTAATCAATGCATACAAATAGTACTACTGAAAAATAAACAAACAACCCAGTTGGTCATCCCAGATCATTCTAGAGTGTTGTGATTTGGAGTTTTGCCTTTATTAGTCTGACTAATGAATATAGCTTTTTGTGGATGAGGGGGTGAAAATGTTGCCAATGTCTTTGAATCATAGAAAATCGGAGATGAATTACGAAGAGTGGATGGAAATAGCTTCTCCATAATTGTGCAATGCTCTTCTGCTATTTAATGAGGTCGGGTTTTTGCTGACTTTTGTGGACCAAAATATTGAGTTTGTTGAAATGAATAGTTTTTTGTTTCATGTGTATAATCAAATGTTGTCAAATGTGTACTGTAAAGCAAAACAAATCCCAAAAAACCCACAAAGTGAATTGAGTGTTCTTTTTCAGTTATGGTAATTTTAGGGAACACTTTTAGATACAGCAGGTATAAAATATTCAGGTAGAACTACAGTTTTTCTGATACTCCATTTGAAATGTTAAGTTGCTTTGTTGATTACTTTGATCATTATCTAAATCACTAGAGGTAGTTGCTTTCAATTCTTATACATAAATGTGATTTCCTATTTGAAGTTTTTCTCTCTCCTCCTCAGATCAAATCGTGCTCTTATTAATGTTTGGATTCCCTCAGTCTTTCTGCGTGGAAAAGCTGCTAATGCATTCCATGTTTATCAGGTAAGTGATACATCTTAACACGGATTCTGTGTAAAAGTTTCCGACTGAAATAGCATATTTTAATAATTTAAAGGTCTCAGTATAATTTCATTAGGGGTCAGTTAACAAACAGCAGCAGTAACTTCATATATATTCATCCATAGGATCACGTTGATTATCCAAATAGCGTATTTTTAGGGTTGGCTTTTAATAGTTTAATACTTTAAAAGCATGCTAGTAAGATGACTGCATTGGCCAGGGAGTACAACAAGACAATATTAATCAGTAATGCCTTCTTCAATATGCATGTGAATATTGTGTTTCAGTTTGGGGGATATCAATGGCCAGAAATGTTGCTTGACAGACAGACGTGGCTTACTGAAGTAGCTCACGCAAAACAATTTTGAATGATGCAACAGCCATTGACTAAGTGTCATCAGACATGTTCATAGTGTGTTCAACTTCAGCTGTATATGAATTTTGGGATTTACACTCTAACCTACCTTGTAGTTGAAGCATTGAAATCCTATACTGTTCCTTGAGTTTTGGATTCTCAGTTTCAGAACAATTATACCCTTCATAGATAGAAGGGCAGGGAAAACTTTAAACAGTCTTTGAAATGCTGTCCCAGGCTGTTTGTATTTCTTTATTTGTGGGTTATTAGCAGCTGCAAATTTTTTCCACTTTTGTCAGCCACATATACTTAGCTCTGAACAAGATTTCTGAAGCTTTTTAACATTCTTCTTACTCAGTATGATGATTTTTGTAGAATTTTGAATCATTTATGAAGTGTTGGCAGATAGTTGAAAAATACAGGAAAACACCCACCTTTCAGCCAGTAAAAGACAATGAAAAATTAGACTTTAGCTGATGGAAGGAAAAGCTAACAATGCTAAACAGTTAGTAATTTGTTTAAAAGCATTGAATAATCAATCAAATGTAGGTACACAGGTGTTTGTGGAAGCCTGACTTGTTAACAAGCATGATTATTTTTGTCTTTCTGGCTCTCACATATTTCTCCACTCTGCTGTCACTGGCTGCACGTTCTCAAACCCACACAGCAGTCTGCTAGTGCAGAAATTCTTAGAAACATCAATATCCCACCCTACATCATCTCTGGTACTCTAGTGATGTTTCTGTGACCAGTAGAGGAACTGTGGTTTCTCCTGTATTAACAGAGTTTTTTTACACTGTTTTACTCTTTTCATCCTGCTTTGTCATTTCTTAGGTTTCTTTTGTTCCTGTCACCATGCACCGTTTGTTTTCCACCCCATCTGCCATTTTCTCACCAGTTAGGTCAGCCTGTTGGCAAAGATGATCGTGTCCCACTCTGTCAGGTGGATTTCATCTCTCCCTGATTCATCAGTTCTTGATTCTTAGAGACAGTCCCATGATTGTAAAAGCCAAATCAGGCAGTGGGATCTGCTGTGCCACCAGGTATTGATCCACAGGATCCAACTGCTCCTACACAAGCCCTTTCCCTCCCTGGCAGGATCTAGAAAACCAGCTGGGCCCCAGCTGAAGGATGCACTTCATCCTTGTCCCCA
Organism: Calidris pugnax; assembly: GCF_001431845.1. NCBI lineage: Eukaryota > Metazoa > Chordata > Aves > Charadriiformes > Scolopacidae > Calidris > Calidris pugnax. The sequence continues at coordinate 7,055,749 of NW_015090794.1, forward strand.
GTGCTGTTTAGTTGCCCTTGATTTGGGAGTCAACTTCTCTGGAATTAAAGTTGCTGCCTATGTGGCTGACCAGCAAAGGGTAATATTAAAGTGTACCCACCAGGTACTATTTAAAAAGCTTTGAGTTTTAAAAGTTCATTTTTACATGTAGACTGTTGATCAAGCAAAAGCTGGAATGTGATGTACCCCAGAATTTTCTTCTTTGTGTTTTTTTGGGTTTTTTTTCCTCCTGAAGTTGCACAGAAATTATTTTGAGTTTCTGGCAGATAACAACAAAATGAGACAATTCCAGAAAAATATTTGGTATCTGAATGATGAGGTCTTTTGTGTCTGCAAAAGTATGACACTTACATTTCTACATTCTGACTTTTTTTATTTTTTTTTTTGAGTTTTATCTGCAGTACAGATTGAAATGAAGGCACCCAGTGAATGTCCCTTTAATTTTTAAGTGCACTTCTGACTGGTTAGGCTTGTCACACTTGTTAATGATGGTGAGAAATGTCATGGAACAGTACTGTCTGTACAGCATTAATTTTCTGTCTTTTTAATGTTACTGATATCTGCTGTTATATGAAAGACAGGAGAATGGGAATAGGACCCAATAGTTTATTTATCTTTTCCTGATAGTCAGGAAATTTTATCTGGATGCAATGGGCACAGTTCCATGTTTGTTTCATATTTATGTGAAGAGTTGAAATAATTTCTAATTATCAAATTGCGGGCATGAATTGTTGCAGTGGGAGACTTATTGCAAAGAAAAGCTCTTGAAAATCTTTTCCGTGTAAGCTGTGAATATGAAGTAAACTTAAACTGTGGCTTTCTCAGATTTGATAGTAACATTATTACTACATAGAGAAGCCATTTTGGTTTTAAAAAAAAAAAAGCTGACAGAAAAAATGTAAAAGGATATGAAAGAAAAGCACTTAAGCACCTATCTGTTTGAAAAAGGGTCATGGAGAATTTGTCTATATTGCAAATAGTTGCATTTTTGTCAAAATTTTAATTTCATTATTTGCTTTTTAAGCTGCATTTTCTTTGGTTGAATGGAAAGAAAGGATGAACCCATGAACACATGAACCAGAAACATAAGGTTGCTATATTCATAAGGTTGCTGTCTAATACGACAAATCTATCTTTTTCTTTTTAAGTAATAAAATGCTTTTCATTAAGGTATATTAGAACTGCATTAAAAAACATTAATTATTTGAAGAATTTAAAGTATTTTTGGATTTACTTGTAGCTTGATATTAAACTTAGTTACGAAAGAGTTCAATGCCTTTCATGCAGTTTGACTGTACATGACTATACAAATGGCATCATGGAAGCCTGGAAAGTGTGCAGAATTGATGTGTACCAGAGATGTTCACCATATTCTTTTTCAGTAGGAGAAATATTGAGATAAACTAAGCTTCCAAATTTATAAGAGGCTCAGGGCTTTATCCAAAATCTGCTGAAGTGAGCAGAGGGTTAGGTGCTGCTCTCAGTTTGCTTTGAGTGTAACTACAGTGACTTGAACAAAATTTAGGGTTTTTTATTGTGCTTTTGCACCCTATTTCTTTTTATCATTGATATGGCATTTTAGCAAATATATTGTGCTGGTACAGAGTGGGTTTTAATAGACTTCATCCATCACTCATCATCAATGGAAAACAAAAGGAAAAAAAGGAGGCAAAATACCATCGCAAGATTCTAAAAGCTTAAAAATTCTAGATTTACAAAAACACAATTTTAAGAATTTTATTAAGTCCTTTTTCTACCATATATATTCATAATGTTGGGGATCCATAGTGTGCAAAATTCTGTTTATTGGTATATGTATTTGAAAAATACATAAATTCTTCTGAATATGCTCTATTCATTATCTGTTCACATGAGCGATTTATGGGACACATGTAACGTGGAAAGTTAGAAGCATCTATCTAGACTAGACATAGGATGCCTGTGGTCCGAGTAGTTTGTCTTTAATTACAGAGCAACACAGAATATCAGAGATTTCCTCTGGTGAACAGTTGTGTATTTGATTAACTTTGTCTTTTAATGTTAAAAAAAAAAAGGCGAGCAAGAATTAGCTGTAGAAGTGACCTAAAACTTCTATAATTCTAATTAAACTTGGATCTTGGTACCTGCTGAGATCTTTCCTTACAGAAGAATACATTAATGGCATTCCTACCAGTTTTTGATCTCAGTAGCAGCAGTATGACTGGGCAGAGTATCTGTCCAGCAAATAACTTTGTTTTCTGCCACTGTATATGTGAAAAAAAGGAATTTTCCTATATAAACATACTCTCTGTAGTGTAGCACTATGATTGCCACGTCTCTGATCAAATATGCAGTCATGTGTTTGCTGAATATATTCTGCATTTTATAGCTACCAGGAAAGCATTAATTTATAAAACTTCAGAATAGCCTCAATAACAGCAGTGTGCATTTATCTTGTTAAATCCCTGCCAAAACACAAGCTCCTGATTACAGGGAATTGGATTCAATGTTGAAATTGTGGAAGAGGATATTTACCAGGCTACCAGTATGTAATGAACAGACAAGGACTGGGAGTGACAATTAGGATAAATGACTGAGCTCATTTCTGAGAGTCCTCTTATTCATAATAAACATTATTTTTGCTGCTTTATCATTTATTTCTCCAATGGCAGAAAATTAAAATGCATGTGTAACTCTTTGTAGCAGCTACATGAGAAATTGTTCATACTGTATCAATGTAAAGGAAAGTAGCAATATTGCAGAATGTTGATACTATTGAGATCATTATCAACATTTTTTGGAGTTCAGATTTCTCTGCAACTACTTGAGAAACCATAACTTGAGATGTAATAACTGACTCTTGTGTGCTGGCTGATTCTGAGAAAGAGATATATAAATATGCTTATAAGTGAGTATTTTCTAGCAGAAACTAAACTATTGCATATGTATCAAGGGACTTGGAAATGACCAATAGAGGGTGGAAAGAATTGCAGAGCACCTAAAATAGTTTGGAAAAGTACGAAACTGTCAGTTTGACAGTATCTGTCATCTTTTTCCCTGGATTTATAAACATTTCTTAAGAATATAAGAATTAGGAGAAATAAATCTAGGTAGCTGTGCCTCTTCAAAATCAATGCCAATTTTGCATTTGTACTTCTTAAACCAGGAGAAAAAATGAATGACCTTAAGTTGCATATCAGGAGGACCTGACCTGGACAGGATAAGAATAGACTCCAGCAGGAGTTTTGTTATGGTGTTTGCTTTCCTTTTTAACTTTTTTTTTTTTTTTTTTAATTTATTGTGTATTTGTAATGGTATTTTGGAGGGCGTTTCAAAGCATTTCTTTCTGTGTCATGTTAATATTTCAGTATGTTTCAGATGTTGTGTTCAAAATCAGTACATCTTCCATCCTTAAAAAACCCCAGATATTATTTTCCAGTGAATATAGAAGGAAAAGTTTCCAGCTACAGTGTACTCGTCACATAGTTTCAAGGATCAAATAGTTCTTTAATTTCTGTATATTAAATTTCTGTTAAGGATTAAGGATTCTGGACAAGCTAAGAAGTAAGGTTGTGGACTCTGAAAGCGAGCAACATTTTATAATGAATCCTGTTAGATGTGGAAATTTTAATCAGACCTCTGTATTTGTAGATACACTGCACTCTTTAAAAGAAAAAAAAAAAACCAACCTAAAAGGGACAACTAAGATGGGTTGCAGGCATAATGAAGGCTATTTAAAAACTTGGATATTGCTCAGAGGAAATGCATAAGCTATATAAAAAAAAAAAAAGAGAGGAAAACCAATAGAAGGATGGCTAAGCAGCAGAATAAGGAAAGTTATTAGAAGTAAATAAATACTTTAAAAAAATTAAAGAATAAGTCATCTCCAAAGGAAAATAGAGGAATGTACACATTCTGAAGCAAAAAAGTAGAAATACAGCGTTATAACTTCCAAAAGGCATAAAATCTAATGGTCTCTTTTGTACACGTCAGGAAGAGGCCACTTGCTCAAGTCAGTGGGACAAATACTCAAGCTGAAGAAGAAGGTCTTGGAACATAAAAAAGTAACAGAAAAATGCATATTTTAAAATCTCTATTCACCATGGAGTTGCTATGGGTTATTCCTGTTCTGGATTATTCCTTGTGGAGAATTACCAGATTGACTGTTTTAAATTAAATACTGGTAGAAGATCTTATTGAACAAATAAAGAATAAATCCCTACATGCAGTTCATCAGGAATTCAAGGGTGAAATAGCTGAAAATTGACTGATATATAGCTTCTGGCTTTGGTACTAGAAGATTTTTAAAGTAACTAATCTGACACAATTTTTAAAAGGGCTTAGGGAGGTCTGAAAACCAAGTTGTTAGAAATCATTAGGAAAGGGATAGAAAACCAGAAAACTCTATTAAGCCGTGTATAAACTCTGGCTTATCTGTGTGCAGTTCTAGTCCTCTCCAAAGAAATACATCAGAATCAGAAAGAGTATCAGTGAAAAATCAAGCTTTCTCATTTGAGGAGCACATTCGAAATTCTCAGCCTGCAAGAAACACCACTGAGAGGTGAATACAATAGCAATCTTCTAATTCATGAAAGACATGGAGAGATTTTTAACTGTTTCAAAACGCAAACTGGAGCATCCATTGAAACTCCACTAGCTTGCAGTTTCAAAACAAGTGCGTGACAGTGGTTTTCTCCACAACATGTAGTTGGGGTGCAAGACATCTTACTACAGAGCTTGTGAAAGTTTGTGTGGATCTAGAGAATATTGAGCCAATTAAATTGAAGAAAAATCAATGCAATGCACAAAGAGGTGACTTCTTTCTCAGGAAGTCCCTGGATGGCAATATTTTGGAAGATAGGCAACTTTTCTGGATAAATTATCACTGTACCTTCTGTTCATAATTCATGGAAGAATTTTCTGAACTCTTCAAATCAGTATGAATGAAAAGTATACCTTTCAGTAACAGTGGAGGAAACTTGGAGGTTGTGGTGTAGGATTTAACTAAATGTGAGTTGCCCTTGTAATGCTATGCCAAGAATGACTAATTTAGTCCTAAAATTGAAATAATGGGTATGATTAGGAAATATCTTTCCTTCTACTATTGTTTATCTTCTATGCAGGGCACACGCATTCTGATGTTTTCAGAAGCACACCCTCTCTCCTTATACTTGCTCAGCTTTTTTTGTTGTTTCAGGTTTATATCTTGACTACTGTCTTGCCATTCGTTAGGGCTCACAGGTTCCCGGTATAATTAATGTTGCACCTTTGTAGACAGATTAATTAGATGACCAGTTGATGTCCTTTTTATGAATCAGAATATCATAAGAATTATTTAGACATTACTGGATGAAATGATCTGGGCTGTGACAGGAGCTCAGACTAGACTGCCATAACAGTACCTTCTAGCAAGAAGATTAGAACAATTACCGTTATCCCTTTTGAGTCCAAAGGAAGCTTCAGAGGTTTGTTCTTTTACAAAGTTTGTGATGGCTGTTAGCAAGTGGTAAACTGATTAGTTAGAAACATTAAAGGACCTGGCCGCATATGAAGAAACAAATATATTTTGTACAAAGTAACAGTTGAGAAAGCTTAGTCCTTTAAACAGACAATTTAAACAATAGGTCGTTTTGTAAAATCAGGGTCATCCTGGCAAAAATATACTCTTCTCTTATAAGCATCCTGTCTTCTCTAGTTAACTAGTCACTTTCTGATGACTGCTGTTTGTGATCCCTGCAGTTTGATCCCCACCTATTTTGTGAATCTTTATTTTTTTGTGAGGCAGATGTTGCTCAGTCATTTTAGCATTAGAAAATAATTTCTTGTCTAGTATATTCACAGGGATAAAGACAGAATCCAGATCAGAATAAAAAACAATTTTTGTGTTTCCATTTTACCTCTAGATGGTGATAGTTAGTTGCAGTTTCTTTAGTGCCTATGAAACAAGATGATTATTGCAATAATATTATTTTATCATATTTCTCAACTGTAGAGTATCTTGTTATTTTCTGCATACATATGGATTCCACTTTCCTGTGAAGTGTACAGCAAATGTGATTAGTCATGCCTTTTGTTGCTATAATTACCAATGGCTGACACTTAAGATAATGAAACCAAGATTTTGTGATTCTTAAAGTGATACCAATATTTAAATGGCTGCTTGCAAATCTGCCTTGTTTGCAGAGCAGTAAACATTTTAGATTATACCAAATAAGATTAAAGATAAACATGCTAATTAGACAAGATTGTTGCTATTTGCATATGAATAGGACCCCCCCTAAGATTATCATAAATAAACATCTTTTCTTAAAACTTTTTTACTCCTTTGGCTCTCCTCAACCTTACTGTTTAATATTGACTGATGTCTTTTCTTATAATGTTTCTTTTTAAGTTACTTTAAACGATGTTCTGTTTTTCCTTTTTGAAGGAAGAGCAGCACACCTTTGTGTGAAGGGGCTGTTCACAGTACCTGAATGCTCCTGCTTAAAGAGAGGGAAGAATTTTCACAGAAATGCAGCATAAAAGAGATGGAGGAGAACAGTGTCTGATACTCAGGAGTTTTTGAGGGGGAGAGTGCCCAGCAAATTCTTTGGGTGAGAGATGAAACAGTGAAAGCACAGTCTGGGATCTGCCAGCTGTGACTACTGGCCTTTAATTTATACACGAGCCAGAATAACCTTAGTATTTCCTCAAAGGCAGAAGTCTTAACAATGGAGGACAATGGATTGACAGTAAAATAGTTGAAAAGCAGGCAACAAATTATAAAAAACGCAAAGCTGAATTTTATTTTCCTGATACATGAGGAATTGGATTACTTTAGCAGCTGCAGCACTAAGCAGGCAAAAAGGAGAAAGAAATAGTCTTCCAATCATATTCCATCTCAGAGCAGTTCAGGGCAAGTAAAGAAGATGGCCTAGGATGAGGGGGAGACTTTGAGAGAAAGTTATGGCTCATGGCATTCTGAAAGAGAGTAGTTTGAGGGCGCGTGACCCAAAAAAGTGAGTATCCCACTTTTTACGTAATGGGACCTGAGGATGTGTCAGAGAAGTATAAGAGTAGGTAAAGGAAACAAATTTTTAAATAGTTGGGATGGAGGGAGTATACAAAGATGAGATCAGTCCTTGGAGACTTTTATAATTATTTATTTTTCTAAAGGAAACCACAATACAACTTAATACATTGATGTGCCTATAGAAATTCTAATCTGGATGTAAAAAATACTAGGAAATTACAGTTGCGATTTTCAAATTATTTTATACCTACTACAGAAAGAAGAAAATAATTTAAATCCAATAAATATCTGTAATAAATAACAGATATGTTATTTACCAACTAATTGGTGAGATATCCTCCTTTCCCTTGTCAGACCACCAAAAATAATCTATTTGGAGAAAAAGACAGTAGTTCTGTCATTTTACCTATATTCTCTTCTGCGGAAAGTTCTTTCACTGCAGTGGTTGGCATCCATTGCTATGACTGTATCACTTCAAAGTGCACGTTTGTGAAATGATGTTAATTATTTTTGCGTGTTATAAGTAATATTGCACTGTTAAAATGGACTAATTATGTTATTGAGTGAAATTTCATGTGCTGATTTAATTTGTATGTCCAGCAAAAGCATAGACATGCTGCTTTTGTTCTTTAGTATCCAGTCACTTTAGTGCTGTTTTGTGAGTAGAAACAGGACTGGGACTACAGAAACACAGTGAACGTAATTTTGCACATGTGTAATTGAGTGGATAGGCCTAAAATGTGTGGCATTTTTACTGTTTAGTACAACAGTACTGGCTGCTTTCAAGGTTCATGCCTTGCTGTGCATTCTCTCATATATTTGGCACTGTATTGTTCATTTTTATGAACTAAATATCAAAAAGTTGAAGATTTAACATAAAAAGATAGTATTTTTAGTCTTTGTGGAAGTAGATAAAATGGTCTTATTGAGAGAAAAGCTTGTTTGTTTTAATTCCTGTTGTGTCTCTGTATGTAGAAAGACATACAAAAAGCTGCTCATATCACAGCTGAAGAGTTTCATTGTTCCATTTGTTTTTCATTATGCAGAAATTTGTAAATTGGTTCATTTTCGAAGATGGAACTTAACAATAAATGTAGTCCTGCAGCTGTGTCAAAATATAACTTGCATTTTTATTCATTTCTCACACTTCGAAGGTAACTTTGGAGAATTCAGCCTGAATTTATATTCTAAGCAGAATCTCATTGTCCTGAAGTAAAGACTAGAAATGTAACAGGTTCTTCCTTTTTTTGCTGTATGCTTCCTCTTTGGATACATACCTTTTACTACTTCTGTATGTTCTGAGTGTGGAAATAATTTCGATAAAACCTTCCTAAAAATATCACCCCTCTCAGAAAAGCACACTATGAAATAGAAAGAAAAGGTAGTTCCATTCCCCTGGACACAATTATTTCTTAAAATGTAAAATTTGATCAAAATCTTTTAAATTTAGCATTCCTAAGTAATTAAGAGGTACATTAAAGTTGAGTTAGTTTTAAGAATTTTAAAAACTTTATTATCGTCATAAACCTATATTTGGGAAACAGAGCAAGTATTCACTACAGAAGCTCATCCCAGAATGTGTCTGCACCTCTGGTTAAAATGAAAGAATTTTCTTCTTCTGCTCAGACTACTCAGCCATTTTTCTTAGGTTATGTTAGCAATACTCTACAAAAGTACTAGAAGTTTTGTCGTATGGAAATATCGTGCGTTATAAGATTTGTTTAACCAATTGCTAAGGTAATTACTTGGGAATTACTGCAATGAATATTTCAGGCTTCTATAGTGTCTGTAACACCAAATTCAATAAACATAGAGAATCAGTAGATAAATTTTACTGATGCCAACAAGTTTTACTTTATAGTGGAGACAGTGAAAAGGATGAACTGGATTAGGTAGTTGAAAACTTTTAATGCGTATGAGATCTTGTCTCCTGCTACTCCTTCCAGCTCTCCATCAGAAATTCTGAACTGGACTATTAGAAGTCCCTGCCTTGTGCCTGATGTGCCTTCTCTGTAAGTTGTGGGAGAAGAGGATGTCTTTTAATGCTGCTTAATAGATTACCTCTTGTAAGAATGAAAAAAAAATTATCCTTACTCTAAATATAACGTGGATCACAGTAGGATTTAAGTATTTTAGAAGATAATTCAGTAGTTTAGGATAATTAGGGCACATCACAAGTGTTGCAGTTTGGACCTGGCATGAAATGATGATTGTTTTATGATTAATTTGAGTATTTTGAAGACGAGGTAAAGGAAATACTTACAAGAAGAAGGAAAGCTGAAATGTTTGCAGTTTGAACTTCATCTGTATCCTACCCTTGCATGGTTTTTGTTGGCTTTTCTAACACAAAGTGTTAGAACAGGTGTATCAGCAGAGGTAGTGGGAGGAGCAGTCTGCTCTATGTAATTTTTAATTTGTTCCAAGATTGCTGTGTCCTGCCTGGGGAAAAAAAAAAGGCAAAGTTAAGCACATAATGTCTCCCTCTACAGTCTCTTCTCCCCTCCCCCAACAGTGTTCAAATTGCCAGTCTTAGAAGACGCATAAAATCCATTTAAGAACTGTCATTCATTCATTGGTTTATCTTGCTGAGTGCTAGCAATATGCTTCTTAAGATATGTATGTTCTGTTAGCATGAGCAGGTTTGATTATTAATCTTCTCATCCTTTTTTATCTTTATCTCTTCTATCTAAGCAGATATTCCTGTATCTGAAGCAAGTATTCTCATCTTACATTTTGTACATTTTATAGCTTCTTTACCACGCAAAAAATTAAAGCATCTCTACTAGTTCATTTCTGCTGTCCTTTTTCTTGCTGTACTGAAGTGTAAAGATGAAGCTATGGACCAATAGCACTCTGAAATTATTTAAAGTGTTATTTAAAAGCAAAGGTTTCACCAGTCAAGCTAAGTCGAGTTAACATTTAAAAATCAATGATGCCAATTTGCATGTTACGTTTTTGGTTTCATGCTGATTGGGTTGTCCCTACCAAAGCGGTTGCTTATTTTTCTTTTTGTTGTCACATGCTTGGGCATTGATTTGAAAGGCATATGTAACAAACAAAAGGATCTCCAGAAAACCCTTTTTTATTAGGGCAGGAAAGAAAGTTAGAAATACAGTAGAAATACAGTACTGCAGAAATAATAGTTTTTCTCTCACCCATTTTCTATTCTTGATTGCCCCTCCCTCCCTAATAATGCTTAGTTAGGTGGCGAATGTCACAGTAGCTTCCTTAGTATAGATCAGTCTCTTTTGCATTTCCTATACTGCCATTTTTTCCCCCCATGCTTGTAAGAAAAACTGTGACCTTGTCCAGCATAGGACTTATTCTTTACAAACTTTCTCAGCATTTATTATGTCCTTTGAATTGTTCTGCTGCTCAGATGTTTAGAGTTCTCTTGCATCTTGTGCCATTGAATTTTATATGTGGTTTAGTAGAATTTCACTGCTCACATTCCATTAGCATTATTTTCTCCTCTTCTGACGTTTTTCTTGCTTCTGGAATGGGGCATGAACTCAGAGACTTCACCTTCAGCAGGTTTGTATTTGTGGAGCTCCCATCCACAGAGTTCTCTGGCTCGAATTCATTTTTCATTATGTATTCAACTCATCCTACCAGGAAATGTGAGCAATATTTGTAGGGAAGGTTCAGTAGTGACTTGGTTTAGGGACATTCCTTCCCGATACTTAATCTGGTATTTCTATAGCCATGAATGTCATTGCAACAGAAGTTTCTCTAATATCCGATTCAGTATCTCTTTCTACCCACACTGCTTGAGAGAGAGCCAAAAAGTGAATCCTAAGTATGCCAATCTCTGTTTTGCATCCAAAAAGAAAAGCACCAACTTTGGACTTCTGCAGACCTGAAGAATGAGTGTTGATTGTAGGCATTTAATCTGTGAAAGTACACTGGAACTGGAGCAAGTTGGAATTTTGGCCTTTGTCCTTTTTTCTTCTCAGGCTTTTATACATAAGTAGTGAGGACCTGTGTCAATAGTTACTAGTCTGGTACCAGGAGTTGTTAATGGCATTTTTGACTCAGAACTGCTTAAAGATTCCTTAACCTATTAAAGAAACTTTTTACTCAAAAACCAGTACTATGGGAGTAGAGTTTATTCATTTTAGTATACAATCATGTAACTAGTGCTTTCAGATCAGTTCTCTGAAGTTTTTTGGCATTTCAGTGATATTAAGCTAGCAGGTAGTTGGCTGAAAAGAAAAATATTAAATTATTACTGGTTTTGCTATTTCTCTGCAAATCTTTGACTATAGACTTGTGATGAGAAAATAACAGACTAATTCATTATATATACTTATTAACTGAATTTTTTCTCAGCTGCTATAATCATAGCTACAAAAAGGTTGCCCATCAATCTTTACTTGGGAGAGCCAACTGGAAAACATTGCTAAATTATAAACAAAAACTACTTTCCATTCATTTATATACATTCATTCTTTTATATACAAGAGAATATGAAAGTAAAATCTTTTGTCCACAGTCAAATAAGCATTTTAGCAGTGATTTTTATTTGGTTACCTTGAAAATTACTTAACTATGTTAGGAAGTGGATAATTTCAGTAAAACATGAACATTTGAAAGGAAACATAGTGATTTGGGATTGATTTTAAAATTGATCAGAGAATGAGCCTAGGACTTTCTAGAACATGACCTTTAAATACTGTTCTGGTACTTATATGCCATATATTAAGGTTTTTTTGGAAGTAGAAAGTAGTGTCACTCTAGCGTGCAGCATGAGAACTTGGGACAAATATGCAACAGTATATTTGGCAGCTAAAATTTTTATTTAATTTCCTATAAAAAGGCCATTGAATGAAACTGTGGATACATTGAAGATGATGGGAATAGTCCTAATGACTTTTAAGACAGTTTCAAACCATGCATCTCAAGTTGCTTGATTCGATATTATTTCAAAATTTTGTCTACAAAGATAATTGTTCCCTGTTCTACCTCTACTGATGTTGTATGATCTGTATTTGATTTAAATGAGGATAACTATATGCTTTATATCATTACACTAGAGTAAGTTTATCAAAGCAGTTTTATGTTTAGGAATTACTTTGTTTGATTTCCCAACTGAATTTACATTAAGTGTCTTGAAATACCTTGGCTTGTGAATAGTATTGCACGTTGAGATAATAAAGCTTCAAATGTGTACTACATCATGAACTTTAATATGCCTTTCATACTCTATTATACAATTGTCAATAAATTCAATATGGCACAGGGCTCCAAATGTTGCATTTTCATTCCTTACTGTCTAAAAGAAATCAATATCTATGTACATAGAAGAACAGGGAGAAATTCTTTAACAGTTTTATTGAAGAAATTAATCTATGTTTTTGCAGTCCTTAAAAATTTCAATTACAGTGTACTGGATTCCTTAATTAGTTAAATATGGGTTACAATTTAACAGGTAATATTGAACTTGCATGATTCACCAAATCACATGTGCAAAGATAACTGCTTAGTTAAATTAAGATTTCCATATTAAATAACTTGGTTAAAAATAGTTTAAGCTTTTCTGTGATCCCCACCCCCCCATAGAGAAGCTGAAACGTGAATCTTGGGAATGTATACAAAATATCAAACAATGTGCTTGTTGAAGCAAGAATGGGCAGGGAGAGAGGTTAGAGCTGGGTGAATAAAGAGTGTTTAGTGTAGTATTTACTACATTAAATGAATTTCATTGAAATTATGCAAAATACTTGCATTTTATATTTCCCTTCATTTTCCTTCAGAGGTGTACTGAATTGTTAAAACAGATGGTCCAGTAGGTGTTTAATTATCTTTATCCTGGCTTTATTTTCAAAGTGAAAAACAAATCTGAATATTTCTTGCAGACTTATTGTAGTGGTTCCATCATTTCACTCTCTGAATTTTTGTTACCAAAAAGCAGTTGAATTTTTGTTTACATACGCATTTGTAATTCACACAATAGTCTGAATCTCCTGTATTCTTAGATGTGCTAATTTTGGAATTACAGTATTCATTTTTTGTCGTCATCATGAAACATTATTAAGTACAATACTAATAAAAAATACGCTTGTTATTCAATGGAATCCAATATTATGAATATATGAATATTTTCTACAGTGAAATATTGTAATTTGGCAGAAGTTGCATGGTATCTACATGGTATATTGTATTTTGTTGCAAGACAGTAGCCTCCTATAAATTTGAGAAACTATCTGTAGAGTTAAAAGGACCTCTTTAAAGACCAAACCAAAGGAAGGCTGCACAAACTGCTTTTGTGGGAGACGGCCTTCACTTGACATCACTTCATCTCTGAAATACCATGTGTCCTTAGGAAAATTTGTTTTTTCTAAGGACTTGGCAAATCTAGAGTAGAAGGACCATGTTAATGTATCAGTCATCAGGAAAAGCTACATTTCAGGGTTGGAATTGGCCACATCAAAATCCAAATTTCATTTTCTCCTAGTATTCACAAAAATACAGTTGTTACTGCCCAGTCTTCGTGTGATGCTTGTTGGTGTTGCTTTTTTACATAAGTATTCTCCTGATACTTGCCTTACAACTTGCTAAATTACTGGGTTTTTTTGGAGAAGCAAGGCAGTGCAGTGTCATCAGTGCTATTCCAGCTTGATTTGTGATGCAAAATTCTGAGATTATTAACACACGTGAGAATGAATGAGCTACAGATTCTACAGAAGGAGCTAAGGAAAAGGTCACTCTGGATCCTGAGTTTTAATGCTTGGTTTATAGTTTCTGACTTGCACTATTTCAGTGTTCTTTGAAACTGTGGGTTCATTTCTGTAGAGGAAAGGTTATTCCCTATTAATGAATGAAATCTCAGCTTTCTGTAAGTATATTTCACTGCTACATAAAATTTTCCTAGAGAACATGAATATTTAGCATGTAATTGGTAATATACTCATGAAATAATTGAGTGGCAAACAAAAACAGAATCACAAAAACTACAGCTGTGTTAAATTATACTTAATGTCCTATACAAGTAGAAAGAATGATCTGTGTTTATTTTCCAAACAATAAAATTTCTAGTTTAGTTTTCAATGTAATTATTTTTAGAAAGTAAATTAAGTTTCATACTTTGGATAAAATTATGTTTTGCAATTCTGATGCTACAAAGCTAATTTACAAAGTTGAAAAACTGTGTTGAGTGCATAGAAATCAATTTTATAGTGGTATTGAATTATTTTTTTCTTTGGTCACTAGCTAGTAGAATATGCTGGAAACCATGGTAACAAAAAGCGCTACCATGGTTGCCCCAGAGTCATGTTAAAATGAGCAAGCTATGTTTGTCTTGATAAATATAATAAAAAGAGCGAAAAAGAGACGGAGTGAGGAGAAAGAATAAGATTAATGACCTGTACCACACAAACAACAAATGTGCAGTCAGAGATGTATCTATGTATAAGTAATCCTGGAATTTCTGGTACCATTGCATCATGAATGTGAAGGTGCTGAGCAGAAGCTATAAAGAGTAAAGGAGATATGCTAATTCAATAGTTTGTCTTTACATTATTTCTTTCCATATCTGTATTTTGCAGGTTTATATTAGGATAAAGGATGATGAATGGAATGTTTATCGAAGATACGCGGAGTTCAGAAGCTTGCATCATAAATTACAGAATAAATACCAGCAAGTGAGGACTTTTAACTTTCCACCAAAAAAGGCCATTGGAAACAAGGTACTTAAAAGAACTCGTAGTATCAGTAAGAGTTGGGTAAAAAAACCTTTGCTATCCACACACACAGAGAAGAGGTGACTATCACACACCTGCTGGGCAGTACCTGCTATTTTTATACAGACTTTGCCATATTCAGCTGCAGATTCACTGATAATGTAGCTAATGCATTGATTTTTCCACTCACTGAAAAGAAAGCTGATTTTATTGAATGAAATATTGATGATATACACAGTAGAGAAATGAACAAAACTCCCAAAACTGTACTGGACAGCTTTCTATGTAAAATATAGTCTCTACTCCATTTGTTTCAATAAATGCCAGCAATTAATGCTGGTCAGTTATTTATTAACTATTTCTGTAAATTTTAGAAAGTATCAGTCTAAATTCCTTACATTTTCTGTGCTGTGGAGCAATTGTTTTAAGTTCTTTGAACCAGCTTTTAAAGGCATTTCGGTGCTTAATTCTTATAATCCGTGTGTTTGTGGTTTAGTTCTCCCATTTTAAAATGGGCATTTCTGTGTTTTCCTATCATATGGGGATTTTGAAATAAATACAGTAAATATTGTAATATGTATGTAGTAAATATGTAGTATCATGTAGTTTAATCCTTAGTCACCAAAACTTCGAAATGTTCTAGAGCTTAGATACATGTTGCAAATTACATCAAAAATCCAGTAAGGATTGAGAAGTAATCGAAGTATTTTTACTTTGCAGTGTAGGAATTCTCTGAAAAATTTATTTAACTATCACAAGTAAAATATTTGAGATATAAATCATGCTTATGGTAAAAAATGTCTGTGCTAAACTGGGTGCTTAAATCAGCATTCCTAATATTAACCAAATCTGTTAATTTTTATATGAGATTTTCCTTTTTTTTTTACCTTGCTGTCACTGAGTTCTTGAATCAAATATCTAAGAAGCACCAACTGCAGTGACCAGTGTAATTGTCAAAAGAAAGCTGAAATAATGACTAAAATACTCAAAGATGTTAATGATATTTCATTTGGCCTAAGACCACATTAATAGATATATCACTAAAATGCCAGAATCATGCTAATTATATCTGTTGCAACCTTGATAGAAAAATCATATGGAGTAATATAATATTTCAAAAACAAATAGAAAAAATAGTAATTCCTTAGTGGCATTAAGATGTCAGCAAATGTGCATCACAAATGTTTAAAGATAGTAACTCCAGTTTGACTTCAGATGATTTCCCAAGTGTTTTCCCTAAAAATGAGTAGGTAAGTTTGGCACATGTGATATGGAATTAGTAGTAATGCATATAATCTGGAATAAGTGGTGGTGATACAAATAGCTATCCAATTCATCAATAAAATCTGTAGGTCTTTTTGCTTGGCATAAAGTCCAGAGTTAATGTAGTTGTTCATTGCCTCCTAACCTAGCAAATGAAAGTATTTATGGGAGCTTTTCTGCTTTTTTTCATATATTAGAAGATAATGCATTTTTCATTTTGAGTGGATAGTTTTGAAATAGAAACAATGTATTTTCTTCTGTGTTACATAACTAATTCTCCTTTTTTGAAGTGATGGAATATCAGCCACTTCAATAAATTGCAATAGCCTTCTTTTAAGCTTTTTTTTGGTAGTCTCTCATCCTTAATTGCTTTAAATACTAACTGAATTACAACTTCAGTTGCACAATTGATGCATACAAAGTTATCAGTTGCTCAACTCATTAAAATTTTTGCATCACTTATTCTTTCAGTGCGTTAGCTTAGGGCCAAAATTCTACCTTAATCATGCATAAACCCACAATCACCTTCTGTCATGTCAGAGCTCAGAGAAGGTATCTTTTCATTACAGTAAGAAATGGGTGCCATCCATTGCACTCCTGAAAGACACTGATGATGAGACATAAGTCAGTTGTGTAATTGGAATTGATTAGTGATTATACTTATGTCCACCTGCTGTAAGTAGCTTGCAAGTTGCAAAGTGGCACTTTCATGTCAGCTTTGCAACAGTTTGCCTGAGCTTATTTCAACAGAACATTGTGTAGGTAAATTTTTATCCTTTTAGTGGTATTATTTTCTCTACCATGTCATAGTATGTATTCCATTTAGAAATACTGCATGGTTTTGTGTGGTACAGTGGATCATGCTTCAGGAACAATTACCCTGTAGATCCAGCAGAAATAGGACCCCCTTGTAAGATGCTGCACCGTGTGCCTGCCTGAGATGGCCCTCCTTTCCATGAGAGAGCAAGTTGAAGTAATTCAAAAGTATAACATTTCAGTGTAAAATTAATTCATTCACATGCGAATGTCTATCTTGGAATTCTGTAGAACTTTCAGTTTAGGGTGAGGGATTTGTGCAGGATGTTACACATGCAAATGTTTG
Source organism: Calidris pugnax (assembly GCF_001431845.1). Taxonomy (NCBI): domain Eukaryota; kingdom Metazoa; phylum Chordata; class Aves; order Charadriiformes; family Scolopacidae; genus Calidris; species Calidris pugnax. The sequence continues at coordinate 7,072,787 of NW_015090794.1, forward strand.
ATAATAAGCATTAGAAGAGATATTTAGTGGCTACCAAAGCATGTTCTCTTTTAGATATGCTGTTAGATTTCAATACTTCTTTTTTTCTCTCTAATATTAGTTATGCTGTTTTTAATAGAGTTGCCACTATCTTCCTGTTTTTAGATTAATCAATATGATCTTAAATCAATGCATAAAGAGCAGTTTTCAGTAGGTAAATTCTGGTAACAAAACTATCTCTGTTCAGTTTACATCAATCTGAGGTTTTTTGTGTACTTTACAAATCCTCAGTGTTATTAGATGCCCAAATAATGTATTGGTAAAACATAGTCCTCCGTGTGAAAATGGCTAAAAATTATTATCTTACACTTTTTGGAAAATGGTGTTGTGTGCTTTTATATCCTTCAGGTCTGTACCCGAATAATGTTATTTATTGCATATCTTCAATACACTGGTTTGTGTACTGTGAGGCTAATGAAGGTGATATACTTATCCTAAATGTTAGTGGCGTTGAAAGAGGGTTTTGCTGTAATCAATACCTCCCTTGATACCAGTGCTAAATTTCGTGTTCAGTTCTATGTCTGATTGAGGGAACCTCCAAGACCGCAAGAGGACACCATCTTCTGCAGAATGAGCTAAAACTATTACTGCAGAGTCATAAAATACTATCCACTGTTTTGCTATGCAAAATATTGGAGCTCTGAGGAGGGAACATGACTAGAAGAGAGTAACATAGAATCTTGCATAGTTTTCCTGCTTACTGCAATAGAACTCAGGGAGATCAAGTTCAAATGCAAAGTTGCAGAGTTTGACACAGGGAAAATTCAAAAAGAAAGAATTTCAGCAGAATGGGAATTCTAAAAAGCTGAAAAAAATCAAATATTTATTATTGCATATATATTGTCATAGAGAAGCAGTGAAATCTGGGAATATTTAACAATTGTAAAAGAACAGTTTAAGAATCAAATATTTCTGTTAATTCTAATTATTATGTTTTTAATGTATTTTTGCCTTTCACTTGTTTGCTTTAAGTTGGGAAAATTTATTTTAACAGTTCCTGTTCATGATCTTTCAAATTAGGTGTGTAGGATTAGAAACTAGCTTTAATGCTTGAGGAAAAATAAATTTAATATACAGAAAACCAATTAGTAGAAAATGAACAGAGAAGAGGAATGAATACTGTTTGGACAAGTACCTTTTTTTTCGGTTACAAAGATGACTGTATTTGCCTTTCAGGTTGGTAACCTTATTTTGGGTGTATCAGTTTAATCATTTGAATATAGTAAGTTAGAACTAATGTAAAGCCATGAAAAGAATAATTTGATTTATAAGTGTTGCTTTGAAACAAGTCAGAACAGATAATTTAATTACTGAAGGAAAATATAACAATAATGCTTGCAAGACTCCCTGTATTAAGTTTCACATATACTAGTCCCCATGCTGTATATTTGCTACTGATGATCTTTCAGTGCTGGTAGCAAGTAGTTGTCAAAATTTCTATAAGTAGTCCTTGCAAGAGTAAGTGTTCTTCCTTCAGTTTATCAATGTTTTGCTTGAGTGAAAACAAGAAACGTATTTGTTCTCTTTTGTGTATAAGAGAAATGTCATATACTCATCGTATATTTTTGTGCTTCTTTTTTAAGCTGCAGATCATTTCATTTAAAACTTACAGATTTGACCTGTATTTTTAACATTTGAAATGTTTGGTTTTGTAATCTTAAAACATGCTCCCTATGTATCAGCCTGGTTTGTTTTTTGCGAAGTATTTTATACCAAGATTTGTAATTTCAAACCATGGTTTCTTGCATGAAATAGATTTTTGTCGTTTAGCTACTCTTCAGGTACTTTGGATCTTTTGAATTCATACCTTCATTAATTCAGTGATTGCCTAAATTTAAGCCTAAGCTTAAGATGATAGTCTACCCGTCAGGTTCCTAATGTCCAAAGCGTAGAGTGTGCTGTTATGTGAAGCTCATAAAGAGAAGCTTCATACGATGAGAATACTTGAATACAAAGGGATCCCTGAATGCTTTTGCATAGAAATATAGCTCTTTTTTTTTTTTTTTTTTCATTTAAGATGAGCCCTTACATTTACCTTCTGAACCTTTGTTGGTGCTGTCTTTCTGTCTCAGTTGTTAGAATGTTGCTTTCAGACTAATGGTTAAGATATAATATGTGAATATTTACTGTTACTCTGATTTTTCGAATATTGCAATGTCCTTAAAATCTCAGTTGCTACTTCTGCATTTGGCAGATTATAAGGCTTAAAGAATGCATTTTAGTAGCTGAGTAAACATCTAATTAAGTATCCTCTTGCAAGGGTATTGTCACAGTAGAGGACATATCAAAATAGAAATGGTTCTTTGCTTCCACCGAAGATGTGAATTCAGTGATTGCCTAAGTGTGTAGAAATTGAATCAGGTAGCTTTCCACTGACTGCTGACTTGACTGCATGATATCCTTTGCTTTCCTTTAAAACATTGGATACCCCGTATAGAAAGGATACGCAGCACTTTTCTGAGATTAGAAGAGAGTGACTTTGCCGTGACTCCTCAAGTCCGTAAGAGGAACAGTACAGAAATCTAAAATAAGTTTTCTGTCTAGGAGAAAATGTTGAAAGCATCATCATTCATCATTTTTAGCCCATGCCACTGAAGTCTGTGAGCTGTTGCTCTAGCCATAACTTATTTAATGCCCAAATATTAGTTTAGTAAAGTAAATGTGTCCCTCTCACCGATCATTGACTAAGCTATATTGTAGATTATTTTGTATATGTAATTATTTTAAAAGTTTGTAGATATTATGTGTATGTATCTTAAAAGTTATCTATTTTTATATACATATAAACACATGTGTATGCATATGACAACATCAAAGACAGTATTTAGGATATATATGAAGTTGGCTTTTGGAATGTATCTTGTAATTCTGAAAGTTCTATTCACCAGGGACATTTTCTTTCTCCCATTTATGTCAGTGGAAATCCTGCCTTTACACTAACGGTGCAGATATCTTCCTTTTTATTTTTTTACCCTGCCAGCATAGCTACTTTTTTATCAGTGTTCAGTCTGTTGCTGAAGAGGATGAAGGGTTTAAGACGCTCTGCAGGATAAGTATTTTAGGATTAAAAGGTATAGGAGGTAAAGATTTTATTGAGAATAAAAAAAGCCAGACTATATCTTGTGTCTTATGCTTGTAATATTCCTTGGTTTTTAAAAGTTTATCAAGTAAAGAGTTGTCTGGCTCTGTGTGTGTATATGTATATATGTGAAGTAATTTGAAGCTGTTCAAATTAGAGTTTGAATTTTACTATTTCACATCATGCAATTGATGTGTAACTCCTGTTATGCGTTTCCTTCCTGTAAAAAATTGATCTGCCATTTTGGACCTGTCTATTCAGAGACAAGTACCCTTTAGAAGCTGCTTTTTAGACCAAATGATGAAGGTACTAAACACCCCTTGGAAAGGGATAAAAGAGGAGGAGCGTGAGAAGAATAAGGTTTTTTAAGGACACGCCCCCCATCATCCCTGGAGTTTGGGAGGAAGAAGCAAGGGAAAGGGCTGTAAGGCTTTTTGTCATGGAGAGGTCAAGGAAGCAGCAGTGTCCTGTGTTCCTGGCTGAGCAGTTGTTGGCCTTCAGCTTCCCCTGAGGGGAACCTTTTGGGGTTAGGGACAGAGGTCGCCAGATCAGTGCATTTCCGTGAAGACTCCAGTACTGCTTCCTCTTTTTCACTTGTTTTCTACTGTCTCTGTGGCATGAAGTGCTCATGGATCTGCAAGTACTTAAGATACAGTTCTGGTGTTTAAGATTTTTTAACATTTTGTGGAAGTAGTTTTCTGTGGGAAGGACAGGCGTTGCTGCTACTGGCTTGGACCAAGGAGAGAGACTAATGATTTGATGAGATAGCTGTTTGAGGAAAAAACAACTTACTTTGCTGGTAACTTTCAGAAGCCATGATGCTACATAATTGTCTTTTAAGGTTAGACATACTCAGTAGAGCTATTTCTGCCTCCTCGAGAAAAGACATATTTGTTTGCCTTCATCAGTCACATTTATGTGACACAGCACATGATTTCAGAATTCAGTGTTGTCCTGCACTCAGTACATCACACAGTACATCACACTTCACATTACCTAGTTTGTATACACACGTTAACACAGTACGTGTTTGCTGTTGTGATCCAGTGGAACTGTGAGATACTGTTGACTCACAGATGAGCATTCGGGAGGGACAGAAACAAGGAATGAAACTTCCTGCATCTTTCAGATCTGGAGAAGGCCCTTCCTACTTCTTCCAACTTCACCACTATTCCAATAAATATCCTAGACTATCACATTAATAAAAACACTACCGATAATTCTAGACTGACATGGAAAATGATGTTCGTGGTTTAAAGGAATCAATTCACAAGTTGTATTTTCATGTCCAATGTACGTTTATTGCCATGATAGCAAATGTGATTGTCATAGTTAATGTACTGACAGTGTTTAAAGCAGGAAGTGTAACAATTCCTGTTTAACCAGGAAAATAACAGAAGAATTGTGGAATGTTTGAAAGAGGATGAGTCAAAGAGAATCCTAGAGAAAGAAGTGATTTCATTTTAGGCTTGGGTGTTTTTCTGTCCCAATTCAGCAAAGCACTTCAGGACATCCTAAAATTTAAGTATGTGTTTGACTTGCATTGAAATCAGAAATACAGATATATGCGCTTTTGTACTTTAAGGGGTTTAGTAGCTTATAGAAACTGTTCTTTATCAGATTAGTTTGTCAAAGTCATACTGTCATAGGGAGCTGTGACGAAGAAAGCAAAACTTCTAGCTGATGCCTTTGGGGCAGTGGACTAAATATTTCTTAGTACTAAAGCTTTGATATCTGATGTCTTCAAGTAGAATTAGTAGAAAATGATGACTCTCTGCTGTTTCAGAATTGGAATACATTTATTAAAGGAGAAAAGCTTTGGAAATATAAATCCTTAAATTATATATTAAAAATTTGGAGTTAAGGATTGCTTTCGTTAATGCTTACTTAATTTGATTTTTGGATGATGTAATATAGATGCCTAAATTCTATACTATTTTTGATTTTCAAAGTGAGTAGATTTTTATTTTCAACCGTCTTAGTGGATTCAACTAGTATATTGAGTTATTTTCATATACTACTTTGCCTTGTGGGTTTTAAGAAAAACTGTAGTTAATATAAATTTGACAGACATGCTTATGCAGTGGTATGGTTAGAAAGAAAAGAAAGGAATCCATTTGCATTGCGTTCAAATTGGGAAAGGAACTCAAATTACTCTTATATGTATAGCCACATGCATTAATTCTATAACACTGTTATTTTAATGGCATTCTAAAGCCATAAAAGAAGCTATGTCCTCAGTTTGCCGTGTTACTTCACAACTGGGAAGGTAAATTCTTAAAGAAATATGACCTTTAAATAGCTATTGAGATGAAATTAATACAGTCTAGTTTTCAAATAGGTAACTTAATTGAAGTACCATACAGATAAAAATAAAAATAGTTTCACACTTGGCATAAGATTTCTAGTCACAGCACACCTCTCTTCTGACACTGTCACCTGCACACTAAGGGGGACTACAGAGTATTTCAGATTTTGAATCCAGATCCTCTGGGTTTTTTACTGGAAAAGACTGCAATGGATATTTTCTGTATACAATTTTTAGAAAAGAGCCTTCAGTTCTTCGTCATTTCCATTTTTTTGTCATATCACTATCTAAGGGTAGAGAAATAAGTCAGAAGGAAATGGTTAGGTTTTATATGACAAATACTTTATAGCAAGCACTTCATCTTCACGTTCTGTTGTATGAAATGTCTGGGTTACCTGAAACTCAACGTGAAGGTTAAAGCTAGCACAGTGCAGAATAGTATATTTCATTTTTGGTGGTTTAATTTAACAGGTAAACAGTTTGCCAACTCATAGTTCTCCATCTCTTTCAGAATGTCTTGCTGAATTAGTATGTTCATTTGGTGCTCAGGTCTAACGTTTCATGAAAATAGTGAATTGAGTCTTTTTCTTTTCAAGTTGTAATAATGACCTATTAATCGCTGTTTAAGTTTAGGAAGAAGAAACGTGGATTATTTAGGGTCTACAAAACAAAACTTTACCTGTTAAGAGGTGTTTTTATTGTTGCTGTCTTGTAATCCTGTAGTTAAGAGAAGTGATTTATTCTAACAAATTCTTGAAGATAGAGCCTGTAGAAACAGTTCAGATGGTGTTGCTTTACATCATGACATTATGGGGGGAAAAAAAGAAAGTAATGTAATTTATATGCTGCTTGGACACCTGCTAGATAAAAATATTGCAGTTTTATAACAGCTCATGCGTCATTTAGGTATTCTAGTAGCCTCCTGGTATAAAATGAAAATATAAAAATAACTTTGTAAATGTATTTCTTATTGTGATAGTGATGCTAAATTACAAAATTACTTGGATTAATAAATTTCCTTTCAGGGAGACCTCAGCAGGGATACCTCATTACAGAAATAAAAATAAGACCTTCTTTCTCTTTCTCTGAATTTGAAATTTTAACCACGTTTTTCTGTCTTTCTGTACCTATCAATTTGCTTGATTTTACCATCCCCCTCCCCCCCCAATCTAATGTTTTAGAAATATCATTAAATTTTAGTCTTACTTGCTCTACAACTATTTGTGCAATTGCTAGTACTAAACATATTCAATGTTAATTTTTTTTAAAAATGGAGCAAACTAAATAGTAAATACTTCAGATGGTGTGAAATGCCAGAGACACTTCCTGCATGAAAAAATCTGGGTTTCCTCATTGTACCATGTAAAGTATCTTTACATGAAGGCACTATCAATAATGAGCACTTGATATCGATATTCCTCATTCATTCAGTTTTTATTTTGGAAAACAGAATTGTCCTATTAGAGAATATCTAAACAAAATTTCTGTTAAAGGACCATCTAGTCTTTTGAATGCAAGTTAACTTCAAGGACCATCTTGTATCCTGCTACTATTGGCAGTTGTGGCGGTAAATGGCTCTATTAATTTATTTATTTACTTGTTTATTTTCAGAATCATAGTTTTACTTGCTAGAGTTAAAACATTTCAAATAAATGTATTTGGCTACTGTTAGCCCACAGGTGTAGACAGCCAGAAGCCAGCAGCCTTCTCTCAGATCTCCTTTAGGTGTCTTAGGTGCTGCTGGTTACCAGCAGACTATCTCAGCCAGCTCTGCCAGGGGGGGCCTGGCCAAGAGGGTGCTCTCTGGGCTGTTGGGTGGCCCCCTGTAACCATCCTCTCCAGCAGTTTTTCTGTGACAGTCTGTGCCAATGGGTACCTCTTAGTATCCCCTCTCCTGACTTGCTGGAACCATCCAACAGGAGAGAAGTGGCGTACGTTCTGCTTGAAGGTTTTTACTGGGAAGGAAATATATTTACTGAAATGTGGTAGAGAAACAATTATTAGTGAACTTTGTGGGGAATTTTGAAAGCAATTTCTTTTATTTGCTGAGAGGGTAGAAGAGAAGTTGTAGTTTCTCATTAACCTGTTTTTTTAATTTATTATTTTTAAGAGAAAGCATTACTGGAACCTTGCATATATAAGCTTGTACACTGTAAGCACTGTATGCACCATGTTTCTGAAGGGTTTTGGGGTTGTTTTTTTGTTGTTGTTTTAAATTTAGAGTCTCTTTATTGGTCTTCAGGGCATTTTCAAACCTGATAAAAGAAAGAAATTAAGAAAGAAAACTGCAGTGTTGGGGGGAAGCGCTGAACCGAGACACATTTTAACTAATATTGTTGATAGTTATTGCTGTAATATAGGCTAGTGAAAAAAATGGATCTCGGTTTCATGAACTGTTGTTGTAGTTTCCAGAATCTCCTGAATAAAAATAAAGAGTAGACTGATAATACTTGGTCTGAGGAGAAAACAGAATTTCCCTGTTCAATAGCTGAGCGAAAAATAAGCCTTAGGGGTCTTGCTATAGGCTGCAGTTTTCTATTGATGCATTTTAATGAACAATTGATTCCTGACCAGTTGACAAATTGACAAATGGTTGGCATTTATGTCTTTAAATAAAAAAAATATTTAGATGACACTGAATTTTGTTAGCATAACATTACCAATTGAGTTCTAACAGTGGCATTAAACACAACACTAAAAGGAGATCAGTTTTAGTTTTATTCTCAAGCTTTCTTTTTTTTTCTGTTGATATATTTACTCATTTTTAACACATTTTCTCAAAGAGGGTTTTGAGAAAGTTTAGCCTTTTGGATGGATGATATTGCTAGCTTGAAAATGCCAGGTGTCTTAAGAAACATACTTGATTCCAGGATTCTATAAATGCCTGAGATCCAATTCAGAGAGGTACAAGACATAGTTTGACTGAGATTTATTACACTGCAGAAGAATTTATCAAAATGGGATTGTCTGTTGTTTCGATAGGGCCTGGGGACTACACACTTTTGTGTGTCTGTAAGCATACAGTGTGCTCTGGACTTGTATTCTAAGAAAGCACAGACAAAACCTTAATGTGACTATAAATCTTAGTAGTTATAAGGCCGTGATATATAAACTACCTTCTTACTCAAAATAAAAGGTAAGACTTTTTTCAAAAATTAACACTTGAATAAAAACCTTATTTGCAAGGCATAGACTCAGCTTGCAGGTCTTCTGGTGACTCGAGAAGGATGGCACAGCTTCCGAACAACCATTTCCTTACTGAGCAGGTAGGCTGTGCTGAGCAGCTCTGCAGAGTACTGCAGGAGGTGCCTTGAGTCTCAAAAAATTAGAAATGCTAACGAAAATGTTGCAATTGTCCACATAAGTTTGTGCCAGACATTGACAGGACCTATCTATATCAGTAGAGAAACAGTAATAATCACAATTATGCAGTAAATCTCTGTTTAAGGAAAGATAGATTTCAAAATTGACAGTTCCTTGATTTTTTTTCTCTGTATCTCATCCTTTTAAATTCTTTGTTCCACTAAATATTAAATGTACAAAAAAATCTCACAGTGGGATGGGAAAAATGACAATTTCATGTATTGTATATCCTTGTTTTGTTGTATAACACTAGCCATACAGAAACTGGCAATACAAGTAGGATGGAAATTTTAAGCTTGTGTAGTTTCAATATGTATTTAGTTTATTTTTGCATAATATGGTACTATTTCGTATATTTAGTATCGGAAGCTGTACCTAAAACTGTTTCATGAAGCAGTAGTTACTGAAGGACAGGTGTATTCATGTCATGTTTTATTGTGGCCTTTGCAAAGGTACCAATTACCCTGTAAAAATTAATACTTGTTATCTCACTATTTTTCTTTTAATCACAAAACACTGAGAATGACTCAGCAATTAAATGTTTAATTAGCTCCCATTTCAGCTCTAATTTCCAGCTTCATTTTGAAGTTAATGACTTGATGTCTTTTAAATAGACAAAAACTGATACAAGAATTACGCTAGACTGGTTGACCAAGATGGTGAAAAAATATTAGGCCAGCCTAGAATAGCTTATAATAAGTTTATTTCTGCATTTTCAGGTTCATCTTTGAATAGCACTACTGTCAGCGTTATTTAGGATGGGATGCATTGTGTGGTATCAGAGGTTGATACAGCTCTCATTAAAGTCCTAAAGCCATATTTCCTTTATTTTAATTGACTTGGATTGAGCTCTGAGCGGTTTTGTTGTTTGGTTTTGTTTTTTACCCCAGTGCTAACAACTGGAGGTTAGTTAAATGATAGATAATCGTTAGGACATCAGAAGGATGTTATGATGTTGATTGCAACACCACCAAACTCAGAATATAAAAGTGTTTTATCTGTCCCTAAATCATTGCAGGTAACCATGGCAATCATATAATTTCCAACAGCTCATGGAAAATATTTGAAACATCTTAAGTGAGCTGTCCCATTAATAATGAAGAATATCAATGTTTTGCCATCTGTTACATACTAGCAGTGTATATGAAAAACCAGCAGTTGTGTGAAGCAATTTAAAATGCAAGTTGGAATGCACCTGGCTAGTAATGTAAAACTGCAAAACAGCGTAACATAAAATATGGTATGTCAGGCTCTGTTTTTTAGTTTTATAGCTTTACATCTTCTTCTAATATCTGTTGAGAGTCTATAAGATTTCCATTGTGTATTCTCATTTTTACAGATTTGTAATTTGATATTAGCATTTTGCTGTGGGCAGAAACTTGGCAAATTCTCAGTCAGAAAGAATTTCATAAAATATTTTGGGAGACATTAATTTCAGATTAAAAATATTTTCCCAGATGTGTTTTGATGCTTCTCCCATCTGAAGCAGTTCTGCTTGTTAACTGAAGTTTTGTGGACTCTTAATCAAAACCATATGCTCTTGAACTGTGAGCTAGGAGGTAACTTTGACAGTAGTTTGCGCAGAAACAGTAGTAGCTTTTTCTCCTGGTTTGAGGTAGAATAGAACCAACTTTCTTTTTTTGGAAAATATGCTTACAAATGGATGGTGAATGTTGGTATGTTAAGTGTCCATTAACAATTTGTGTCTGATACAAGTTTCCGCTCCATAAATTGGCGGTATTTTTGGCCAGGATACCCTACAGATGTGTATCAGAATCTGTCCATATTCTTTATGTAACTAAGTCCCTCTCTCTTTCTTTTGACAGGAAAGAGAGATTCTTAGTCAATTAGTAAGGGCAATTGATTATGGTTGTAGGAAATGTATCTAGGCATGTGCTAGTTCCTTTTCTGTGCACGGGTGCTTTCATGGGTTGTTGATCAGGTGGTGCTGAATACGTGAGGCTTTCACTTTGCTCAGGTGGGAGCTGCGATTAAAGTACAGTAAGGTAATTTCAGCATCATTACAAAGAGAAATAGTAGGCATCCATAAATAATCCTTCACACGGAGGATATGTGGCTCCAAAAGAGTTAGTAAGATTTTAGCCAGTTGTTCAAATACCTTCATGGAAAGATTTGTGGAAAGAGCATCTAGGGCTTGACTCAGGAAAATGCTTAAGAACATGTGCTGCCAAATTGGTTATGGAAGGATCTATTATGTTCTATATAAAAATGGAGAAAAACAATATAGAACAGTCTGCTTTTTCTGTTACAATTTCAAATTATAGATTTAATTTGTGTCATATAAACAGTTACAGCTCCTGAAAGTATAGGAACCAGATACGTATAAAGCTGGGTTTAGTGCCATTTTTGGTATGTGCTTCTGGGAAAAAAAAAAAAAAATCAGTGCACAATTATTTAAAATTTATTTTTATAGCCACCTTTGAAATAACTGAATGTTTTTTGTCCAGAGCTCTTGCTAGTGGTGCTTTGTTTGTTTTTTGAAAAAAGTATCATACGTGATAAAGGCAGGTAAAATTTATAAACTATTCCTGCAATTAAAAAGAGGCATTTATGAGGCAAGGAGAACATCTTCATTGTGATTCTGCTCCCAACGGGTCAAATGACTGGCTTGATGATTCAGGACACAAGCTCTTTGTCCTTGACAGAGACAAGAATTACTATTTATTCATCTTACTCATGCCGTTTCTTCTATACATTTTTCTTACCTCAATTTCAGAAAATACCTTTGATCTTTGTAATAGTTTCCATCCATATTTTTGAGAGCAGGTTTCCTTTTTCAACTGTTAGCAGGATTTCTCTTCAGTGAGATTCTGAAAGTGTGCTTTTATTTAGTACTGTTACTTTATCTTCCCATACATGCATTTATTTTCCTAAAAATGAAACTATATAATCTAACCTGTAAAACTGTGAAAATGCCTTTTTTTTTTTTTTTTTTTTTTGCAAAAGTATATGTAGCTGTAATTTTAACAAAATTACTTTGCTCCCAAAGTACGTTGATATTGAGCATACATAAATCTGTATATTGATTCTTAGGGAAAGATCTTTGCTGTTTCCTGTGTGAATGGATACGCAAATGTAGATTTCTGTTGACAGATACAATCTCATATAATCGCCAAAGATATGTGCTAAAAGTATGGGGTTTTGTCACTGATGCAAATCTAAATTCCTTTACTTTTTGCTTGTAAATAAAAATACTGTTTAAGAGTTGGAATATAAAATACTAACAAGATTTCAGGTGTAGATAATTGGGTCCAATGAAAAGAGGGTAACAGTTACCTCTGTAATTTGGCCAGGCTTTGAACCAGCTATGTTTTCTATTACCAATTATTCTATTTACTATTTTGTGACAAACCTCTTTATTACTGCAACAATTTGGCAATAACAACTCTGTGGTGAAATAAGTCCTCTGAGCAGCTGACCTGCTGTTGCAAAATGCACCTTTGACGATAAAGCATAGACCTACAGCTGAATCATTTTGACCTTGGTTTACATTTCTTCTGGTAAGGACAATGGGCATGGTACAGAATTTCATGCACAGAGGTTTTTTTTTTTAGAGATAAAATTTATATCAGGCTATAAGAGTATTTTTAACTGTTTTCAGACTGAGTTTAATTTCTGAGATTTTCTGTATTTCACTTGAATAAGTGGCAGAAAAATAGCTATATTTAAGCACTAATTTGATCAGCTGTAAACAGCAAAAATGCATTCCCCAGGCATGTTCTGGCAATCTTAATTAGAAAACTCCTTTGTGCCATTGTTGTCTGTAGCTAATGAGATTTTTTACAATAACATAAGGGATAGAAAGTTCCTACATTCAGTATTTTGTTCCTGTGTTTTTAACAAAGTGGTTCTGCATGTGAAAAAAGATGTATTTATTTAAATACGTCTGCAGTACTGAAGCCATGCTAAATGAATGCAGCTTCTGCTTAAGAGCAAAGTTTAACGTAATTGAAATGATTTGACTGGAATCCTCAACTGTTGTTGAGGATTTGTGACTAAAAAAACCTCAGAACTGAGAAAGTGCTAATGAGCATGGTACTTTGAAAAGGGAGATTTTCCTTGGAGTTTGAAAACATAATTGGTGGAAATGACGAAAGGAGAGTCAAGGCAGTGTAGTGGGGCTGAGCTGTGCCTGTGCTAGGACCAGGCTCGTGGAACCAAGCAGTGCTCCCCCGGCCTCCGTTATACACAGTGGAGTAAGACCAGGGAGGGGATTACTCCGTGATTGAAATGGTCTCACGTGCCAAACATCACCACTACTCACGTGGTTACATCTTTCAGAACCAAAGCTGTTCCACAGCCTTTTTCTTCTCTGAGATCTACGTGCCACACTTACTTGTCTTCTGCCTCACACAACTGATGGTAGCAAATTAGTGTCCTTACCAATGTGATGATGTGATACTTTAAATTCTTTGAGTGAAGAGATGGGAAGACAAGGCTGTTTCTTCAGCTAGTCAAAGAACCAGTAGGAATAAAAATGTTAGTGAAAAGAGGAAAAATATTAAAATTTATGTTAGTGACAGTTAATTAGTATTGCACTACACTGTCATTTATTATTAGCATTCCATTTTATTCTAATATTATGTGTCGCCACATATTAAAATTTTTGCTTTAACATTTCCCAACAGCTTGTATAGACTTCTGTTCCACACATTTGTCCAGACTTCGTCAGTGCAGCGGGGCACGGAGCAAGCTGTTGCTCTGTTCCGTTTGAGTAGTAACTGCACTCAGTTGTGGAGTACTGGGTGAGTGACTCTGCAGAGTGCATGGCATGAAGTGTCAACAATGCAGTTTTGTTTTTTAATAAAGTACCACTTTCCAAGAGTTTTCAGACTTCATTTCTTCATTTATCAGTAAATCAATTAACAGTAGAATCACTTGCTACACAGTTTGTGTGTGTAGTGTGTGTATGTTGCTGAAAAATAATGTGGCTGATAGAAGTAGAAAACCATATAATACATAGGGCTTTTTTATTTTCACACTGATCTTGATTATTACCTGTATTAATATAAAACTGGAATGTGAAACAGGTCTGGACACATCTGTGTAAGTTCTTATCTAGAAATCAAAAAACTGAATCTGTATATATTTTGAAATTTTGTAAACTTAGTTAAACAGCACAAGTGCTGCTTAGGTTTTTGACACTTTTGAGTATGTATGTCTTCAGCAATTTATAAATGTTGCAGTAATTACAATTACATATCATTAAGTAATCACATGCAAATAAAAGAGAAGAGCAGAAGAGACTTCCTTAAATTATTAAAAATGAGGCTATTTTTAGTATAAAGGATTAATTGCCAATATTTGCTAGTGTAGCTTACTTAACATTGGTTGGTTTTTATTTTTTTTTAATTCTATGAATTTATATTACTACTTTGAGAAATGTCATTCAGAATCTTCTCTCATTTTATTCTATCTCTGAAAAATAGTGCTGTCGCTGGTGATTTCTAATGAGGGCTAAGAACAGAACAAAAAATATCAATAAGGGTTCTAGGACTCTACAGCAGTCCTCCTGAATTCAAAGGAGCATCCTGGCTTTGATGATGAGTTAGTCTGGTTTACCTAAGGAAGGAAAAATCTTCAGATTTACCTTCCATGCATGGCAGCATGGCTCAAACCTTTTTAGTACAATGAATTTATTCAGTGTTGTCAAATGTATTTATGGTGTTTTGTTGGTGGGTTGTCATTTTTTTAGCAAGAAACAAGAATTTGTTTCAACGGCTTTTCTTACACAGTTAAATAATACAGGTTGGATAGACACATCTTATAGGTAATAGTCTTCCTTTGGGAGCTGTAATTGTCTAATAATAGTTTTGGATTCATGCCCAAAGAACATACTCTGACATTTAAACCAGGTGATCAAAATGCCTGCATTTCTGAGATACGGCATACAGCCTGTACCATGAATCAGCCAGCACCTCATTTCATTGTAAACCTATTATGGTCTTATGTTACTGTGAAATGTGTAGACTTTATATTGTAGTTCATTGTAATTGTGATCCCTCACAGGAAAAATTTTAAGCTAGATGTAAGTTACAGGATGCATGGTGTTGTGCTGGCTGTTAGACTTCTAATTTGTAAATCACTCAGCAGAATGTGGAGTTTATAGAATCATTTTATTTATTGGGGCCAATATAGTTTAAAATCCTGAGATCTAAAATATTACAGGAAATTCTGTAAAGCAGTTTTATGAGAGTTGTGATGTAATCTTTAAAAAAGTAATTTACTATTGGAAAACACAAAATAATAATTTATTAACATAAAAAAGCTGGAGAAATATTAATCCATTTGGGAGTTTGCGTACCCAACATCTGAAAAGTAAGAGTTGTGAAGAAACTGTGGGAATAAGTCAGTATTTCTTTCTGCAAAGACTGGTAATTCTGGATATCAAAAAGAATCACATGAATTGTTACGCCACTGCCTCTACGCGGCTGTGATGCACTGCCTTTCTAAGATTGTAGTATTTCGTGGAGATCTACTATTAGGAAAAAAATTCTGGTCCATAGAAGAGACATTCTGCCAAGGAGAGAATTCGGCATCCTGTCAGTGGATGTTTTTGTGAAACAGGTTTTTATTAGGTTGCATGATTTTCCTTTATCTCTAAGAGGGACAGATCAAGGGGTTTTTTACGTACTGCCAACATATTTCTCTAGCCATAATAAACAGATCATCAAAAGATCAAATTTTGTGTTTATTAGGGCTGTTTAGTTACATTATAGAAATGAAAAACACATTCTTCGTGTCATTTATATTTTTTCCTTTCTATTTTTAGGATGCAAAGTTTGTTGAAGAGCGCCGCAAGCAGCTACAAAATTACCTAAGGAATGTAATGAACAAAATTATTCAAACTGTGCCAGAATTCACAGCCAATCCCAAAAAAGAGACTCTTATTCAGCTGATGCCCTTTTTTGTGTAAGTATCTGTCAAGTAGTCAAGAATATACTTTCTTCATCATACTTTATTTCAAATGTAATGCCAGCATCTCCAAAATCTTTAAAACAGAGAACAGAGTTTGTTTTAAATAGAAGACTCCTGTTTAACTTATAAGTGCTTTTTTATATTTAAATGAATATATGCTATATATAGTATTTTTTGTTTATTTAAATGGTGACTTTGAAGAAAATTCATTGTGTAAAACATCCAGTTATATTTAAGTGAGCTCAAAATCTGGAATCCATACATGCTCTTCAAATATTAGGTATTTTTTATTTCTTTTATTTGGTCTTTTTCAGCTTTGTTTTGCTTTTGTTTGTGTGGGGTTTGTAGTTTTGGTTTTAGGTTTGTTTTGGGGGATGGGGGTGCAGCACTACTAGGGTACTTACTAACAAAATTAAAAAGTTAAGCTATTGAACTCTTCCTAGCTGAATTTTGCAATCTGCAGACGCTGTGTTCTGATTTCATTAACATTAACGTTGAGTATGTCCAGAAATAGATTAACACAGTCATCTGTTAAGAATCTCAAAACAAACCCTTTGATATGCAACCATACAAGAGATATCATCTGTTAAAGTCTTTTTTATTTTGCTGTAAATATTGTTCCTTACAGTGTTTATAAATGATATTTAGAACTATTTAAGAAATAATATTAATGAATATTTGTTTTTGAAAGTGGTGTTAACTTATTTCTTTCAGAAATAATTTTTCAGTATAATGGCGTTTCAGTACTACGCTTGTAAAAATTATGTATAGATTGAACATACATACTTAGTTCATACTAAGCCATCTTATTAAATTTGCTGTCTATAAGCCTCTGCATAGGAATTGTGCATCCAAGCCTGTGAATCAATTTGCAGAACCAAGACCAATTTAAAATGAAAATGTTTCAGTAGAAGCGTGCATCCTTGGCTGTACTATTTACATGGTATTATGTGGAGTTCCAGATTTTCAAGTTGAAACTTTATTTCAAGAAAGCTATATTTATTAGAAAATGTAATAGATAAATGGAAGAATGCCAAGGTGTATTTTGTGACATTCATTTTTTTTTCCCAATTTTTTCCTGGATTTGAAGAAGCAAAAATCAACTTGATGAGGCATTTTGATGATGTTATTATAAATGCCAAAATGATATCTGTAGGGACAAACATCTCAAGACACCTTTTCCCCCCTTAGAACCTACTTCGTAGAGTTTGACTAAAGGCTGTAAAGACTGAAATGGTTGCAAGTACTTTCAATTGAGGGCCCTGTATGTGGCTTTTTGTTAAGTCATTTTAAAGAAATTGTCTCTCGTGTTGCACTTCACTATGTTTTTTAAAGAACAGGGGGGTAAATACAAAATACACTTGCAGTTGAATTCTCAGCTCATATAATTTTTGCGCTTCCTGTCCAATTATATTTTATTTTAAGGCAGTTAAGTATAGCTGTGTGAAGTAGTGAACTGATAATTTCTTGTCAACTTCATTTCATAACTTGCTGCTTTAAATGTAGAGCACGAAGATAAATTCTAACCAGTGTGCTATTTAAGGTCCCATCTTTTCATTGTCTTGTTACTGTTGATTATCCTGAGTTCCACACAGACAAGGGGTAATGTGCAATAACATCTGCGAGTCAAGGCTAGCTAGTCTTTCCTCCTCAACCAGATTGCTTATGAAAGAAATTAAATGTCAAGCTTTGAGGGGTATAAGATATTTTAATAAATGATTATGGTTTCAGGTGTACATTGAGTTGCTGGAGTAATTACCATTACCTCAACAGTACTAGTGGCCATAAAGATAGCAACACAACTAATATTAAAATATGACAAAAAGGGACAGCAGTTTCAACCAGAGGCTATTAGTTTAAGAAATACTGTGGATACTCTAGTTAGAAATATTAATATGAAGCTGTGACCTTAACTGATGGAAAACATATTCATAGTAGCAGTTCATTACTTGAACTGTGATGCATTATGTACATGCTTTAATGAGAATTGTTGTGTTTTCAGATTTTTATTTAATTTCAATTATTAGAATTTCACATATTTAAACAAAAAATCTATCATTAGTTGTACAATTCAACAGTGGCCATACTGTGAGATTTAACTGTGAGAGAGAACAGTACTGAGAAACTACTTTTCAGGTGGTTTGGTTTTTTCCCTCTTAATACAGAATTACTTTATTACAGTATATTGTTATTCTACTTTGAGAAATGACATTTCAAGAATAGTTTATTTATAATCTCTTAGCCACTTATGTTAAAAGCAGGAAGAGAAAACAAATTTCCTCTTCTGTCTCAGTTAATTGTTAACTTGCTTCCTGATAGTTAATCTCATCTCTTTTTTAAGTGTGTAAACAAATTCAGATCTCATGGTTTTGTTTATTAAAAAAGTGCCAGGTATGAGGACCTGCACAGGAAAAGGTTCACAATCACAACCCCAGGTAATGTGTTCTGCCAATAATGCCCAAGTCAGAATAAACACCACTACACTATTCTGCTGATGAAAAAAAACAACCACCAAAAAACCCAAACCAAACCAAAGAACCCCAACCCTATTTCTTCTAGTAAATGTAATGCACTGGGTGAGAGAGATACAATTCATTTCGCAAAGAGCAAGGTTTTATTGAGAAGACAGCACACATAAGTAACCTATTTTGTCAATATGGGTACAATTTAGTATGTGAAACATTGTAATACAAAATAAGTTCATTATCTCTAAGGAAGATTATTTCTTCAAGGAGATTTACTCAAGGAAATTTGCCAACACCACTTGCCAACAAACTGTAAACACCAATATGATGCACTGCATTGATGCTAACCTTTTTCAGGTATAGCTATATGATAGGTTGCAAAAAGACTATGTTTCTTTTTAGGGAGAATTTTGCATTTGGCAATTTCATAATTCCTAACACACCACATGAATCAATGGACTACAGTGGATTCAAGAATGTTCTTTGATATCTGGACATTATGGCAAAAAAGTTCTGTTCATATATGTGTCTGTGAATTATTTCCTTGGAGCTTTTTTCTCACACAATAGATGTATCTGCATTCTCTCTTAGCTGGAGTAGATAGTTCTCTATGGGGATATTAGTGGGATTCTGGAAAAGCTTAGCTGTTGAGCAAAATAACTATATACCTCATCTATACTAGACAAAGTGGGTTTTTAATGCATTTTTCTTCTGAGATATTGGACTCTTCCTCTGCAGCTAGAGCAGCAGTATTAAATTAATATAAAGATCATTCAGACAATGATAGAAGGAGCACATTCTAGAAAGTATCATTGTTGATGATAGGCTGTCATTTGAATTCTCAATGCCCTTTATTTTCTGACTCATGACCTGGCAATGTTGGTGAATAAGAAAAGCATCTAAAAGAAAATGCATTTCAGTTCCACTGCATATTGCCATCTTCTCCAGTGTCCTTTGTTAATGGATTTTGAGCTTTGTTAACAGGAGATCTTGAACATGATGGACTCTGTGAAGTGTTTAGTACGTTACTCAGTTGTAACTTTTGTGCTGTACCTACAATTATTCTATTCTGTTAGGTTTAATAATATATTAGTTGAGTAAGATTTTAATTTTAAACACTGTAAATACAAATAATAATTCTGATATATTTAATATGTTCTATATAGCACAAATGTGTGCGTAGTTGCTGATTACATCTTTATTAATGAAAGAGCATTTACAGAACATTGAGATATTAGTCATAGGACTGTGTTGTAGAGAGTAGTGATACCTTAGTCCAGGAGAAAAAAAAAATGCAGTCTTAATATGCATAAAAATTATGTAGGGTATTAGATCTGTCTATTAGGAAGCAATGAAATATAAAATAAAAAAAATATTTATCTGGTCTTAAAGAGTTTCTTCTCACTGTAAAATGAAGTGACCACAGTTCATTGTGAAAATGAAAAATCCCATTAAGGTTATGTCTGATTAGGTATCCTATAGATGAAAATTGCAGGGTCAGTTCAATTTAATCACTTTTAAGGTGTGATTTAGTTCCTAGAATTTGATTATAGTGAACAGAAATAAAAATTAATGTCTCTAAGACTGAATCCACTGATTAATCCGCTAAAATCTTTGCTGTGAGGTTGTTACTTTGGGGATTTCTCACTTCCAAGCGCAGTGATATCATACAATCAGGCACAGATCCAATGAGGCAAAATATTTTAACTGATCTCTATGAAATAGCCTGGCACTCATAAAGAAAGAAATTACTTTTATTCTGAAACTCAGATACAGTTAACAGTTTGCAGTAAAATAATGTGAATCGGTTTGCTAGCATTTATCTTCATTATTGTATCAAATTCTAGTGGTTAATCGTAGAAATGTAACTTGTTTTGATTCCTTATGCTGTGAGCCGTCATTAATGTGTTCTTTCTGTAGTCAGTCTCTATCATTCGTAATCTTGGTTTATATTTTTTTCAATTTTAATGCTGCATTAGCTCAGTCACAGGTTGGGTCAAATAGTTTCCTTTAAAGTCCATTTTCATGTCTTAATGTAAAAAAGAGATTCTGGCTCTGCTAATTTGTCTGTTTACATGCTGAATAACAAATTTTTTGCAATTATGAAATTGACATCACAAGTTAAATTTTCCAGTCCATGCAGAGCAAAACTTACATCAAGATTTGGCACTGCTGAGTTAGATTGCTACATCTGCTAGCTGGTGAAGGCCTGTCTCTTAATACTTACTTAAATTAACATTTATTTGCACTCACGATTGGTGCGTTACAGATAAATGAAAGTTGTTATAACAAGTACACTTGTGTTTTTATCAAACTATCTGAAAAATATCATGCACGTTAGCTCTTTGTAAATACATATTTAAGAACAGGAGAGATCTTTGGCAACAAGCATCACAATTCTTTGGACCCATGTAATTGAGTCTTTCATAAAATAGGTTATATGATAAAAGCTGTAAAAAGTTGTGAAAGAACTACACTAAAATGTTGTGATGTTACATTTTTCTGTCTCTGTGGTTTCTGTATCAAATATCTTCAATTTTAGAAGATAAAGATTTTCTTCCCATCACCATCATAATGGACACAATCTGAAATACAAGAAAAATAATATTTTTTACTGTAAACTGAAGGGATGAAACACTCTAGCAGGCTGGCCAGAGGTTGTGGATACTCAATCCTTGGAGATATTAAAGACTGGACAGGACATACTATGTCCACTATACTTGGGCAACCTTACACAGAGGGATTGGATAGGCGATCTCCTCGGGTGCCTTCCAACCTCAAATAGTCTATAAATCTATGATTTCCCAAAATCTGAACATGCAATTTAAACTCGAGTTGTGTTTTATGTAAATCCTGCACAAAGAAGTGTTAGCTAAATATACAGCTGGCTAAACAGATGTTATATGTGAACAAAAAAAAAAGCCTAAACAGTGTGAAACTAGTAAAAAACATTTGTAGCTATGCAATGCTATTCAAATAAGAATACTGCCACTTCATTGACTCTTTTGTTTCAGCAATGCAAATGTTTGGGTTAAAATATATGCATGAATGGTATAAACAGAATTTTGTGAATATTTTCACAGATTACTGTGCTGAGTATTTTTTAATTTCATTTTCTAGGCCACAGCTACATGTTACAACAGTTTCTAGATAACTATTAATTATACATTCTGCTGAGCTGCAGAGGTGGACATTTGTTCTCTTGTGGTAACTGCTTGAATGTACATTTTAAAGAAAGCAGAGAATCTGCTCAGTAAATCATCAGAAAAAGACGTTAAAGCAGATTCTGAGAAACTGATGTCTGCAGGATGTGGTTGAACACAAGAGGAGTTATCAGTTCTCCGTGATGATTAGAGGATTGTAATGTTAAAAAAAAAATAATGTTGTCTTCATTTCACTGGATGACATTACTGGCAACATTTGATACCAGAAGTTGTGTTCTTAGGTGTTTTGTATCAGTTGTCTTTGAGTCATCAAGTTAAAATGGTAGTGAAAATTTCACTGTTTCTACTTCTCTTTCTCATTTTGTAAATGGTTCCTCCTTCCTGGAAGGTAAAGTTATGAGAAGCATGGTAGAGAAATACAGGTACCAACAGGCAAATTTCAGTACAAACCAATCAGCCACTGAAAAAAACAATGTTGCTGTGGAAATATTATTCTAAGATTTATTTATCACTGAACAGTATGTAAAGCCAAGTATCTGCTTTTGGTCTTGCAGACCACAAACTTATAATGATGTGGAAGAATATATATTTGTTGTTAGTGGGTTGAAGAATTTTGGTTTGGTTTGGATTTTATCTCTAGTTCAGTTGCAATTGTCAGTGTGTCACTGAGAACATTTAAATGCGTATATTAAAGGCATGAGAAGTAAAAAGAATGCTGACCTCGATACAATACCGTTGCTGGTATTAAAATGTTGCTTTCAAGCATAAATGAAATTACTCTTTTAAGAAAATCATGGTGAGGTTCCTATGGATGTTGTATCTCTGTGTTTTAAAGAAATTGAAAATTGACCCTTTCAAAGTTACTTTCAAAATATTTTAGAGGGATAAAAACGTTTGCTTAGACTTACAAAGTTAACTACAAACTAGTCTATCAGTTGTATTTCATTGAATAGTTTCATCTCTCAACAAGAGGAATAGTTTACAGCAGAGATGGGCACTGTTTGAGTATAAAGAATGAACTAAAACCTTTCCACAGAAACATGTGGAATATTATTTTAAAATAAGATCTTTGAATACAGAGGCATTAATATATTTCTGTATAAAGGTAGAGGAGAAAAACTATTTAAAACAGTGCTTTTACTGTGTTCTTGGCTAGTGACAGTATTGAGATGAGGTTTTCATGAACTAATAAAAATTTTAGAGGAATTTTAGGTTTATAAATTTCTCTGTTTGCAGGACTTGAAATCTTAATCTCAAATGAGGTGAAAAATGTTTTTGTAATCTTATTCTGCTCATGTCACGTTCTAATGTTCTCTGCCTCATTGTATGATTTATAAGAAGGCAATTTTACAGCTACAGAGAGGTTTCTAAAATATTCTAATTATTTTCTCCCTTTAGGACTTACTTAGCTGGACTGATAGTACTGTATTTATAGCAGCAGTATAGCTCTTATTTAACTAGTCTTTCTGGATGAAAAGCTGCAAAAGATGATTCTATGAAAGAGCAAAATAATTCTAAAGTATGTTTCTTTAGCGTGTAAAGTAAATAGCAGAAATTATAGCTAATACAGAATTTATGCATTGAATGAATAAGAATGCCTCCTCTTATTTGAATTCCATACTATCTATATGTAACAGAAATAAGCAAAAGCCTACACATATACAAACATCTGTATTAACCCAGCAGTGAATGTTTTTGTTTTATTCTGTAGAAAAAGTTAGCTTGGAATATTTTCAGATATTGATAAGACTATTTATACAGGAGTGCTGAATACTCATTGAGATGATTCCTTTGACATCCATGTAATTAGGGTATGGTTATATATTTAGTTAAGCATTGCATCAGTTATATATGTAGGATTTATGGTGTTTAGTTATATAAGTGTTTTGGGAAATACTAGTTAACGTAAGTTTTATACTGAAATTTTTTTGGGCACATTCTACAAGACTTGTTGGGTCTGCTGGTGCAGCCCAGAAGTTCTTGGAGCAATTGGAAATGAGACCAAAATTGTCCTGTCCATTCGATTTGCAGTGTATGTGGTGCTTTTGTTCTGCTGTTAGTGCATTATTAGGTAAACAATAAGATGAAAAGCAAACAAATATGCAGTCCCTGAAATACTGCAAAATAATGTTGATGCTAACTAAGGAAGTTATAAATGCAATTTTGAATAGACTAATTTCTCAAAAAGTGAGCTGGTGATGGCATGACACTTCTTAAAGCTATTAAACATATAGCTGTGCCTTCTAATAGAATAAATGACAATATTCCGTTAATGCATTCTAAAGTACTGTGGCTAGTGGCCAGATTTTTACCTGATTGCATCCGTTGAAGTGGCAGCTTGTGTTACCAACTTGGCACTAAATGACTTGAGTTTCTCTTTAACAGATCTTGGTAATGCTCTACAACAGTAAGTAAGCACTGTGATAAAGAGGAATATAATTTACATGAACAAACTAGGAGTAGTATTTGCTTAAATATGTGACTTCTAATTAGTAAAGCACCTCCTAATGCCAGAAACATGCTAATGAAACTAATTTATTGCTATGTTAATTGATTGATCTACTTATAAAACTATGTAGAGACATTTCACAATATTTATCTTTCAATAGAACTGTGTTGCCAAGCACTGATGATTGTTGAAGTAAAAATATCTGAGATATCTAAAATTTGATTAGCCTGTTCAGATAATGCACTATGTTCCGTTGCAAAAATGAACTATTCTTCTGTGGAATTTTTGCTGATGGTAGAATTAAAATATTTGGAGTGGATTGTTCTTAACAAACATAGAGTTGTCTTGCTGTTATTCTTGGTTTCTGCATTCCTCACTTTGTAACTGACAGTTTTGTTTTTAGTCTCTCATAACCTATGAGGCTTGACATCAAACTTAAAAAAAGCATCAAGCCTGTTTTGATCTAACTGAAGTGTGAAGAAGTAGGGCAAAGATTGCTTGGTCAAAGTATATGAGAATTCATGCTTTAGTCTCTTTTCCTTCTGCAAGAATTGTATTATGATGTTACATTGTCTTTTATTTTGTGTTTTGGCACATATCGACGTTGAAGATGTGTATTACATGACATTCTACAAATGTATTAAATTTTCCTTTTCCTGCTCTGAGTAGTTGAGAGGGTTTATGAATGTTAGAGGAAAATGAGGAAGGAAAAAAATCTAGCAGGGGAAGTGGAAATGGGGATAAAGAGGGCAAGAACAAAGAGGGAGAGACACAGGATGCTTAATGGTAAAATGAAGATGGGTTGACTATAGTAAGGAATTCTAGAGAAATCCTGGTACTTGAGGCTTACTAGAAGGATTTGGCTTTATAAAGCTGGTGTTAGCCAAACAAATGAAGATGGTGTTATGGTTGTATTTTTTGCTTTTACATGTGATCCATCTGGGATTTTACAAATTATTTGTTAAATAACTAAAACCTTGATGCTGGCTTTAAAGTATAGGACACCAAAAACTTGAATAGTCATTGGAAAAGCATGTTGAGTCTGTCAGATAGCATTTGTGGCAACCCTGCTCGTCCTTTCCATGTCATAAAGAACTGTCCTGCATCCTGCTATTTTGTTCAGACCTAAAGTTTGCAAAATTATTTCTTGCTTTATTACCACTGGTTATTTTTAAATGGTCTGAGTCAATGCTAAAATCTGTAAATTTAGCTAGGAAGAGACAATTACCTGTGGAAGATGATTGCCTCCGTAATGCAAACTATAGAATTGTTTTATTCTTTTGTGTGTGAAAGACTTTGCAGAAGAGTTAAGCAAGCTTTGTTTTAACTTGAGTACAAAATTGACCAAATTTTAGTTTATCTTTGAGGATTTTTCCAGCACACTTATGTCAGCTCAGAGTGTGTATATGGAAAAACACTCCCTTGAAATACTTACAGAAGATGTTACCTAAGCTGGGAAGAATAATATATCTGTACTAGCATGAAATTTTATTTGCTCTCCTCTCTTTTGATCCCAAGGGGCAGTTTGCAGTACAGAGATGCCATTAAAGGTATTGTAGAGATAAAAGCTCCTTAATCGGATTTGTGATCAGAGCAATGATATATCCAAATTTGTGTTCGTGTTCCTGGTGTTCCCCCCCTCGTCTGCCCTGGCTACAGAGTGGCATTCTCTAACTATTCCACGTTTAACAGAATTGACATTTTCTCCATCAATGTTTTTTCAGTGTACGATTTTCTTTTGATAACCATTCTGAGTTAACATATACATTCCAGCCAAAGAGTTTTCAGTCCATGGTGTCCTAATTTCAGGATAGTTATCATGGTGATACTATTAGCAGCATTCACAGTCTTCAGACAGTTGCTGTAGGTGGAGATATATTCCAAATACCCATCAGCACTCAAGATATCTGCTGACTTCAACTTGGTTCTGCTGTTAGTAGTTTTACAGAAGTTAGCAGGCAAGTAACTACTTGATAGAGCTTAAGTGACAATTTTTAATGAGGAAGAATATTATGCAGAGCTCCTAATGATTTACGGGAGGCACAAAAAATTATCAGCAAGATCTCCTTTACATACAAATGTTGTAATTCTTTAGATTTCAGATCAAAATTTGAACAAAGTGAAAGTTTGGATGTTTTGATATGTTAAAAGCTATTTTCGAAGTTGTTAATCCTTTTCTCAGTTGTTAAAGGACTAAAAACTCTGGTTTTCTTAGTTCTTTATTCCTCTCAGCTGCATTTCTGTAAGTTGTATTTCTTTTTCCAGCAGTTGGTCTTATTAAGAGAGTGCCTAATGTAAACAGGTTTTATTCAGGTGAAAGAATCT
Organism: Calidris pugnax; assembly: GCF_001431845.1. NCBI lineage: Eukaryota > Metazoa > Chordata > Aves > Charadriiformes > Scolopacidae > Calidris > Calidris pugnax. The sequence goes on from NW_015090794.1 coordinate 7,098,918, forward strand.
CTTTATGTGCACGTGTCTGACTCCTGCCCACCCGTTTTCTCACTCTTGCTCACACTTAACTTGCTCTCACTTGCATTTTCTCAGTCTTTCACTTTTAAGGCAGTACTGAGCCAGAAATCTTTCAGTATTCAGTACAAGTACAATTGAAAATATTTTCTCCTGCAGATTATGGGTAATAGTGAAAGTATTACAGAAACACATCCTTCTAAACTCACCCTAATGAAACACCTCAGTGTTTTATTGTTCCAAGACTAAGACACCTAAAAGAAAAGGTGTTTGTCACTTGTTTGCCTTGGTGTGATGCTCAATAAAACTGGTATGTCATGCAGCAGCTCCATAATACCATAGGGTTTAATGTATTATATCTATTGCCTCATTATTGAGTCTTGCCATTAAAAAAAATATAAATCAACTTCACTTTCAAATAGTATGACTCTTACACCAATTACCATCTCAGAAAAGACATTGAGACTTGCTCTGCAAAGTTAATTGCTATGAATTGTTCAACAGGCCTCACAAATAAGTATTTATGAGCATATTTCCATCAAGTAGATTTTTGTCATGCTTCTTTGTATTCAAAGTGACCTTTACAGTGCTTATGAGAAAAGTAATTTAGTGTATACTGTATTAGAATTGAATACTTTCCAGTCTCTATTGGAAGCATCTGAAGGCTTGTGATTTTTTACAGTTGCCTCAGAATAAACTCCTGTTTAATGCTGCCTGAGAAAATAAGAATGTTAAAACAGGCAATACTGATATTTTGTGTCTAAAATAGTTGAAACAAATGAGGGAGAGGGATATGGAATGGTATTTCTTTTACATGTTTGGAAATGTACAAGAAATGGTCTCCATTGCATGGTTTAAAAGAATGGGGCAAAAATTTAAAGCAAGTAGATTGACAGTAACAGTCAAAAAGCACTTTATCTGTTGCTGTTGGTAGCTAATTGGTATGTATTAGTTTCCTTTATTAACACGCAACTTATAAAGGTCTGAAACAAATGGAGATTGTGTTGAACAAAGCCACGTTCAATGTTACAGCAAACTTCAGTGCTGTACAAAATGAGCTTTTAACTGTGCTGTGCATTTTCTGGTGGGTCTATTTACATCTGTCTTTTGCAAATAATAAAAAAAGCTCTAAGAGTTAGTAAAAATGCCCAGTTGCCTACCATGAAAATACAAAATCACCAATTTACATAATATTTTTTCATTTAACACCTTTATAACATGCAGCAATACTTTAATGTCAGTTCACCATTATCACTTTATTACTCTTGATTATGCCTGGTTCCCAGTTTGTATAAGATAATTGTTTTGCATAACCATTTTTCTTAGTCTAGGCAACTTGGGTCTGCATGGGATGCTGGTCAGTTTAACTAAAGGAACTGCTTGGATCAAGATGCTTTTAGATGTTTTTTTCCTTGAGCCCCAGGAATTATGTCATCACTTTCTGTCATTTTTCCTCCCAGTTATGAACGGGCTTAGTAGTGAAAGATCATTCTGAGAGAAGAGTTGTTCTCAGTAGCATTTACTTATTTTTGTGTTGCTCTTTTAGTGCTTGCTAATAAACTCAGCAAGTCTTTAGCAAGAGACAGGTTTTCTAAACTGTGCAGTTTATGTCCCTAAGATGTTTAACTTGTAGAAATGCAAGAAGTGGTTAAGGTTTTTCTCATAAAAGAACATACAGCCAGTTAAAGTTTTGTGTCATTACAGCAGTGATCCTGTTTCCTTGGTAACAAGCAAGTCACATGCCTTCCCTTGTTAAAAAGTGAGCTCTTTATATATTCAGGCATTTCTGTTCTGTAGCAGGTGTTTCTGAAATTGGTAGCAAAGAATGGGCACTTCAGCCAGTAAAGAAAGTTTCAATTTTGAGGCTGGGCAAAATAGGGAGAATACAATTGTAATTCTCTTCTTTACTTTGCAAGTAACATAAAATTAAACCAGAAAAAAGACTTGCAAAATTATAATTTTAATCTCTCCCATCCCTGTTTTCCTGTCTTTCAGTGCTCCGCTCTTATTCTAAATTCATATTTCTGTTGATGAGGTAGTGGTATAACAACAAAATATAATGCAGAATACTCAAAAGTATAGATTAACTTACACCAATAAAGGTAAAATATTTCATTTGTTTTGGGATTTAATCAAAACAACTGAGATTGTAAATTATCTTGAATAAAAACAAGTTAGTCAGAAGGCTGATGCATTTGAGCATCAGTTCTTGATATCCAGCAATGAATAGTCACAGATAGGAAAGATGTGGTGGATTAGGAAAGGAGTGTTTGTGTCTCACTTTTTCAAGTGACTGTGACTCGTAAGATTCTCCGCTACCTTCCCTGTGTTTGAAAGTTCTTCTGTGGCATCTATCTTTTTTTTATTCCTGTGGTTGGAAAGTCCTGTCCTTCCTTGAAGGTCGGGTGGGGTTTTTTTCTGAGTTCTGGTGGCAGTGACAAAGGAGCCCCATTCCTTTGAAGTCCAATTGTGCAAAAACTCAATGAACTCTCCATTTTCTCTGCTGGCATCTTTACAGCAAACATGAGCCTGGTAACTGAGAATGAAGCTGATTAAGACTATAAATTGTAAAATATAAGATATTACTACCATGCATTCCCAAATGTATCTTATACAGATGTGAAGTCAATTGGTAGAGCAAGATATATAACTAAAATAAATGCGGACATCACTTGTCATTTTAGTAGATAACTAGTAAGTTTTTGTAGACCCAGCCATGGCACTGAAGGAATATATGAATCCATTTGCAGAATTCTATAGCTGAGGGTCTGAATGTGTATCAACTTTTTCTGTTGCCCGTCAACAAAACCACATCATTCCTAGCAGGATACTTACTGCGTATTCCCCTAACTGGCAAGTATTTGCCCATCTGAGGTAATTTATATGTTGATTTCTTTTTTTGCATGCAGCAGTATATATACACTACTCATCCTGAAACCTTAGAATCATAGAATCCGTATCCGTATTTCCTCAATAAGAAACATTTTCGTTGTACAGTTCTAAAACACCATTGTCTCTGTTTATTGGTATCAATATACTGCAGGTGGATATATACAATTATGAAATGTGCATGTGTGGGGCATCCATGCATCCTCACAAAAGTAGATGGCAATTTTAATCCTATTTAAAATACAGACATTTGTGATATCAGGCCACTATGCTCATTCTCTAGGCCTAAGGTATGAAGTCTATGGAAAACTGCAGAAAACTGAAACACTTGCCTAGGTAAAGTAATAAGTGACTCTTCCAGATGTGATACTATGGTTGATTCTGACCACATTTGCATCTCTGATTCATTGCAGCATTCTGTTAGTCTTCTAGTTGTGTGTGTGTGCTGCTCTGTCTGCATAGCTCAGCCAGGCTTGCCCAGAGCCTCAAAGTCTGCCTGTCAACTCAATTTACCGGTCTCTCTTTTTGATATTAAGTCTCACTGAGAGCTTGAGATAGGTGTGTTCTGAGTTCAGCAGGCTCTGCAGTGGGTTAATATGTTATTTGTATTGTGCTTGTCTCCAGATGAAGTGCCATAGTGTCATACTTAAATCTTGGATAAAACAAATGTATGTTTTAGTTCTCATACAAAATGATATTCAAGAGTTGCAAAGTGTAACCATGAAAATAGTAAAACACAAAGCAATGTACATAAGACTACTTTCCATTAACCTCCTAGTCTGCCTCTGATTACTAACAGTTGTACAGAAAAGGATATTTGAAATTTTTACATTTAAAAGAGATTGACATCTCTACAGAAAAGTTAAAAACTTTTCGTGTAAGCACATAGAGCATATTTCTACTTGAATAGCTAAGAAATCTTACAGGGCATTTCCTGTCTTCCTTCACTTCAAATAACATTAATTATCAAAGTTTCAGATTTTGTTGTGTTCATTAACAAGTATGCATGATTTGTAAAGGAGGCTAAATCTAACACTCTTGTTTGCAGTCATCTAGTTATTTCTTTTTACAACATAGAACAGTTTCTGGCATGATTACTTGAGTAGGTTTCTTAAAAAAAAATGCTCCAATACTACACTTAATTTAATGAAGAAGAGTTTTATTTTCTATGTATTTTCCTAAATTTTCTAGTAAATCAGACTAGACATGTCTGGACACTTAATTTCCTAGTTATCCTCTCTCTCCATAACAATTTGCCCCGTTATTCTGCTGGAACTCACTTTTCCAGAGGAGGAGAGCACAGAGGAGTTTGCAACCAATAGTTGAGAATGTACTAAAGCATTGGGGTTGTAAGCAAGTGCAGATGCCTCAATGTTTTTGCTGTCCCTACTGTATGATGGTGCCTACCTTCCAATATCTGGGAGCTCTCATGCTTTAAACTACCAAAGCTGTATCTTTCTGTGCCTTTTCAATCAAAGTCCTAAATACTAATATGTTTTTTTTTAATGGGCACAGAATTTTCAATACAAAAGGTCCAAAACCATATAGAATATTAAGTTACATCCACATACATATTTTTATATAGTATCCAAGTCATCAAAGAGCACCAGACTGGCCAAAAAAATCAAAGTGAATATTTTTATTTGATATGAAGATAATTTTTTCTCGGTATAACTACCTCCTGGTTAGTAGAATCTGATATCAGGCTTCATGACAATTATAAACCTAAAGCATTGATATCCACTTAATTACCCTTGTTTGCCTTGACAGTAATATTGTCAAAGAATACAAGTTTAACAAGAACACCCTTGCCCAAATCTACATGAATTCCCTGTAATGAAATTATGGCTTTGAAAGCTTACTTTTTGGCCTACTAAATCCCGCAAAACAGTTTGTAATATTTTTTCTACAGCTGCACTTATACTAGCTGATCTATAATTGCTTGTTAAGTTTCTCTTTATGGAGATTATTTTAAGGAAATTTGCCAGCTTTAGATATTCATAGTCAAATATCAGCGTATGTAGCTGGGGATTGCATAACAGCTAGTTCAGGAGATATATTTTGGAGACCTTATAGGTAGGGGAAGGGAACCATCTGCAGGTCTCTTACAGAAAATAAGTGTACCACCATAAAGTGTTTTGGAAACTATTCATATAAACATGTTGTTTTGTAAGAAGCCATCTGGTCAGTCACAGCAATCTGTGTGCAAGTGCAAATGGATATGAGAGCTCTGGGATCCATAACCCTTAGTTACCATTCATGATCTTCAAAACAATGCCTTAGAGGAGACCTCTTTTGATGATGTGTTATTCCACTGTGAACAACGATAGCTCGAATGCTCCAAAATCTGATCTCTTTTTTGGAATGGCAGAGTACTGGAAAAGCCCATGACATTTCCAGGAAGAGAAATTTTCAAAGTTGCATTCTTCACACAGCTGAAAGCAGATTTCAAGTAGGTAGTGTAGTATGAGGGCTTTCAGTAGATGGGATTGTGTACTTTCTTTAGTGACAAGTTCTCATAGCCCATATCACTTTCACTGATTTTTTTTTTTTTTTAAATTAGAATTTGAAATGTACAACTGAAGAGGGAAGTATTTATTTAAATATACGTTCACAGGATGAATAGAAACTGATAAATGGAACTGAAAAAACCCAAAGCAATAATCTCTTATTTTGTAATATATTTATATTGTATTTATGATATATTTGGAAGTTGCATACCATGCAAATGTGGCACTTTGAGAGGTTTTTAAAGAAATAGTATTCTAAGAAAGGGTGAGGTTATTTCTACTCCTGACTTTCTTTGATGTGTTGAAAGGAACTGAAGGACTTCTGACTTACTGTAGCCATTCTGTATGCCAAAACACATCACTGAAAACTACACTAGCCCAGCCTTTATGATATGACCTGGACAGAAGTCAGCCTGGAGATCCATGAGAAGTCAAATCTCTCCTTAGAAAAATACTATATAGAATCATAAAACTGATAGACACCGTTTACAAGAGATAACTCCAGTGGCTTAAATTCAGAGTTCATGAGGAAAGTATTTGACTGCCATTTTCAGCTTGAATTCTATTAAAAGGGAAGTTTGATTAAAATATTTGCCAACTATGCAGACCATCTAAAAAATCACTTTTGTTCTAAGACTTTCTAAAATGTAGAAGAACAGAAAAAGTCACAGACAAGTAAGTTTGCATTTGACATACAAAGGCAGCACGCTCCAGTAGGAGCATGATTTAATGGATTTGTTGTTTAGGAGCCAGGGTCTGAGTAACGTGACCTAACAAGTTAGTTGTGTCTCCTTTTAGTCAGGGCAACAGACCTGTGTTCTCTCTTCACTTCCCAAACACCCGTTGCCTTGTCACCAAATTGTGTGATACTCTGTGAAATTGAAAACAGTATTTTTTCAAGATATCTGATGTAGCAAACCAAGGAACAGTTCCTATCTGTCACTGTGTGCTCGCATTTCCTACTGATGGGAGTCACAGTGAGGCACAGCAAGCATCACTCAAGCGCTGTTTATGTTCTGTAGCCCGTAGATCAGACCTTTGTGCAGAAGTAATCACTCTAGATTAAGGGAAGGGCCCTTTTAATATTGGGTCGTTCTCTGTGACATTTGCAAACATTTTTGGCACAGGATGGCATTTGCAAACAGTTTTGGCGTAGTGTATTTATGTAATCCATTGTCAGAAATATCACAAGCTAAGCTCTCAAACATGAGTTTATGATGTGTGCTACAGATCTCCTGAAATGTCAATGTCTCACTTCAATTGCCCTTGAGAAATCTGTTAAGGAGGAAAAAAAAAAAAAAGAGGCATTAGTATTGAAAATATATTATTCTTTAAATCGGAGCGCATGTGTGTAAATATACTCCCATATGTAATTTTTACATAATTATAGAATGACAGGTTTTTAAAAAAACTAATTTACTGATGAAACAACATGATTTAACTTTTTTTTTCTCATGTAATTGTTAGATTTAGAGTATTGCAAGAGTAGTGCTTATTTCACTGGGAATAAAACCAAAGATTAGGTTTAATTACTTTTCCACAGTGGAAGAGATTTTGAGGAGTGAAAGAGGCTTTGCTGAGAGATGATATAAGCTTTATTCCTTTCTCTTAGCATATGAAACAGTATGGAATACTCTTGAAAATGTGGTTTAGAAAAATCTGGTTATATGTCTTAAATTGCAGTCTTCCAGTGCTTATTCATACTCCTTTCTGTGCAACACTGACAGTAATGGATAAATGGATGCATCCATTCAAATACATGAAGCAAATTGTCTTCATAAGGGAGGTATCTTTGTATTTGTGCATGTACTTGGCTTTAATCCAGACCGTAACAAGTTTGTTTATGCCTAACTGCACAGTTTCTCAAAAGGAGGTGGGTTATTTCTTTTCCTCATTTGAAGTTGTATTGAAAAATATTTCAGCAGGCATCAGTTTCTCATGTGAAAACAGCACGAATTAGCTACAGGCCATCACTGAAATTCAAAACATCCTACAGAAGCTTTGTTCCTGGCTTTGTTAATCTGCCAGCTATAAACATAGTCCATTCAATTCTGTTGTATTTCAGATGCTATTTTTGTAGTGTGTTTTTAAGATGTTTGGCACTTCTGTGGTGATAGCGGAATCCATGAACAGTTAGCTGAAGGATTCTAGAATAACTTGGTGTAATTACAGGCACTCTTCTATTAATAACAGAAATTAGCGGTATTCATACATACTTCCCTGCCGTATCACTTCATCTCATTAACAAATGAGTAAAGAAAGTGATTGTTGCTAGTTTTTAAGGAATATTCTTTAGACTGCTTCAGAGGCCTCCAAATACATTCTTTGTAGGTACCAATTAGGCCAAATGTGAGTTCTGAAATGCAAAATGACCTGAACTGTTGAGGTCTCTGCAGAAATGGTTGAAGTAGCTTTATCATACAGTCCTGCTTCACCTGCAGCATGCAGAGGTTGCACATATATCCTCTCCAGGCTTCTTCCACTTACTGTTTCAGTATGGCCCTGACCCAGGGACAACATGACTGGAGTACTTTGCATATTTACAACGTCGGTCTAAGTATAACATCAGGCTATTCTTGTCTATGATGATGCAGTCATAATAGCTGCACATTTCCCTATGCAGATCTACTTTATAGTGAAACAAGCTTCTTCAGTTTACTCTTGCTGAAATAACCCAATTTTAGACAGAAATTACAGGAAGGATTTGTACTGGGATGGCTGATGTCACCATCTCCAAGAGCAGACCACAGTCATTTTTCTTCAAATCTTGACATATTAATTACACAGGGCCCCAGAGTTTGATTATACCAGTAGCAGTATGAAGGGTTGTTTTTAGATTAAGATTTTAAAAGTGTGACACAATTACAGTTAATATTAAGAGTTCAGTAAAATGCATGATATGCGGTAAGAAGGAGAACCACTAATGTGTGGGTCTGCAGGGATTGCTGTTCACTGTAGAAAGTGTTAGAAATCTGTGCCTTGTAAACAGCTTGCATAAAATTGCTTCATTTTGCAACTGCAAAATGAGCCAAAGAGGCTGTTTCGTACTAGTCCATGTCTATTTTAACTCTGAAATCATCTTGTTTCTGCAATTTTATTCTAACCTTTAAGAACTCATAAATTAATTCTTTATAAGAGATTTAATTTATTAGTCTTAATACGGTTTTGGGGTAAATCATAAAGATACTGAACAGCTGTGAATATGTGGCTCCTTTAAAAATCTTTCAGCAGAAGACTCCTTCAGATTAAAAGAGATAAATCCCAAAGCACTAGCTAGGGAGAATAGCTAGGTATGACCAAAGGGAAATAAAATGGAGCTGGTTTGCATTGTCAGGCAGACTGAATATTTTATCATATTTTTACTGTTAGTGCTACAGCTGAGTCAAATGCATCTAAATCTTGAAGTCTTCAAGAAAATCCAGTGCCCAGCTTTTTCTCAGCACGGGGCAGTCATATATATTAAAAATGCTTCATGTCTAACTGTAAGTTGGTGTTACTGTAGTCAAGTTGCTGTATATTGCTGTGCACCTCTGTAGGGCAATTCCCATTGCATCAGCCTAGCCCTTTGCTTTTCAGGCCTGTACAGTTATACTGTAAGGAGGAACTATAGGCACGTGCAGTAAATGGTGCCTATAGAAAAGTCTTCTAAGACTTCTCAGTTGCTGTTTGCAAAGCAGAACCACCCTAACAAAGATAATATCATCGTATTGCCTTCTGGTACTGTATATACCCATGTGTAATATTGACCTCTACATACAGATGCTTCATTAATCCATTTTTAAACCAGGGGAAGTGATACCTCAGCAGCTTTTCCAGTTACCATTTGGTTCAAAATTTACTCAAAGCCATAAAATGTCCTCTATGAAGGTTGGCTGGTCTTCCTAACGCCAAAATCTTCATGTGGCCAAAAGCCACGAAACTGAGAGACAAGGAGAGGAGGAACTTCCTGGGAAGTTCACAGGTGAAAGGTGACAGTTCTTTCTTGTGATCTTGTAACTTCCTTATGGGATAAAACTCAGCTCGGCTACAGAAGCAGATGCTTTGGCTTGCAGCATTTACCTATGGAGCTGAGAACTGAGACATTCGGCTGCTCCTAGGCTGCTGCTGCCCAGGTGCCAGGCATCAGCTCCACTGCGGGAGTTGTGCTTAAATGGCTGCCAGCAATAGGAGAGGCACAGCTGATCACCATTGTCCTGATTGTTTTTTCTTTAATACTCTGGCAAGGGGAAGGAGCAAGCTTATTGCAAATTTTATTTATTTTTATTTTGAACTCATTGTCAAAGTTGCGTCTGTATTAGAGAGGGACCAAGATGATATATGTTTTAAAGATTCTGAATCTGATGATACGTGGAGAACTGACCCCAAATTTCAGGAGCTCATGGCCAGCAATGCCCAGTGCATTTAACTCCTTCTGGAGCTGGTAGCAGGTTGTGCTTCCTGTTAGCCTCATTTGGAGGAGTCATAATTATAAAAAGGAGGGGCCTATGTTTATCATTCCATTTTCTTTCCTGCAGAGAAAATAATTGAAATCTGACTAAACAGAAAATATGAGTTTGATTGCCAATTACTCTGGTCTTCTTTTTGCTGGCCGGCATGATGCTTTTGCTTACTTTCCCTCTAATCCATCAGGAATGTTGCACCCCAAGCTGGCTCCCTTAGTCACTTACCAGGCAATGTCATACCTTGTTTGATTAGCTTCCCTTTCTGTGTTGGTTTATATGTAAACAGTAGTCTTTGTGTTCATTACCAAGAACAAAGTCAGCATTTCCCTTGTTATTCTGTTGACAGTACTCAATTCTGTGCTATATTTACATATTTTCCCATCTTGATTACCTTTGTTTATTTGCAGAGTACAGGTTTAATTCCACTATGCCTCCACTCTCTCTGTGATTATGTTTCCAGGTGCAGACACACTATTTTCTATGTGCTAGCCGAATCTATTTGATTTTTGTTTTTATCTTAGAGAAGCTAAAAAAACAGGCTAAAATTAAGACCAGTCTAAAAGCTCCCAAAGGTTGAGATTAAGACCTATATTTTTGAGGTGTTAGGTCACAGATCACTATTAGTATCAAGCTTATGGTTGGAGTGCAGTAAGTTGTCCTTAGTATTTAAAAAATAGAAACACAAATCAAAAAGAGTGATTGCTATAAAGCACTGTTTCCCACCTTTTTTTTATTGCTAACATATTTTCTGGAAAAGAGTTATGATTCTGTAGCATTCTAGGAGCAGTTTTGAAGTCTGTTCATTTTTCACTTCCATAGCTATTGCTGTTAACATGACGCCCATTCAAATCTGGTTCTGCCCCTGAGAACGGTCATGTCAGCTCTCTTCTGCCTCGTTGCATATGTTAATATCATGCTGTAATCTTCATGAGAAATGAAGATACTCGAGAGAAGCAGCTGATACCTCTTAACTTGATGGAGCAATTAAAACTCAAGCATTTGCTTGGAAGAACAAAACAACATGTTTTGATCGCAACTTTTCCTCATGATTCCATTTCCTTCTATGGTAATTTAAAAAAAAGAGTTTTGTTATTAAGAAATCAAATAATAATAGTAATTGTGCAGGTTGTTTCTTAAGATGGGCAGTTTACTTGCAAAACTCAAAGCAAGGACAGCTAAGTTGCATTATTCCTATGGGAACTATTTAAATGGTGTTGAGAAATGTAAATGCTTGTGAGCAGATGTTCTTGCCTGGCTCAATTTGGAGTGACAAAGAGTCAAGGAGTGTGGAGCTTCCAGCTCAGAACAAAAGCACCAGCAGCTGTTTGCTCCCTGAGCAAATGGAAGGGTAGGTGCAGGTCTCCAGAGAAGAGGACAGGTGCTTTACCTAGGAAGCTGAACCGTGTGGGGTTGGAGGTAATAAGTCAGACACAGTGAAGTAAGGCAGGAATACGCAACAAGTTTTTAACTGGGATCAGTCAGACTAAGTACAGTAGTGAGCTCAGGTAAATTATAGGGATGAATAGCTAGGAAGAAATGTTTTAAGCTGTCAGATTTATCTTCTCTGGGATATTGGCAAAAATTAGGTAAATTACAGGAGATGGTAAATCAATTTTTTTTTCTTTTTTCCCCAATGACTTGTCATGAAAAGTGGTTGACTTTTTGCAGTTTTTGTTCTGTGTAGACTAGAAGTGGGTAGCTCAAACATGGTAATATATAACTGCTTTTACTGACTTCTCATACGCTGGTGTCTGAGAACACACTTCCTGTAAACTCTTTCTGTTGTCACTTGCAATGCCAATCGTATTGATTATGGGCTGTTTAAGAGCTAATTTGGTAATTAAAGTTGTCTCAATTCCGTGTCATTTTTGCGTGCAAACAACTTGTGCGTATGGAGGAGGAAGTGCCTGGCGAGTCACTGTAATGCACTGCTGTCTCAGCACGTTGAAATTGCTACTTGTCAAACAAGAGTTTTATTCCTTTTATTTTCACGTATATGATGCATTGTGAAACCTGATGCACGTCTTCTGGATTTAGTTACTGCAGTATTTTCAATAAAAAGGTATCCCAGATCTGTCTCTGCTTTCCTTAAAGATGATAATTACAGTACTAGCAGGAAAAAATAAATCCAGGTATTCACTGAACACCGTTCTTCTGAAAAGCAAATCCTGCATTTTGTTATTATATAAACAACCTTGGAACATGTTCTGCTTCTGAACCATTTGTTCATTATATTACCTGTCCCTGAGAAGTGGTAGATTATATTGCTTACAAAAATACAGCTAACCCCCAACAGAGTAGAATGTTGGTAATTTCTAGATGGAAGTGGATGGAATAGCCAAATTTACTGCCTTTCAACTAACCAAGAAATACACAAAACAATTATATTAATTATAATTAAAAAGTGTATTATGGTGAAATTTTTCCTATATGTGTGTCCAGTGGTTTCTGGCTTTCTATTTAGTTGTGAAGAGATCACTTGCACAAATATTGTATTTATGTAACCATTCCCAAATACAGATGGCGTTATGTGGTAGAAAGCCAAGGAATAAGGCTCTAGGTATAAGTATTGCCCAGATATTAACTAATGAAAGGTCATCTTTACCAGGTTCTGAGCATTTCCGGAATGCAAGAGAGTGTATTTTATCCAAAATTAATCATAGGTATTACTGATTTTATAGGATATAACTAATGGGTACTAAACATTTACTGTACAGTAAACGTCTTGTTATGCCAACTTCAAAGTGAAGTTAGTGGAAGAAAAAAGATTTGATCATCAGAATTGCATACAGAGTCATGGTTTACTGAAAAATTCAAATATCAATGCAGATTATGTTTATGAATCTTTATGCTGATATGGAAACTGATTTGTAGCATGAGAACGTTCAAGTTAAGATCATTCAAATTACAACAAATGGAAGCATGGTTATGTTTTTGTAATTATTTCACAGCAAGAGGAGATTGAATATGTCATTTTAAATACTGTGTTCTGCTGTAGAAATATGTATGTAGAAGTAGAAGGAGCTGTACATTAATGAAACAGTTGGATAGAATATTAGAATTAATGATTTTCATTTCTTGATCAATTTAGATCTAATCTTGGTAGGAAATGATTATTCAGTTTTTGACCTGAGACAACTTTGCTGTAATAGCGTCTTCAGGATTTTCAATGTCAAAATGTACTATAGAAGGATTATATTACCCATATCTTTCTATCTCTTCTGTTAATAGCTGACTATTTAAACATCCCAACTCAGTCATTTGTATTAATAGATGGAGATCACTGTTTCTCATTAATAATTATATTGCGTTTCTACAAAATTGTGAGTGATGGCAGGAATGTGGCTCCAGTTATTTTTACACTTCAGCAACTGGAAACAAGGATTTTACTCAGATCACTGCAAAACAGGAGTTACAAGGGTATATAAAATGATTTGATGAAGTCAGAGTCTTACTTAATAGTGCTACTATGTGTGTTTTAGATGATTTTAATTGGCAGAAGAAGGTGCTGAGATCAGTTGTATTGGCAAGTCAGAATTAGTTCTCATTTGTCTAGTAAGATTTTCTTAACACAGCATAGGCGTTGTTTAATACCACCTTTTTGAGGAGGCTGCCTGCCTGAATCCTGTTTAACCCACATTAAATATTGGGGTTATAATCAGAAATTAGATTATTATCATGACAAACAAAAATATTAATCACACAAGAGGCAGGCAAAAAAGTCACCAGATTTATCTGCCAGCTAATTCCTTTCTTCATGAAGTATGTTGCTTCATGAAGTATGCAAAGCTAGAATCATGAATGTCTCCAGAGATGCATTTACATGTGAGATATATATATCTCTATATATGAAATACCTGATTCTGAGCTTTGCTACACCCTCGAGATGTGCTTATTACTTCTCTGGCTGGTATGAAAGTATTACCAGTTGCAGCCATGTTATACTATTTTTATAAGAAACCTCTCTCTGATTTTTTCCTGAAGAGTAGACAATGAGATGGGAAATAAATTTCTTCATGTAAATGTTCACAACATCAGCTAAAAGAATACTGCAGTTCGATATGCTAAATATGTGAAGAGAAACACACGAAATGCAGTTGACATTTTGATGCATGGAGGGCAATAAATGAAAGGTATGAATAAACTAGAAGCTGATTAAAAAGACCGGTTATTTTAAGCTATTTTCTGTAGATGCACCTCAGGCAGAACTTGACACCAAGACAAAATCAATGAAACTGAATTGGTATCCAAACAAACGCTGGGCAGATCAATCAGGGATGCTTAAAAGCTAAACAATGACCTGGTGGGAAGAAGAATTGATTGCCTCAGCAGGTTGCTTTTTTTCTTCAGAATGGGACAAGGTAAGAATGTAGACAAGAACTTGAGCCTTTAATACGTGGACATTCCAGGGCTGAACAGGGTAATGCCTGGCAAGCATCCAGCTGCCTGCCAGACTCAGCCTAGAAAATTAAACCCTGGTAAGACTTCAGTGGCTGGAAAGGTAATAGAATGAAAAGACTGTTATATTAAAACAGAGCAGGTGTAACTCTGTTGTAGACTTAAAGAGTTAGTGCTTACCGCAGGGACTCGAGGGAGCTGTTCTGGAAGAGTTATTCTAGAATAGCTACTCCCAGGTTTAGATTTACGTATTTCAAATTTGTATTTTAACCTGAGTAAAACTGTCAACTATGTGTGAACCCTAACTCAACCCCAAAAATCTAACCCAGAGACTGGTTTTCATGAATGAGACAAATGAGAGAGAGGATTTGCACACACTGCATGTAGGTATGCTTATTCCTTCCTCCCCAGTCCCAAACACAGATTGACAAAAATAGATTCAGAACAAGTGTCTCAATTTCATCTTCATTTGCCAGAAATCCTGACAGGATCATTTTAAGGTGTTCGTACCTCTGCCCAAGGGTTCATGGAATATCTGACCTGTCGAACTGCCAGTCGGTTTAAAAAGGTATCTAATTTAGTGACAGAGACTCTGTAAGTATCATTTGACCTCAAGACCAGAACTAAATTATTAAATCCAGTATCAGGAGACAGAAGAGGTGGGAGATTAATCTTTTCCTCATAGTTGATTACCATCCATTTTGGGGGTGGTTGGTAATTTTTTTCCTAAATTTAGTAGTTAAACTTTCTGGGTGTTATTTGAAAGTCATCATTTTAATTGTAGAGTCAAAAGATACAGAGCCAAAACAGACAAGTGAGATGGCAAATTTTCTCATCAGGTTTTGGAGGAGAGAGGATACAAAAGGGCTTAAGATATATACTTTTAAATGTATGATGACTTTTTAATACTCTAAACTTTTTTCAACATAGAACATTGAAGTTGATCATTTCAATTTCAGTTCCGGTTTCCTTTTTCATACCAGATGCGTGAAAGATCTTATTCCTCAGATATAAATTGGTTTCTGTAAACCTGCATAACGTAATGATTTGTCTTAGAATTTGGATTGCCATTATAAAAATTAGCTTAGATGTTTAAGACAAATTATCTCTAATTTTGTTATTAGATATATCTCGTTCTGGAGTAGCATCATTTAAATTAGCAGAATTACTTGCAATTTTTGTCCTTCATTCACAGATGCTGGAGTTAATGTAATCGTTCTAAGATGATCTTATTACCTCAGCTCTTCCTATGAGGACAGACTGATATTTATTCACATCTCTTCATTTTAGGAGAATTAATTTTGCACCTTTTGTGCTTTTTTTCTTTGAATGGCATTTTTCCTCCAGAAGGGAGAAGTGACTTCCCATTGGACTGACACTAATGTCATTTTGTGGACATGCCAGCAGGAGGAGCTTGTGTATTAAAATGTACTTTCAGTAAAGCAATCACCAAATTGTAGGAATTGCACATAACAATGTGCTTTCTTCTGCAAACCACCATGTATCCATAATGTATTTCTCTCTCTGTCTGATAAAGCTGAAGTAATATCAGCACTGGCCATCATGCTGGTAAATTAACCTATTTTAGATTGAGAAAAGCCCAATGAGGTGAAAATTTAATTTTGTTCCATTGTATATTTGATATTTAGAAGCTTTTATGTTTACATGATCTGAAGAATACATATTTAACACAGAATCACAGCCCTGTGAAGCCAGTATCCCATGATCAATTTTACAAGCATTAGAGTATCAACGCTGCATTGCTGCAATTTTATAAATAGTATAAAAATAATGAGTAATAATATTCATGTTACTAAAAGAAATCCATGCTAATGAGTACAGCTGAAATTGGATTCACATGATCAGAATTCTCTACAGCAAGTTAGATAGCATTGCTGAGTTTCAAAATAAGAAATCATAGGACTAGCGTTGGAAGTCCAATTATCCCTGGCTACCAAGAATTAATAGCATATGCTAAATTAATTTTTAGAGCTTTTATTTTAGTGACAAGAAAAACAAGGAATTAAAGATCTAACTTGTTAATCTTGTTATTAACGAAGAGGAGGCTATATACGACAGGTATTTTAAGCAATTTTTTAATGTGAAAGAAAAATCCTTTATTATTTTAACTAAGGTTATTTTAGACTGTTCTGCTCAGAAATTTAGACAAGTAAAATATACTGCCATTAAAAACCATAATTTTATTTTGTGTTAATGTTTAGCATCTGAACACATTTTTTCTATATTGTTTTCTTATTATTATTTTAGTGAGTAACACCCAATGTACGGATTGTAGTTGCAAAGCTCCCAGTGATAGCGCTGCCTTGTCTTGCAGCTCTGCTTCCTGCAAGTGAACTCTCCCCTCAGTCCCAGGACACGTTAAAGGCTTTTGCTTTGCTGAGACCTCAGCCCTGTGGGTGCTCAAACTGCTCGAGTGGAGCCTGACTGTGCTTGTGGCTTTTGCAGGGCTGCCTGACCTGTCATGAAGGTCACTCTGCAGGAGAAAAAGAACTGCATAAAGTAAATTCACTGGCTGTTTTAAAATATATCGGTGTTTGTTTAATCTGGCAAGAACTGCAGATGGGCAATTCCTCCCTTATGGACTTGTTAACTCACTCTGAAGAGAGATATTATATGGGGTTTTTTAACTTACAAAAATAAGCTTGGCGTTATACACTGTGTAATTTTATTGCCTGAGTTGCAAAATGCAAAATTTAGTTTTATTTATTGATCTGTATATAAGCAGTATAATTAAAAACCATGTGGAGTCCTCTAAAAGAATGGCAAAAGTACAATGCTATCCCTTTATACTGTAGTTTTCCGAGGAGTCTATAGCCTCTGAATATCACCTAGGTAAGCTGGAATTTTCTGTTACTGCTTGTTGTTGAACTTAATGTACTTCTTCTTGGAGTCTTTTCCAAAAGGCTCATTCATGTAAGACTATAGTCTGTTGTGGGTCAGAAGAGATTGAAGAATTCCCAACAGGGATGTATTACAATGTACTTCATCATGTAATGATACATCCATCCATAATTAGAGGATTGTTAAGTAGAGCATCATCCAAGCTCTTGTCTATTTTGCTTGTACTTTTATCACTTCAAAATGCTTTTCCCACCATTTCTGAACTGCAACTCATAGAGATACGCTTTTATCCTGTAATTTGCAATCTTCCATAAAGTATTGAAAGTTCTACTAGTTCTCATTTTTGAAAGAGCCCATTTGTAATTCACACTTGAGATACCAGTAGAAAGAATGCAGTTCTGTGTAGTTGAAGATGTGTGCTGTACTTTGCAGTTGTGTGCCAGGCTCTCATAACATCTGCTTTTTCCATGTTTGGAATAACTGTAGAATAATTTACATATAACATAAACTAGCTACTTCTGTCTTTATTTCTTGTCTTCTTAGTGATATCCCACCTTCTGGAGAACCAGTAAGTAAAAGCAATCGCTCGAGAGGGACTACGCGCTTCCCCAAACTATCTCGCAGCCATCAAAGAGAGCCACGAAGCCTGGAACCTCAGAGTGGTGATCTTTGACCCTTTTTCGTAATTGTGAATATCGGCACCACGTACTTTAAGTTGTTCTGTGATTCCTTCCTAGCCTGTATTTATAATTTAAGCTCCTGAAGAGACTACAGCTGCATCATCTTAAATCCTGAAAAGAGACATTCATTACTAAGGGTCATATCCTGATTAACTACTTTTGAAGGCAGTAATCACTTTCTCAAAAGAATACGAGGGCTCTTCACGAGGGCTCAGCAAACTGATAGGCATTTTCTTTATTTTATAAAGCTGCATTGCACATATTCTCCTTTGTGTTACTATGAATTCCTTGTTTGTATTGTGTTGTCTCCCTTTCTACATGTACAGTTTTCTGTTCCAGAGAGACATGGGTATCATGTCAAGACAATTTTTTTTCCTTAGAAGAACAGTTATGATTATCACTACTTAACATGTCAGAAAGATGTGCTCAAAAGAACCTCACTAATTTATTACCTTTTGTAAATAGAAAGACTGAGTTTTTTTTATTGTAAACCTCTGACACACAAAGTTCTTTAAAATCTTGACAAAGTAGACGACAAGGGAAAAACATTACAGGTGGAAAATAGCTTTTGTACATTTCTAGTTAGATATTCTCAATAGCTTTCATTTGTGGGAACTAATTCTTTAAAATCAGAGAATGTAATAATTTTTAGTGGAATTTCAGTCTTGCTGTATGGCTGGGTGCAATATTACTGATTTCTACAAACCGCCACAAGGATGTACAAAATTAGCATGGTACAAAATGGTGTTTTCAAGTCTTGGGTTATATTTTGTTACTAATTTGTTGCTAATGTTACAGAACAGTTCATCATTAACAGGGCAGTGTGGAATTCTTCCTCTGATTTTATAAAACCCTTCACATGGTGATACTTAAAAATTGCCTGTAATGAAAGTGCCTGTTACCCATCACCTCTTATTGAAAAGTCATTTGTAATGGTACTATTGTAAGAGTAACTAAAAAAATTGACAAGAATTATTACAAGTGATGGAAGTCTTGACACGGATTAACTGGAATCCAGTTCAGTATCCATTAGCTGCGCTGCCGTAGGCAGTTAATTATATGTTAGCTATCTTTTTCTCTTCATTAAGTTTAAGCAGTGTACATTCAAATTCTCTATCAATTGTATTGTGGTTTTCCTTTGTGTAAGAACATCTTTCTTCTCAGAAGTTTTTTTGGATAATGTTACTTAAATTGATGTATCTTGTAATTTTATTATCCATTCATTCTATTAAATTCTCACGTCAGTAGATACTGAAATCTAATATTACCCTGCAGAAAAAACAAGCTGATTTAATAACAGATCTTTTCCCTCAGTGCTATACTAAAGTTGTAGCAAACTGGAACTTCTGTTCTGCAAACCTCTGACCATTATATATTGGGCAGGCAGGTAAGTGGCCTGGTTGTTTTCTGTGGCACTTTTTGAGCGAGCAGGGGTTTGTTGCACACAGGGAGAAGCATCAGTGGGTCAGTGTCAGGTATGAGCCCCACGTGCTGGGTTCCTGCCATCAAAATAGGTAGCTGACAGCTTGCACTGAATAGAAAAATGTGGTGAAGAGGAGTGGGATTCACTCTTCAGGTCAGAAATTTTAGTAGATTAAATACCACAAAGTAAAATCATGTCACAGAAATGAAGCAGTATTTTTTAGTCAGTAAGAGACCTCATTTACGAAATAAATAGATAAACAGAAAATCCAAAAGGCCAGCCTGGGATCTAGCTGATTTGTTTTTATTAAAGATGAATTACTGTTGGTGTTTTGTGTAAACTACAGTGGGACATTTATTTAAGAAGAAAGGAAAGTGAGTAGCTTGTCAGTTAATTCTTCTCCAAACTCATCAGTCTGATATCCTGATAATAGTTTAGTTTGGCTTTGTTGGAAAGAAAAGTAGCTATAATGATGGTCCTACTTTGAAACAATTCTAAATTCATTTTTTCACATTTTTAGACACATATCTATTAACATTGAATTGCAAGTAAATCTGAAAGAAAACACTATGTGGAAACCTTTGTGATGTATCCGTTTCTTACATGAAGCTGTATTCATTTTCAGGAAATAATTCACAAATTAAAGCACTCCTTATTCAGAAAGTTGCAAATGGTAAGAAATCTCACTTAGTACAGACTAAATTTAAAGTACTTTTTTTTTTAGTTGTTTAGAAGGAATTTTTTGTATCTATGTATCTCAAAATTATTTCATTCCTGATTATCTTGCGTCTTGTAATTTTTAATGTATGTATGTAGATCACATAAAAATACTAAACTTGTTTACTGTGTACAAATCGTTCTTTGTTAACTTTAGCTGAATTGCGTATCAGCTCCTAAGATTACAGTCTCCAAACAACATTCACTTTGTGATACGAGATACCGTAATGGGTCCATTACTAATCCATTTAAAAGCTCATCTGTGGTTTCTCTAAAATCTCGGAAAATAATTAAATGAAAGCTTTTTTTCACAAGATAGCTTTCCTGCTTTATGCACCTGGTTATTGTGAAGATCAGTGAGGTACTTGCTTGACTGCAAGTAGATACCTAGTGATAGGAATGCCCACATTTTTAGCACCTCAAGACATTCTGAAATGCCCTGTCTTTGAGAGAATTGTACCTGTCTGTCACAAATCCCACTTCTTTTGTTTATTTACCAGAATCAGCAAAGACTGTAGAAGAAGGTTGGTCAGCTTGTATTAAGAATCCCACATAGTTATAAATTATAGTTATATATTCTTATAAAATACCTGTAACGATGATGCTATCAATTGAATGATTTTATCTGTTTATCTTATGTCACCTAATTCCATTCATGTAGTTACAATTTTTGTACAAACCGAATTTCCCTTGGTACTGACTGATAGCTCTTGGATCCTTACATGTGGTCAGTGGCTGGTGCCCCTTTGGTTGATGGGTTCAGCCAGTTCTCCTTGGCTCCATAAACAGTCCCGTAATCACAGAACAGAGGCGGGGAGACAGCTGGTCCCTGGGGCTGTTCCTGGGGCTACGGCCTGGGATGAGACAGCAGAGGGGCATTTGTAATATTGTTTCCATTTCACTCCTGTTTTGTCTTTAGACATATTAGGTCTCTAGGACTGCTCATCTGGAACCTTTAGTGACTATTCAAAAAAATTGGTAAAAATAAGTGGCATTACTTTTTTATGCTGTTCTCCAATCACATGCAAAATGAACAATTTCCAAAGAAACACGGGGCAGGCAAGACTCTTCCATCTTCTGCTGGTGTAATCGTCAGCATTCATTGTATATTGACTATGGCTTTTCAGAATCTCATTTATTTAGAGATTCTGTCATTCACTATAGAAAATGCATTGTATCGATTTAGCTTTTGCATTAAATCAACTTTCTCAATAATAATAATAAAATTCCAAGGTTTATATGAGGCAGGATATTGACATAGTTATAAACAATATAGTAAATAACTATTGACATAGTTATTTAAGCCATATTTAGGTTATGGCTTAAATTGATACGTCCATTAAGTCACATACTCTTAGGGAGATTAATAATTTCAAAGCCAGTCTTTTTTATGGAATTGTTGATGTGATAGTTGTAATCAAATTATATTATCTTACAGAATCTACTGCAAGTCATAAACCATTGTGATTGGATTAATACAAGTATTTAAAGAAAGGGCATAATGGTATTAAAGATCACTGGCTCAAAATTGTGACCTATTGCTAAGCTGCATTTCTTTGTTATAAAGCCATGTTTTATTGTATGGAACAATATCTGCATGGTAGCTGTCAAATTAATAAGAACCTACTAACAAATGGGGTTGACTGACTCAGAGCAGCAAGCTAATAATAAATGAGACTTGGTGAGCCCCAAGAGAACAAATGATACTGTCTGTCAGGACACATTAATGATTTAAGAACAGGATATTTTGTTAACAGAATCAGTTATTAGTACTTTCAGATATGGATGTTGGTTTTTTTGCTTCAAAGCACACAGGGATCTCAGTTCTGCTGTATGCCTCATGCCATTCCAAAGGCTCAAACCTCCCACCCCCAAACATTTTTTATCTAATATCTTGAACATCTGAGGACAGATGTTATATACCTGTGGACAGAAACACAGTTACCTGCTTGAAACTACTATGAGAAACCTGTGGAACAGCTGTTTAAAAGAAAGCAAAAGACTTTTTACTAAATTCTGCTCCTATATGCCCTTGACAACAACACTGTGCTCATCTAGCTGGAACTCTACCATATATGAAAATAAACCTTGTTTAACATATTTATTTAACACAATTTTCTCCTTGGAAACAATAATACTACTTCTGTGTTGGAGCTTGAATCACTTCTGGAGATGTGGTCAAACTCAAGAAAGTAAAGACTTTATCTCCTTCAATTTCTGTAGGTTAGCATATTTCAGTCAGCACTCTGCATCACATGGAATATTAATTTGATTATTTAGCAATTTCAGTAGTTTCTTACCATTATGTATCGAAAGAATCACTTTAATATATGAAATTATACATATGAAATGTAGAATACAGTTTAAAATATCAGTTAACCTGCTTTGTATTTCAGATATTGAATGGCAGATAAAAAACAGTGGTCCAATACTTACATTTCATTTACTTCTTATTCTGCACTAACTGTGCTTTTTTGGTCCAGTTATAGATAACTTAGATTATTTATAAAATTTTGTTTTAAAAAATAGTCAGAGCATACTTCTAGTTAATAATGGCTTAGTTTTTTGTTAATAATGGCATGAATCTATACTAGAAAACAGTACTGAAATGTTTAGAGAGGAATTAATTTTCCAGATTTACAAATTGCTGCAAATATCTGGATTTAAAAAAATATTTTTTGTTGCACCTAAACAACTGTATTGCACTTCCATGTGGGGGGAATCAGTTTCTTTAACAAGATTTCAGAAATGACGTCCATGCCACGACAGACGCTAAACTGTGGTAGTTGTTTTTTTGAGTTGGAATATTAATTATTTAAGATACTAAAAATCATAGGTAAATGTGGTTTAAAATCTAATTCTGAAAGGCTACGCTTTCTTTCTTACTTAACACTGAGATAAATAACTAAGTATTTTGTATGTGGGACCAAACCTGTTGACAACTGAAGAAGTTGGATTTCCCTTTTGATTTGGGGGGGAATTTTTTTGTTGTTGTTCCTGTTAATCTGTAGGAAAGATAGTATTAATTCTGTAGCATATATATGTACAGTATTCACAAAAGTATTAATAAACTGTTCGTAATATTATTTTAACTTGTTATGCTAATGTTTACATTATAGAATTTTTAACCAAATGTGTATATATATAATTTTCTAAATACCTTCTTGTATTTTTTTTTAAATATCCTGTGGTAATTTTGTTGTAATCTGGTTGAAATATACTACTTTACAAAGAGGAAAATAAAATAACATCTTTTCTTGTTTGAAATAGAGCATGCTTATACCTTATTTGTTCTTTTCACCTGTTTTGTAATTGCTTCCGTGATTTATGTTCATTTTTTCAGTGTGTTTCTACAATGATGTATGTAGGTATCAGACTTCAATTTCTTAAAGACTTGTTATTTCATTACATGAGAAGTAGTATTTACTCAAAGAAATTTTGCACATTTCAGTTTAATTTAAAAAATAATTTAAAAAATATAGTGTTAGTAGATTCCTCATACTCACAGAATAGTCTGCTGATTAATTCAATTAAAAATTTTCAAGCCACTATCATCATACAGAGATCTAATTAGTTGAACTAATTAAAAAAAAAAATTACAGAAAGACACTTACTGTAAAATCCATTGTGATGTTTAGGCATCTGCATCTTTTAAAACCTGTGGAAGGTTAGTTAGATGACAACTTTTGTCTTAATTTGTCTTGGTAATCCAGAGGATGTTGATGTTTCTTTGCAAATGTGGATGAGACTTTTTGAAAAATTCCAATGCTGATACTAACTACTGATAGTTACAGAGCATAAGCTTTTCATATCTCAATTATTTAAGATCTTAAGCAAAATTATGCTTACAAAGTTTTAATTAATATTTCAAGCCATAGTTTTTTTCCATTTCTGTCTGTTTGAGATATTAGACCACAAATAGTCCCAGATTATCGATAGGGGCTTGTTTTGGGGCTGTATGAAGTCAAAGATCTCACTGTACCAGATGTACAGAGTTTCAGCACTGTGGAACAAGTATGTGTTCTGAATGGGTGTTTCTTGGCCACTTGAACTTTATTTCCTGGTCTATCACAAGTCTGAGCCTTTGAACTGCTGTGGGGAGAGTAAAATCTGATCATTAGGAGAAGGAGAACTAGTGCAATGTTATAGATTCAAAATCCTGGGCCAGTGACAACTGGAAAGAAACGGGTTTATGCAATGACCCTTAAGTGTATGTGGCAAACCCAGTGCCTGGCTGAATTTAACTGTATCCCACTGCCTTGTCCAGACACCGAGATGCGGCTGCTTAATCATCACTTTCAAAATCTCAGGAAGAACAAGATCTTTTAAAGGGACTACTGATTTCTCTATGAATCCAGCCAAAGATTCAGGTTGCATTTGGGCAGCTGTAGTCGCTTGGCATTTCTGTGTGGGCCTAGAGAGTTGAAAGTTTTTCTCCTATCAGGAAGAGACCTGTGCAGGATTTACTGCTTGGTTTTTTTCCCAGAAATTTTAAGGACATAAGGAAAAGGTTTGTACAAATGACCAGTCGAATGAAAAAGCAAAGATAATTTTAAGATAATGTTTAAAATAAGATATTCGCTACTGCACTTCAGTGTTTCAAAATGACCTCTTAAGTATCGTAAGTAAACTTATGGTATTCCTAAAATTAAAATAATAGATAACTGATGTTTTGATATATTGTAAGCCTGCTTGGTTTTGTTCTAGAAAATCACTGTGTGTATGTGTGTTTGTCATGCTAAGCTTCTGAATTTTTTTTGCCATTTTTTGATCTGCATTGTAACTGCAGGCTTTTGTTATGTGTGGTTTCTAAGTATCATGATGATAACATCCTTTTTACTTCCAATTTACAATATCTGCCATTTTCAACATTTTTTCCCTCAGTGTTTTAAATTTGCTCAGCAAGTGCTTATACCTCATCCAATACACTGTATTTGTCATTGCTAAATATGTCTGTCTTTATTTTTAAAGTGATCTTGTATCCCTACTCATATCCAGTTTATAATTGTTTCATTCATTTAGGTCATTCATTAATTGCAGCATTAGATGTCCTTCCTATAGAGCTTTCTGCTGGCCACTATTGTGCTCTGCCCTGGCTGTGTGCATGCAGTACCTCTTACAAAACAGGGTAAGCTTCTGTGCTTTTTGCTTTTTTTCCCAAATGCCAGGCATACGGTGGTTTGTGCTTGTTCGTTGTATGTGAAGATTTATATACTTTTTTTTTTTTTTTGCACTTGGACTTTTGCTCTTTACACCTCCTTGTGTTGAGCTTGTGATATTTTTGGAGTCTCTGTTGGATCACAAAGACCTGCCCTCCCCCAGTTTTCTAGAAATTTGTATGTCTGGCAACTTTACCCTTACGTCGTGTTTCAGCTCCAACTTAACTAGTTTATTTTCCTATAAAGAATATTTTGATAAATAATATTATTCCTGATGCTACATGTTGTTCAGAAACAGCTGAGGTACATCAAGAGTTTGTTTTACTTGGTGTCAGAGTTCTAAGTCATCAACTTTGGATGACATAAGCCCCTTTATAACGATTCCAACTAGCGTCTGCCAGAGCTGTCAAATACAAGGCCTCTCTTTGTTATTGTAAAGTAGATTTCACATTCATATTGTATAGCTTCACTCTGTGAAAAATATTTACAGGTTAAGCTAATATAGCAAGAAAAGAGCTTATCAGGTTAATACTAATTTTTAAATACCTAATTTTTCTAATTTTTTTTCCTTTTTGCTCACTTGTTTTGCTATTTTTTCGAGTGCTAATTCATCCATGAATTAAGTCATTTGCACATATCAAGTTCAGTGACAGTTTCTACATCTCAATTTCTAGTAGGAAACTAAATTATGGTTATTAACGTTCCAAATTTTATATGTTACAAGAAAATTAATTTTCAGCAATAGAGATCCCCAAGTGCCTTCCGAAGTGGGAATGTGAGCTTATAGAGAAGTAGGAACTGAAATATCATTTAATATGGTTAAGTAACTTTACAGGTACAAGCCAAAGCAGATAACACCTCAAACATTTGTCACCAGAAATATGTGTCTTGTCTCCATTGATGTACACATGCAAGTCTATTTCTTAACTGTAAGATGAAATAAAAAAGCAGTATGTCCTTAATACTGTGGTATTTAAGCTGTTGAACAGTTTGAAGGATCTGCTTTTCAGATCTGAGCATTAGATAAACATGAATACTTTGTAGCATACGATTTAGCTATTCACTCAGATTTATCTTGAAGCAGTTCAAATTCTCAGTAGGCTTTTGTTTAATACAGTGATGGAACACACAGTTCTTTGTGTATCCAAAGTGATACGTATAGCTTCAAGCAGTTAATATGATGTGAGGCATTTTGCAGTTGTACTTTAATTTAAAACAATATATTAGATATAATTGGCATTTTTGGAAACCATCTGGTTGATATTTTTTCAGGGTGAAAAAGAATGTGTGAATTGGCAAACAAGATACATCAGTACCTCTGAGTAGTTCTACTGTATCAGAAAATAGAGAGTAATTGGATACTAGAAAAAAAAAAAAGAAGACGAGAAAGCACACGTTCTGACGCATCAAGAAGCAACAGAAAAAGGAGTGAGGAATTCAATGTAGGAATACATTAAAAAAAATTTACAAATTGTACTACATCAAACTGCTACCATATGTTCCATGATGAGATACAACAAAGTAGATAATGTTTCTGTTATGGGTTCTGTCAAGCCATAGGACCCCTTGGATATGTCAGTAATTAACAAATAATATCTGTTGTCAGCTGCTGTACTGAATCAGCATGGGCAAGGTGCTCCTCCCTGCATGACAGAGGTAGACTGTGATATTCTGCTTTCCCTTCGTGACTGAAAATTTCTTTGACCTCATCGCTTTATGCAGAACTCCTACTGGGAGGTAATTAATAGGAAGTCTGGACATGCAAAACCAGCAGAACACAGCTAGATTGGCAGCACAGTGCCGACTGAGACTTTTGACATACCTTTGACTATTTTTCAATCAGATACGCTTTTCCTGTCTGCCTCAGTGCCCTACTGTGTGTACAGATTGCACTTTCAGGGTGGATGAGCAGCCTTTTCAGATATGCAGAGACTAAGGATATCCCACTACCTCATTTAAAGACGCAGAAGATACATGTTCTTGTTTTCTAGACAACAGGAACACAAAAATGTGTGAAGTCAGAACTTTTTAATTGCCTCCTTGGATACAAAGAAACTGTCAAATACAGTGCACCTTGAGAACTACCACCAATATAAGGTAAATTGAAAAAGGGCTGTTTAAGATCCTAAAGAAGTTCTTAACAGAATCAAGTCTCAAAGCTTCTCTCAGTAATAGTAGTAGTGGAAGTCCACAGGAGCTGATCTATTTATCCTCCTCATTTCTGAATCCATCCTATCCCGAAAACGTCACAGTATTCCCCCAGACGAGGGAATATTGGATGCATGGAAATAGCTCTGTGCCCTTTAAGTGCAGCTGGTACAGAGAAATGGAGATTTATAAGTCAAAGATCTGACCTTTCATTCACGTCCACGTGATCGAGAAAGGGCTTTAATAGAAATCTTAGAAATCTCGTGCCAGAACAACAATTTGAAGTAATGAGATTTTTCTTTAATCTTCATTAGGATTCATTACAAAGATAATATATGATTCTTTACATAGATAACGCATAATCTCATTAGTTAATGCTCAACAATAACTCCCTGGTAGGAAGTGCTTAAGTTGGTAAATAATTTTCGTAAATTTAAATTTGTTAATCACAATTGGTTGCTGCAGCAGGTGTTACTGTGTTGATGTGGTGTGAGTTTTAAGCATTCCCTCTGCTCCTACCAGACTGGTCTTGGTTGCAGAGAATAATTCAGTCTCCAAGATTATCACTTATCTCTCTCCCTCTAATTGTGATAACAAAATACCAACTTTAAACAATAACTGTTTTAACTAAGACACTGTAATATCAAGTCTATCATACCAAGGAGGTAGACAGCGTGCACAATCCCATTTTGAGGAGCAGTTACCTTTGTCCCTGATTGCTCTGCTTGGCCAACACAGGGAATTAATTACCTTGCTCCTCAGTCTCATTCAATTGGGTTAGGAAGCGTGTAGTCAAACACCTCTCTTTGTTTTTGATGTATGATCAAGAGTAAGTTACGGCTGAGAATCCTCACTAGAAGCTTCTCTTTGTACATAGACTGTTCTAATATCACTTAAAGAACAGAGATCCCTTCCTGAGTTTTCATATAAATACATTGGAAATGTCACTCTCTCTTGTTGCTTCTTAGCTCATGAGGGAGTCACATCTAGACTTCTGCCGTGGCTGCAAGAAGGGTACTGAAGAGCTGAAATTGTCACTGAAGCCCACAGAGATGCATTTTTGGTTGCTGAAAAAGAAGGCACATAAAATACGAAAAATATTGTCTGACCTGACAATGTAATTCTATTTAAGAAACAGAAAATGTGCTGGCTAATATATGCAGACACCTCTGTCATGAAGCCTCATGTGGTTTCACACCCAATTATGTGTGACCACCTTTGGTTACCATAGCAATTCTCTCTTAATTAGAAACTCACCCTCTGCTCATGGCCTGTTTGTGCTAAAGCATGAAATTCTACTACACGCTTAGGCACTTTATTTATTTGTTTATATATTGACTGTGACTTACTGTGTCAAATGACTTCTTTACACAGTAGTACTCTTTTTTTGACTCAAACATTGATTGGGCTTGTAAAATTCTTCAGTGTGTCCTTGACCCACTTTCAGTCTATGTATAATGGCCAGGCAATACCAAGAGAGAAGACAGTGGTGTTGGAGGTGTTAATATATGTAATAATATGATTAGTACGGTGGAGGCAGCTCTCTTAATGCTCCTCTGAGGTGCTCACAGAAGGAAGACTCTGTGAAACCTTCAGCCAGCTTTCAGGCTCAAGTTGTTTTTCTAACAATTTCAAAAGAAAGGAGTCTCTGCCCTTATAAAAGGATGTATGAAGCTGGCTATATTAGTGTCCACCACAGGGTGGACAAAAACTACCACAGTGTTTTGATGACAGATACAAGGGATTTATTCCTGGTCTTATAAAAATAGGATGAGGGGGATGAGAACAAGTTATCTGCTCTGTTGTAGTCAATTGTAAAAGTTGGGCAACAGATCAGTGCTTTGGGCACAAGCTCGAAAGCAAAGGCTGTGATCCTAAGTGCATCCTCCAGTAATTCTGGGGAGAACAGAGACCTGTAATGCTTGGGAGTCCATTCCAAGACTGCGGAATCACAAATATCGATGGTTTCTGGTCGAAGTGAAGAACCTCATAGTACAAACACCTCTTTCTAACATAAAACAAATCCTTCCCCGGACAAAGTGCTACAGCACAGATAATTTCTTTTGGGGGAACAGGACAAGAATAGAACACAATTCAGAATGTACTTGGGTAGTACATTGATAAAACCAATAGAAGAACTTGCTTAGCAGAATAGAATAGAAAAGTATAGGACAAACCAGAATGAATTCATGCGTTACAAGGCCCAGAGAGATTGTTTTTGAATTTTTGATCCACTTCTAGCATTTATTTATAACATTCAAGGACTCCAGTCTTTAATCTGAAGTTCCTGGGCTATAAGATGTTCATGATTTGAAATTTTATTTCACATAAGATGTGAGAGGACTCAGAGAACAAGAAACTTTTTTAGTTACTGTTCACAAATGCCACTGTTAGATATGAGCAGGACAAGACAAACAACAGCAAAAAAAATCCAAACCAACTTAAGCTTTGGGGTCACTTTATGGAGATTAAGAGATGACAGCCAAGTGATATCAGAACTCTCTCAACTTTTATTTTTTATTTAATGCTTCTCCCAGCAGAGACTTAAATCTGATGCTGGATTCAGAACAGAAATGCAATTGTTGCTTCTTTTGAACATGCCGAGCATACACAGAAATGGTGTCTTTAATCTGTCTGAAAACATTCCTTAAACAAGTAATAAATACTTCTTAAGAAGCACAAGTAAATTAGGCAAGAGGCATGTATTTTTAATTACAATTTGAGCCTTAATAGTTGTTCTTGAGTTAGTTGTACAGCATCATTACCGTAAGAAAAACAACCTATTTAAAAATCTAATGTCACAGTGCAATTGATTAAGGTAAAAAGAGATTATCCAGCAGTCAAAAGCTTAACTGTCTACTAAGGAGAGCAGTCAGCTTGTATATACCTAAGTTTGCCAACACTCCCTGTATAAAACAAATGACTCGTTATATGGTATCTCTGTTGTGCCTGGATTCTGATTTTCTGTGAGTCATCTCTCGATTTACTGAAATAGCATAAGATGAGTAAGAGAGTCAAATTATAGGGAAAAAAGTCTGCTAGCTGCATAACGTCCAACACTATTATAGAGAAGAACGATTATTGCTCTGTGCTCTTTATTGGCTCTGAATTTCACATCAGATCCCTCCTGCCATTGGATTTCTTCTACAGGGAGGAGTTTTAGAAAAACCTCATGAATAACCAAGATCAGTCTTCAGTACCACATAGACTGTAACAGTCTTTCTCCTTTACAATTACCGTTCTCTGTTGAATTTGTATTCATCTATAACTGCAAAATTGCATCACATGTAACAATGTAAAGGCACATAGCACATCTATATAATGAAGGGTATAAAAGCATTTTTCTGTTACAACTACGTTAAGTTGGGATTGGATTTTGCATTATGAATTATCACCTTATTACACATATTGCTAAACAGGAACGCAGTGTTCCATTTAGATGTAACTGAGCTGGAATGTGAGTGAATGTTAAGCATTTGAATAAGGCAAGAGAAGGGTGAAAGAGGAGGAAGGGAGCAAAAAACCTAACATTTTTGGGTTTTTACATTCCCTTCAATGTATAGCATCTTACAATCGTCATACACAAGTTTTTCACTCAGAGAGGTAAAAAACCATGCAGTACATTTCACTATAGCTGTCATCAGGGACAGTTTGAAAAATCCTTAATTGCAACATTCAGAAAAAGAAATAGCAACAGCATCCCACAGAGAAGTGTCAAACATGAGAATCCTCTGGCTGTGCAAGGGCTGACCACATACAGATGCAGTTCTAAAGCAGCATAAAGCCATACTACAGAGATATATTCTTAAGGTTGAATCTTTTCCTCGAGACTCATTCTTTTTAAATTATTTAGAGTATAAGGATCATCAATAAAATATCAAATAAGTTAGCTGCTCAAGAACTATTACAGAAATGGTAATGCTAAGGTTGTAGTTTTATAGTATTTACTTCAAGATAAGCTAGTGTGAAAAGTTATTTTTTAAAATAATAATTTACCTTTGCTTTGGTTTGTAAAATCTTTGTCTATTTGTGTCTCAACTGCTCATTGTTACATAACTGTTCCCCATGGTCTATGAAAATCAGGTTCAGTCCAAGGTTAAACTGTACCTTGTCAAAGCAGGGATGTGACCCAGTATGAACGACTCGGATGACTCCATTTGTTTTCCTGCTTTGTAAATCTTTTGACTCTGTGTACATGCATGCGTAGGAAGAGGACAGCAGATGTGAGGGAAAGGTCAGGGATGCTGTGAAGCCTGTGAGGCTTTCCTTTTACTTCCATGAGAATTAGATGCCTCCTTAGTGTAGATACATAAAAACATTCCTCAGTGAACGTTAATGTTGTTTATTTTAAGCAAAGTATAAACTAGAAAAGAAAGGAAAAGTACAAATCAGGTAACACGGGCATACTAAATGACATCCAAATGCAGTATTGACCCATTGTCAGTATATTATTCAACTGACAAGAATGTTCCTGATATACAGACCTATCTTCTATATCCGTATCAAAGAACTGAATATCTGAAATAACACTGAAACTGAAAAACTGAAACGATTTGGGTGACTGCATGTGTATGTGCATGCAAAATCATATATATATAAGAATAATAATAGAGAGTTTATAACATTCCAGATGAAAGAAAATAAATGTTATTGATTCTTTTTGTATTTGGGGAGCTAGGGTATGAATTGTCCCAGGTTACAAGAGATGTCAGTGATATACTCAAGTGTCCCTACATGGCCCAGTGCAATACCAGGCAGGAGTTCTGAATTTGATCCCTAAAGCAGTACAGCTCAGGGACATCCTGTCACAGCTCTTTTGCTTCCAGTGATAGAACATTTTTCCCCTGAATCACATCTGCCATCAGTTCCTTCATGTAGAAATGGAAGGCATGAATTCTATAGACTCCTTCATTCTTCTCTTCTTCCTGAAGTGAGTTGGAAGTTCCTTGATGCTGTGTTTGTGTATCTCTCGTGCCTTACCTGCCTTTGCTAAAATACTGGGGGTGATAGAACTGTTTTACAGTTTCCAGTAAATACCTATGTTGGAAATGGATGATGGGAGGCAAATTGGTCTTTTTAAAAGGAATTTTTCTTTTCATACTCGCTTGTGTTTTTAAAAAAGCAAGTTTTTCTCCTGTGTATATTAGATTACAGTATGATTTGTTTAAAAAATTTAGGGCTTCTAGTGATTGTTCGAATGACTCTCTTTATCTCTCCTTTGCCTGTCATTACATAATACTCACAAAGCATCATCTGTATGAGAGGCATTTGCTTCAAGACAAAGATTTTCCTTGACCAAAGGATTTCACACTGTAGACAGGCATCTTTTCCAACATGGTTTAATATGAGCATTAAGATCTTAGCTGGTAATAACATTATCTACTAAGAAATTTTGGCTTCTGTTACTCATTCAGAATTGCACCTTTTCATTTACATTAATAATAATAATGGTGCTTAGCATTCCTGGAGTTCTTTGCATTGCACTGGAGGATGCAGTTTTAGCAAATCTGAATGACAAAGTTTTGCCTATGCACTAGAGAAGAGAAAAAAATTGCCTTTTGTGGCTGTACATCTGTTACATTTTAGTAAAGTAAATGGTGTTATTAGACATTATAACAAATGGTAATCCTTTGAACAGTTCAAGTTACTATGTTCTGTTCGCCATCAACAAGGGATAATCACTGACTGTTTTCCCAGTAAAGGTGGGTTAGCTGAGGCTGTAATGGAGTACACAGTATTTTAAGATCAATGCCACCATAGATTAACTGTACCATTTATTGGGAGACATTGAGAAGGATTCACAGTGCTTGGTTTCTCCAGATGTGCCACATTCTAATGACAAGTACAGAGGAAACACTGTCCATGGGCTAAGCCTCCCCATAGGCTGACTCACAGGAAAAAAAAGCCAGAGTAGCTTTGTCTAAGGCATAGCCCAAGGTGACTGACTGACTGACTGCTGTGACTCTTGCTCTCTGAGTTCTCCTTGTCTCCTATTTGTTACCTTCCTTTTGCCCATAAAGCTTTACAAGGATTTCCAATTAAAGAAAAAAAAGAAGAAAAGGGGAAAAAAAAAAAGCCATGCAATTGATTGCCTTTATTCTGGTGTCAAAAGGTTTCCTAGAGTGAAGATTTACTTTTGCATTTCCATGCGTGTTTTAGACTCATTTCTCTATGTCTGACAAACATAGGTGCCAATGGATCATTTTGGAACTGGATATTGTCTGATGCTTTTCTCTCTCTGGTGTCCGGTTTGTGCTGACCTTACTCATATTTTCCTCTATTTCAGACTGGCATAATACACAGCTTGGAAAGCAATTTGTCTGGCCCGCTCACTGGCTGAGAAGCTGTGCATACTTGCTGTCTGGCAGCTGGCAAGTCATCTCAAGGATAGCTGTTCTGGAAGGAAACAAATAAAGGTTCCTTTGAAAGGAAGGCTGGTATCTAAAAAATGTTTGTGTGGTGCTATCTTTTTGTGCTAGTGCAAGAAAGTAAAAATGTGCTTACACAGGGAGAGTGAGTAGGAGAGATACTGCCATAGACTACAACTGGATGTAGGCAGTTGGGAAGGCATTGTTCTGGAGGGAAGAGGGAAAGGACATTGGATGGATAAGTCATGGGAAGAGATGACATATAGCCCAAAGTTAATAAAATAACGTCATTCAAACCCCACCTCTTCAAGAGTATGTTCATTATGATCCTATATGCCAATTTTCCTTCTCTTACTCTCAAGGAAACGGCAAATTTTCATGGATGGAGAGAAAAGCCTAGTTTTGAGCTAATGAAACTGGAAATACAATTGAGAGTAAGCTTGAACATTCAGGAACACATAATTGGAAATGGCAAATTGGGAGTCTATGGAGAGCCACAGTTGTGGCTCATGATGTTCCCTTGTTTGCAGATCAGAGATCTCATAATAGTGGATTAGTAGAAGGATGGAAATAAAAGTAAACATCTTGTGCTTAAAAAAGCCACTGAAACTTTGATTAGTGAAATCTCTGCAAACATATTTCTCCTCCAGTAGGAAGTTGGCGGAAAGGATTTCCAAGATATTTCCAAGGAGTTTTAGCAACGAACTCTTGTTCCAAGGTTGAGCACCCCTCACCTCGTTACATACACCCTGTACCGCACAGCAGCAGACATGAATGGCATAAAACAAGTAATTAAGGGAGAAAAGTTGTATATTCAGCAGTCATACAATTCAAGCGCAGAGGCCACTGGCATAAATAAATGAAAGCAATTTACATATGTACATAAAGAACATAGTATGAGATTCCCATTTGTAAAGTGGGGTAATGTACTACAGAGGCTTTTTAGTGTGAAAGAAAGGCATCAGAAGCAATTCTGAACTATATGAAGCTGACTGAATGTGTATAATGCTCCCCCAAAAAGAGCCACGTGAGAAAACAAGGCAACAGTAAAGGGTATTGGAAAAAATATGAAAGCAGCATACTAACAGAAAACCTGTTGTGTATTTAGTCCAATATTTACAAAAGGGCTTATGCTCCAGAATTACATTCAAGCAGTAAAACTGTGGGGCTTCATTGTCTCCTACTATTTTTAAAGAAGTAATCTTTCTAATTTAAGATACATCAAACCCCTCACAAAAACTTATTCAGGTGGTGAATTCAGATACGATTCAGATAGCGAGTTATACTTGAAAGCATTCATAAACTGCATAAAGTAAAATGGACTTTCCTTCAGCATGAGAAATGGATACTTTTCCCTAAGAAGAACTATATAAAAAATAAAATCAGAAAATTCTACTCACTCTTTATCCACTTTTTGTATTCCCCAGGTCACCTTATAAATACAGTTAACACAGAACTAGTTGTTGACAGAGACTTAAAAAAATAAGCTATTATTTATTTCTTATGGTGTTAGTGAAAGGCACATATAATGGTTACTGCTTAAGATTCTTGAACTTCATCTTCATGAAATGGTATTTTTTGGTTTTCATATTAAGCAAAATGGCCTACTTAATTTTGAGACAAGTTTTCAGCAAGTAAATTAGATGCGTTCAACAGCTGTGTAAATTCTGTAAGACTCAAACATCTCGCAAAAATAGAAGTCTATGTTGTAAAAATACAAAATAGATATATACTAGAAAAATTATGGCTTAAAGTGTTTGGCTTTTAATGTATTATGAAATATAAATACGATAAATATTGTCCAATATGTAGGATTTTGTAATAATATTAATTCTAGCTTGATGCCAATAAAGACTCAATCTATAATTAATTTTTAGTAAAGCAACATAATGTGTATATTAATATTTTAATATATTAAGTGCTCAGAGAGACAAAGGAATGTAATTTTGGTAGGCAAAGATACAGAGATACTATACTTGCTGGCCGGATCTTGGCTCCCATTGGGGCCCTGATTTTGTAGCCCATTAAGCATATTCTTAACATTTTATTTCTATGAAGGAAGGCACTTAAACTCAAGCTGAACTTTAAGTTAACACTTTTGTGTTTTTTTCCAAGATAGTTCTTCTAAAAGAGGAGCCTTTTCAGTATGGGATTCTCTGGCTGGTGAAGTAACTGATGTGCTTCCAGGCAGTAGGAGAGGAGCGAATGAGCCAGGTTTGCCTACACCTACATTAGCACAGTTCTACCCCTCCCTTCCCTCACCCCCAATTTGATTTTACACTGAGTAGATTGAAATTTGACCACAGCTGAAATTTAATCATCTACCCAAAGACCAACGCAAGACTAAAGCAAGGCAAGGCAAGACAAAATGGTAGATTTGATGGCTTTTGTACTATCAGGGAATCTCTGCAAGGGACTGGAAGTAGCAGTAGTAGCCACAATGGAGGAGCCACATCCCTGCCACTTATATTTGAGTTACAACTTGAGTTACAAACACAGAAATTTTCATAGTCGAATGACTCAAAAGAGAGCTCTAGGAGTGCTCAGGACAAGAGAAGCATGTTATAATTATAGCTGGTTTGCATAAAAATTGAGAAAAACTGTAGAATTCAATCAGTCTGTTGTGTAAACCAAAAATTGCCTTGAGCAAAAAAGCTAGAATAACTTCCACATTAGGGAGCTTAAGCTATAATTTAGCAAAGTTAAAATTCATGTAATCTTATCATCCTTTATAAAGTACTGGAATTAATATTGTTTGAGAAAATAAAAAGTTAATCAATATTGCACCTATGAAAATTAATACTATTCCCACAAATAAGATCAGCCAAAAGCAGCATGTACATCTTAATCAGGAAACAAAAGCAAGAGCTCTGGGGGGAACCTGGAGTGGTTGTCTAGGAAACAACAAAAAAACCCGAGGCTATGAATACAGATGTTAACAAGCAGTCAAGGTTCATGCAGACAGTGCAACTTTGCAAGGGGCAAATTCTGAGAATTAGAATATCTTCTGAGAATTACCAAATAACAAAGTTTTTGAAATTTTGCATAATTTAGACAAAGAGGTATGATTTGACAAGCAAAAAAACCTGCAGCATTTTGGATAGCCTGAGCCAGTCACCACACCTTGCATACAAATTTTCCATTTTTAGGAGTGGCTGATTTTTCTCAAGCCATCTTCACGTCCACAGGTAAATAAACACCAATGAGTGTCTGACAGTGACATTTATTGTAGGTGTTACATCTGTGCACAGTACTTGTAAGACAATATTGAGAGCCAGCACATAGTATTCTACTTTCCCTGTTGTAACAGATGGGTGGGATGAGGTACTGGCAAAACAAAATGTATATATTTGCTTGTTTTTTTAACTTATGCACATCTTAGCTTTCTGCAGATCAATCTGGAATGTCAGACAACTGTGACACATCACTGGATCAGATGCCCTTGCGTTTTGTTCCAATCAATTATTGGTTCTACTTGTGAACAGCAAATTGGAAGTTCATGAACAAAAATTGAATCTGCAAATTATCTTACCATCCTGGATAATCTGCAGTGTCCTGGAATCAGCATTAAGGGATGAACTTTGTAAATTGCCTAGTCAAACAAGAAAAAAGCATAGTGGGTTGTGTCTTTTTCACCCTGTCTAATTTGCAACAGGACAGTATTATAGAAAGTTGAGAAATTGTAAGTGTTATTGATTGCAACATTTTTCCTGTCATCGTCTTCGACAGTTATTTTGGATTGAGGATATCAGGCTGTAGTCAAGAAACAGTTACCTGTGTAATATTACAGACACAGCGAGCGGTCTCTCTGAACAGCAGGCGCGTGTGCTATCTCCGCGGCGCAGGAGGAAAGGCCATTATGATAAGGGGTAATCAGTGATGCCATTTCCCTGATGCGTTTTCTGTCATCCTCCAGAATCTCATCTCCTCTTGGCTATCTGTTGACCACCCCAGCCTCATGGAGCCGGCCATTGTGCAGAGCTGAAACCTGAATACAGAAACAGCAACGCAGCTCTATCAATCCTATGGCTGGTTAGAAAACACGGGGAGGGTAATTTCAGAGTCCTCGTTAGCAGTTATTTCCAGTGAGCTGTGAGGCAGGTGGCATTTCGGGGGTGCACACAGATGGGCGAGCGAGCCCCAGCCCTGGTCCCCGCAGGCAGCCTAGCCCTCCCCTGGCTGCCTGAGGGAGGCTCGGGTGCCCTTCACCAGCTCTTTCCCAGCCAAAATCGAAGTTTCAGGCTTCGTCAACAAAGGTTTCCTCTCTGCACAAAGCATCTGCCACCTTCTTGGCAGCAGCAGGATTTCCTCCTCCGAAAGGTCACCTCAGCTCCCAGCCACCACCGCTGGCTGCCGTTTCTGTGGAAACTTTTCCTCAGCCATCAATCTAAAATCTTCCCATACTTTCTTCCCTCGGGGTGCCCTTCTTTGGCAACCTTCTGTAATTAAAACTTGGAGCCACACCGTGTCCCCTGGCCCGCTATGGGTGACCACCTGCCCCACCCCGCCTCAGCTGAGGGTGACCCACAGCGTCCCCCGCCCACCCCAGCCCGCCGCAGCAAATGGCGGCAGGGCCCGGAGCTGCCGCGCTACGAACCGAGCTGGGGGGAGCGGGCGACCCCCGATGAGGCTGGAAACTGTGGTGCCTGCTGTGTAAGTACCTCCAGAAAAGATGCTTAAAGCAGATTTCCGAGGATTGCTCCTCAACGGCGCCCCACAGACGTCGTGGGGCGGTAGGAGGCTGCCCGCCATTTCCCTCCCAACCGGCCTGCTGCCACCCCGGGTTGGCTGGGTTTCCCTCACAAGCGGCCGGGCGCTGCTCCAGGGGTGCCCGGGTTTCCCTCCAGGTGGCCGGGGGTGCCCGGGTTTCCCTCACAAGTCGGTGTTCCTGCTGTCGGCCGGGGGTGCCCGAAACCCCGAGGGCTGTTCGCCGGCCGGTTTCTAGAACCGTCTGCGGGCGGCGCTGAGGGCTCAGCCCGGCCCTTGGGGCCTCGGCGCCGCCATCGACCCTGCGTGCTGCCGGCCCTGCCGCCCCTCACCGCTCTGCCGCCCCTCACCGCTCTGCCCCGGAGGACATTAATGTGAGTTCATTTCTAAAAATGGAGCTTTTAGCCCTAACTTTTGTGTTGCCCTGGGGTGACCCCACCCTGGGATATAGAGCTATAAATGGAAAAACGCGTTTTGGGCGGCAGCGAACTGATGCTGAAGAGCGGGTGGTGTGTCCTGTCCCCGGGTGGCTGCAGGCCGGGCCGCACAGGGTTCGGCCTCCGAAAAAGGCACCAGGTGTTCTTTTTGCTAGTATTTACTCAGTTTGCATCTCTTGTCACTGAGGGAAGTAGCACAGTTATTCATAAAAGAGAAATCCTGTGAAAAATCCTGTGACTTTTAATGTGAGAATTAGTGAGGCAGAAGGTTCTGGAGGAAACCTGCAGTTTTCACCACCACAGGAGGATCAACAAAGTTACCATTTCTACTTAAATGGTGGTGAATCCTCTGCTTTCACTGTTAATGTCAGTAGCTCATTTGCAAAAGATTTGCTTCTTTTTACAGAAGTTTGTAGCAAAATACTGGAATGAACTTCATAATTAGTTTTTGAAACTTATAGTCACTATTCATGTCTAAATATGTACTTGATGGAAACCCTGAAAAAGCTCGGAAACCATCCAAGCCTCTTGGCTCTCTAAAATTAAGCTAAAAACCTCTGTCCTTTCTGTCTAGCCCATGTTCTGTCCAGACTGGATGCTCTCCTTTGAATGGATTTGTTTCTCCCTTGGTACTTTACTTCAACAGCACCTACCTGCCAAATTAATCTAAAATGAAGTTTGCAACCATATATCTATGAAGTTGCCAGGCCTCTGAAAGTACTTGATTGTGGTATGGGACAGTATTCAATTCAGTTACTGTTTTTAATATGAGTTTAGGTAACAGCCCTCTATAATTCTTCAGCCAGTTACATCTATCTGCTTGCAAGCTACCTATCCTATGTGATTGCATTTAGTTGTATAGCACCCCATCAAGCTGGCAAATACAATTGTCTTTAACTTTTCACAGATATGAATAACTTTCCTGGTATGACAGATGGGACTGCAGTAAGAGTATGATCCCTCTGTTTCAGTTGATGTGCATGAGCATTACAAAAGAAGCCCACTAACACTGTGGATAAAAAGGAAGCCACTGGCAGGGCAAGGAGCAGAATTTATGAATACCATTTTCTAATCCTTCACTCTAACCACTAAACCCTCTTGTCATTAAGATGTCAAAACTATGTTGTTATTCCTAAACTGTGATACTGTATTTTTATTCAAGGTTTACATCATATATTATAATGTATTGTGGAGGATGTTGACAAAGCAGAATTTCTTATAGGAATGACAACCTATCATGCAAAGCCTGCATTATTTACAGTGTCTGTGACTCCATGGACTGATGACACTGTCACTTGTTGGAAGTTGTAAGTGGAAAAGGCTACAAATAAACCAAGTCTCTAGCTTCCCAGTCATACTCAAGGAGAGTACTGTCTGGTAGTAGGAAATTATTTACCTGTGTAAGCACATAGGTTTTTACACTGCCGTGGAAGCCATTTTGCCCTCTATTGTCTTTTATTGAATGCCTGTTTTTTTATTGGGGCAAGTGAAATATGCATCAGATCCAGGTAAATATACACTTGGTCTGTAAATTTCTATAGGAGAAGTAGTGGGAGAAGTCTGATCCTGACCTTCTTTCATTGTGAAGGGTTTTGGACAGCTTCTGCCTTTGAGAAAGGAACACAGAATTCCTCTCAATGTGAAGTGAATGAAAAGTAATATCTGTTCAGAATATGAGGAGTTAATCAGTTCTCAAAACATGTCAGAGAACAGAACTCTCCAGTGTCTGCAGTAAAATGGCCTAGAACATCTATCATAGCTTGTTATTTTCTGGTGATCTGCAGCATAATAGCTGTGGAGCAAGAAGATTCCATGTGGTTCAGATTCCAGGTGTCTGCTAATAGTGGTGATTTGAAAAAAAACCACCACACCAAAACCTGAAGAATTCCTCATTCCTGGGCTAATTACTGAGTGACATACTGCAAACCAGCAAGATAACTAGTGCTTTTTTAGTTAAGAAAAAGGTGTAGAGAGCATGCAGTAAAGTCAGATATGGAGATAGCCCTCACAAAACTAGATACTGCATTTAAAAAAGATACAGTGTGCACAGTGTTAGTCTCTGTTGCTTTTAGATGTGGGAGGATAATTCATCCATTATGATTCAGGGAGCAGAGGCAGTCACAGGCCATGTTTTCTCATTGAGTATTGATGGGATGTATTTGTACACATCAGTTGTGAGTGTTTTGGATCATTATAGCTATGCCTCTTGTGAAGTGTAGGTGTTTGCATTCCTGACTTTCACAGAGCTGTGAGGGCTTGGAAAAAATAGTCTCTGAGCTATCGTGTGTTGAATGTGCCTGTGATGGCTTTCTTTAGCAGAACCAGGAATCTTTGCCAAGATCTTGGGTATTGAATGAGATTGATGAAAGTAGAGGATGTGAAGATTACATAGAAGAAGGAAGGTATATCAGTGCATGTTTCTTGATGGTTAACTATGGGGAAGTTCCGGGATTCAAGCATTAATCACTGGTTTCTGCACCTATTTATCATGGGCAATTATTGGGTCCATCAATGCTACCTTTAAAGTGCTGTGTCCTCTCTCCTTCACAGTAACTCAGGACTGTATGGCTTTTTTTTCTTCCTCATTCTCCTGTGCGAAGATAAAGGTTGTGCCCTTCCTATAAAGATCATGAAAAGGGTCATTTTCCCCTCTGGTTTTCCTTCTGTACCGTTGAATTAGGAGCAGTGGGATGACTCCTCTGTAGAAGACACAGCTCCACCTCTTATTTCCACGCTTTCTATGCATAGAAAATCCACTTTTCTGTTTCTCTGTGAGCTTGGGGAGGTTTCTTTAGTGTTTGAAAATGAAGCTTAATTTTCTTTTCCTCGTGAGAGGATGCAACTTGATCTTTTGGCTGCAGTGGGAAGGAAGGAGAGCAGTGCTGTGAAACATTCGGGAAAGGCATCACAGCCTCTTGATGGATGTTTCCCAATTTGTTGAGGCAACAGCACTATTCAGGATCGTTGCGAGGACCTCAGATCTGCA
Organism: Calidris pugnax; assembly: GCF_001431845.1. Taxonomy (NCBI): domain Eukaryota; kingdom Metazoa; phylum Chordata; class Aves; order Charadriiformes; family Scolopacidae; genus Calidris; species Calidris pugnax. The sequence continues at coordinate 7,140,650 of NW_015090794.1, forward strand.
TTATTTCATACCTTCAGAGTGACTTTTTAGATTGGTTTTAAAGTTACCTAGCATGAATTTGAAAAAGAATGGGCATAAACAGAAGCAGACCTGCTGTCCCTTGTCTGTTGGTATCAGAAAAAAGGTATAAATAAACTACAGAGACCAGGAATTGTATAAATTTGGTGTTTTTTCCAGCTTCTTTAGCTTTTACAGTTATTGAGGTGATTCTTATTGAAGAAGTCTCTAGAATTTCATCCTCTTGTAGGGTTTATCTTCCATGTGTTTGGTGTCAGTGTGAGTGGGATTTCACAGGTGTCTGTTGTTAGCCTTTAGGCACCACACTTCTCAGACTTTTTATTCTTGCTGTGGTTAGTTGTAGTGGAGACTTGATTCTCCTTCCTCTTTGCTGTCTCTTCTGTAGAGCTTTGATATGTCATTCCTACGGTGCTTTGTTGCTTTGGTCTTTTCTTACACTAGGAATATTTTTGGAGCAGTTCTGGAATAGCTAATACTGATTTAGTTCTGACACTGTTGGTAATGGACACCTTGTTTAGATAGATTATTTGATCATAAAGCTGCAGAACCGAAATATTCACATAAAAAAAGAACCCTATAAAGAAGTTCAGGTCTTTATATGGTTCTTCTTTATTTTTTTTTCCAAACACATGTACCCACTTCCAAATATTAGGTTTTCTAAACTACGAACTGTACAGGGTAGCAGGCTTGTCATTAGCTCTGTTTGCTTGATTTTCAACAGTAAATAGCAAACTAAATATTAAACTGGAAATGGCAAACAAGTATTGTAAAGGGAGAATATGTGATGCAAACTCTGGTTTCTGGGGAGGTGGAAGGAAAAAGGGAAGAAAATAAAAGATCCAGATTTCCCAAATGTACATTTAATCCCCTTCTTGTCTGTTTGAATGTATTGTAGAATGTAAATCTCTATTACCTCATATTCCTCCGCCTTTCCAACTGCCTTGCTTTTTATGACACATGCTGGATTCAAATTAAGAGTAAGCTTTGTGACTCCTCTAATCTTTTATTTCATATTTGCATATAAACAGTAAGTATACAGCCCCAAAAGGAATGCAAATATTGCGTCTGTCATAATTAGTATTAAAATGTTTAAGAAAAAGGGAAAATAGATTTATGATTTGCTATAAAACATTTTATTGAAACAGCTATTTATCATTATAGATATTAATTCAAAGTTGTAATGAGTTGAGTGGTGTTTTTGGAGATTGCATACTAGGAGTGAAAAGAAATAAGCCTCCCTTTTGTCATAAGCTTCCTTTATGACAAAAATGGACTGTCTTGCTTTGTACTGTAGTCTACTCAGATATCAAATGGGATTTGCTTGTTCATCTATGTAGCAGCTATACTGTAAAATGTTCTCATCCATGTCACAGATCCCTTCGTAACAACAGAATGTTGATATGTTTAATACTGCAAGACAGACTGTCTCGTAGTTCCTGTTGTTCTCAGAACAGTGTAGGGTCAAGGACACTCCTGATGGGTTCTTAACATTATTTCCATGTTCTCTGCAAATTTATGTAAGTCTTACTTGGGTTTTCCTGGTTTTATAGAAAGGATCTTATCCTCAAGGAACTTCCAAGTTTCCTCAAGAAAATGTTCTTTTACAAATCTGTTTTAAGATGAAGCAACAAAAATTGTCTCCCTCAAGGAATTTATTTTCAATTTTAAAAAAAAAAATTCTTACAAGAATTACTTTTTGATAGGCTTTTCCCCAGGGCTTGTTAGCTCTACAGAAATCTGAGTAGGTCTGGTTATCCTGAGGATTGTGTTTCATGTCTTAAATTTTCCAAACTGCTTACTGCCTGTGATAGACCTTTCAGACTTTGCATCTTGTAACATTTCTGTGGCAAGGTGTACTGGGAAAATACTCCTGCAAGATACATTTCTTTCAGGCAACTTCCTGGTGAGCATGCTACATTAATTTGGTTGCGTACATCCACCACCTGGGGATAATGAAACCCTGCACGGAAGAAGAGAGACAGTAACACTCTTTGTCATTTCTCTGTCCATTTTTTGGGAATTCAGTTGTTGATCATAGCACCAATAGTAGTAAAAATGCCCAGAGGATCTTGTTGGGAGACTATGCAGTAGCATCCCTGTGGTCTTTGTTTTCCATTTGTGCCATTGAGATCTTGTTTCTCATGGCAGTTGTATTAAGGTTTGAATGGGAGAATCTTATCCTGCACTTCACTGCCCTTGTGTTTTTCTTAAACATCCTCATGCAGTCCCCCTCTGCTACGTGAATTCTTATGGGGAAAATGGCTTCACTGTTCATTGAATCTCTAACTGTTGCGTTTTTCTGGAAAGCATCTTTGACGTGTAGCAGGGTGTGCCTGTAACAATTAAAAGAGCTCTGCCTCAGTGCGAGGGTAGGGAGAGAATGATTCTGTTCTGATCTCCGCATCACCTGCAGACTTCACATTGACATTTTTCTCCTTTGAAGTGGAAGGGGACCACCCGCATCTGTTAATTTGCTGACAAGTTTTGACTCTTGCAGATGGAGTGGATGGGATTTGACCTAGGAGCGGATGTGTGAAAGGTGATGCAGTCTAATGCCCGGTCTTTGATAAACTCTTTTACCATATGATGAGCATTCAGCCAGTCACTCTTGATAAGTGTTTCAAGTGACCTAGAACTTCTTTTTGTTTCTATTCCTTTTATAATCAGGCAGGCAGAAACACTTGCTTTGATCAGTCATCTTTCTATTTTCTTCTTCCTTTACCCCCAGGTACCAGCTTTTATCATTTCCCACAGCTCTGTGCATACAAACACTATAAACAAGTAGTAAAGTGTCTGAGTCATCACATATAGTTCCTCAGGGAGTCCTGCAGAAGGGAAGTAGATCCTGATTTTTGTTGCTATTGCTGTGCTTATGTTAAGAATCCCATGACACTGATCTGGTACTCATTTATAAGAAACAAATTCATAATCAGATGAAGAAGTTCAGGAAAATCAGAATATTTGAAATCTTCTGGTGGGTCTTATATGCCTGCTAAACAGCAGATAGATGTATATCAGTAACTCTTTCCCACTGGGTTTTAAAGCCAAAGTGGGAAATAACTGCTGTCATTAACAACTACTAAATTTGCATATTTATTATATTATGCCAATGAAGAGCAGGACTGTGAATAAACTAATGTTATAGCTGACAAGGGATGTTTTCTGACTGGTGCCTTATGTAGAATCTTATTGCTGTCACAATTGCTGGTTTGATGCCTTCCCAAATGCTGCATTTTCAAATAGCTCATTCCAGGGAAGCATCCTCAAAGAATTCCCTCCAGGTTTGGTAGCTCTGGCCATAACACAAATTACAGTGTTTGTCTCCATTTCTACTCAGTGTTTTTTGTATTAGAAAACGGTATCCAAAAATCATACATTGATGAAATACGGAAACATTCAATGAAAGGTCCATAAAGTGTGTGTAGACTATCCTTCTTCCAATCTATTGCTTGCTAATATAACCTCACAAACTTGTGATGCATATGTGTTCCAGATGTTGTTAATTATTTATATTGTTGAAAGAGAATTATTTAATAGTGTAAAAAAAAAAAAAAAGTCGGCATCGTCCCAATATAATCTTAAAACAAAGTACTGTCTATGTCCAGAGAGCATGAAGACAGATGAAGCACGCTGATAGCACACTAGTGCAGCTGAAATCAGATTTCACATCAGTATCATATGGTCATCAGAATCTGCTGTACTGGAAATTATTAAACCTAATCCTGACAGTTGTGCCCTACAGGTGGTCTTCAGTAAGTAATAAGAACGTTTAAAAAGACATAAGTCCTTGGCTTGTTATAATTTTGTAATGGCACTGGACTTGCATTGCCCATGGCAAGGGCATTGACTTAAAAAGAAATCTAGTGAAATCCAAGACAGAGAGAAGAGGAAAAAGTAATAAATATACCACAACTGAGATTATTCTGATGTGAATAGAAATTTGCATGTGGCAAATGGAGCAAGATCTGCAGTGACAGGTTTGCTACAGATTTCAAGAATTCCCAGTGTTGATATTTATGTTGCTGGGAGAGGCCTGCCAAAGGACATGGATGCTTTGGTCACCCATTTGTAGTGAAGTAATTTTCGAGGACCAGCACTAATATGACATTTCCCTGTCTACACTGGTACACACCAGACTGTCATGTTACCCATGTGGTGTGGAAAAAGTAAGCGTAGCTCTTTTCAAGCCTTGAGTTTTGAGAGAAACACTGCTCTGTTATTATTACTATTATTGTTATTATAGCATAATACTCATATCACAGTCTAACAGACACGTTTCAGAGCTTGCCTAACCTATAATGCCATCGCTGTCTTATAAGAAGAGCTCAGTTAAGTCCCTGCCTAATGTTATAGCTGATGGTTACTGCTACTTAGTAGAATTAGTGGCTCCAAAACATACATACCTGTTGTGATCTTCATTCTCATCTTCAGGACCATCATCCTAATCTGAGGTTCTTGAAAACAATGCTTTTATTTACAAGAGCCTCCATATGTCTGTATATGTGTGCGTTCTCCAGACAGGTACGTTTGTGGTTAGTACTGAATATCACTATGTAAATTCACCAAAATAGGTTCTCAATTATAACTGGAAAGACAAATGTAGAATAATGAATATGTGAAATATGTGATGTTCTAATATGTGATGTTCTGATGACTTTTCGCTCTTGTTTACCAGAAGTTTTTTAACTTGGAGAAACATATTTATTCTACATAAAATTTTAAAAAATTTAAAAATGTAAAATTTTAAAATGCTATGACAAATAAATGCCAGAAGACAAACATAGATCTTAAAAGATAGAGATGGGTCTTTGCCAATGCAGAGTGAAATCTATGGAGTATTGTGCAGAGTCTGGCTTGCCAGTGTGTGCAAGCCAGCTCTAGGAAGCATTCTTGAACTGTACTAATGAATATATGGGTCACAGCTCTTTGTTTACAAGCGGAGACCAGAATTTAGCTGGGAAAGCATTAAGGAATATGTTACCTTAGAAGTAGCTTATTGATTGTTACAAGACTTTAATGAGGATAGCAGAAGGAAGACAAAAAGGTTATCTATTGAGATTACTCTTTCTAGCTTTCTAGTTGTCTCAGTTTGAATTCCTCGTAGTAGAAAGACAGTGTTGACTTTAGGATCATTGGTAATGAAAGGGTAAAATGGAAAAGATAGGAAAGACTGAAATTCAGATCTAAAAGTAACGATCTCAGATGTTATATTGGGCCACATATTTTATCTTTAATGTGATGATAAAAAATGTAGGCTTTTGAAATGTGGTACTATGAAATCATGTATTTGTGTTCTAGCTCAGTAAAAAGTTTTTATATACATTTTGGAATTTTGTATGTGTTAGTACTTGTACTTCAAGTTGGTACTGCTGTCAGTGTTATAGCTTTATTTTTTAACTCTGTGTTTGCACAGCAACTAATTTTTGTTGAGTTAGTAATCCTATATTAATTATACTTCATTTGAATAAATACCTCAAGCTCCTTGACTTCTGAGTGCACAGCTTCTAAGAGAAGACATAGCACAAGTACTACATTAGAAATAGGCTGAGCTTGACATGGCAAAAGAAACTTTTTTAATGTATGGATAGCATTGCATGTTTACTAGGAATGTGTTTCTCTTGGTAAAGATCACAGGATACTAAGTTTGATTCGGCAGAAGAAATCTTAACCAATATTCAGTTGAAGCTTATCTTTCAAGGGAAACCTGTTAGAGCTATAACGGCATCTTGAAAGTATCTCTGGAGTTAAGACTTGAGTAAAACAGCTATGGAGTGTTTATCCATCATGCCGGATTTCAGAAATACGAAGTAGAAGGAAGTCCAAAAATACAACTAGTAGTATCTATAGGCAGTAAGTGTATGATATGCCTTGACAGCAAATCCAGCAGGTGGAAAATGTTTATTGAACTAGAAAATTATCGAGCATGAAGATACCTTTGTTGCTTCTATTAAATTTGACGTGGTGTGCCTGAATATTTGGAAGCAAATTACTTGACATTGCCAAACCCAAACATGTAAAAATGACTAAGGTCCCAAAAATCGTCATCAGCTCAAAATTTCAAAGAATGTTCTTGGTGGTATTTTGGGGGGATATGAGCTAATGTGCTGCAGACAGATGATCTTTGTAGGTTATTTTAGGTTATTTTCAGCCAATATAGGGATCAGAAACTTTAAAAAATAAAAGCTGAGATTCTTACTGAATTATTACAAAGAAACATGTTAAGGAACATGTTAAGTTTTTTCCAAAAAATCTTGTTTGGTTTGTTTTGTGCCTCTGTGAATGAAAATTGCCCTGGGAAGCATGTGTCAAAGAGCAAAGTCTTGGAATCTCAGCTATAGATCGGATTGATGTTAGGGAGTTATAGTACTACCCTACATGTGGGCTGACGCACTGTAGAATAATGCCATTTTCCTGTGGCTGGCTTCTCCATGACTTTGTAGTTTATGTGAAACAAGCAAATAAGTTAGAAAAAAAAACAAACAACACCAACAGGGCTGTTTCATTTATTATTTTGCATGTATGTTTTGTTTCTGACAAATTTATTAGAGTAGAAAGCAAGTCAGAATTTCTTAAGGTTTGCTTAAGGTATTTACTCAATGGAATCTGCTTCTAGCTGAAGTGACTTAATAGATATAAATGGCTTTTTCCCAAAACCTGATCTTGACAGAAAGATTTGACAGCCAAAATTTTGTATGTCTACAATATTAGCCTTCTAGAAGATGAAATACAAAACCATATCTCTTACAAAACCATATCTCTTTTTTTAATACAAGGTTTCATGCATTCTGAAAGTTGAAAACTATGGATATACAAAAGCTATGATCAGTAGATCAAACTGGCATTCTCTTTGAACAAATAAGAAGGACAAGTTTTAATGATATGAATAAAAATAACTTGCTAACAAGTAGATTCTTACAAAATAACCTTGTCCCCATTTCTTACAAAGGACTTAAAGCTCTGTTTTCAAGTGGAATGGAATTTTCAGGGTAAAATTCCAGGTTGTTGTAGATACTGGTACCTTTGTTGTTGGTGTGACATTTTGTTTCAGTTTGCCAACTTAAAGAGCAATAAACAAATGTCTGCAAAACAACATGGGTACCCAGAGTGCAAAACCAGTTCAGTGAGTCTTTTAATATAATTGTATTTTATTTTTACAAAAATGGAAGAGTAAGTGGAACGGTGAAGAGGGTGCCAAAATAAGAATTTATTTTTCATAAAAATTTTATGCTGGGTGTCAAGGGAAGAAGAGGTTATGTGCTTATTTCAGCTTAAGTACATGCTTTGAGCAGGGTTTGGACAGATGACCTCCAGAGTCCCTTTTCAGAATAACATTTTCTTTGTTTTGGTGCTTGATGTATCAACAAAGCATGTCCGTATGTATGAAACAAAGTGCTCATGTTTCTGATATCTTTGCAGACATCAGCATGCACAAGTGCAAAGAAGCAGCATTTAGTAATGCAGTAGTAGAGTATTAGGGAATGTTCTGCTGCCTCCAGAATACTTCTGTACTTGCACATTAATGTATCAGAACAGTTCATGAAGGTCCAAAAGGGAGACATGTAGGCCATGCTCCTTGATACAGTTCCCAGCAATTGTGGTAGGTTGTGCTGGCTTTCATGCATTTGATAATTTAGCCTTTTCAGGGTCTTCCCAGTCCAGTACATTCATCTGCTTCATTATCCCTTACTCCTGGGCACTTCTGCTCAGCCTGCTGATAGGCTTTGATTAAACCTTTCCTTGGTAGTTGATGTCCCTTACAACCTCTTGCTTAGTGAAGGATTTGTCACAGAGTATGTGAGTCTTGAATAGAAGTTTTATAATCATTTATCTTAAACAGGAGTCTGCATTTCTTGGATCCTGAAAGTCTTAGGATGGGGGTTGTTTTGTTTGTTTCTAATGGAATTCAGCAAACTGAGGTGTCTGGCAAACTCTACTTACTTGAGACTTGTGTGCATTTTCATATTTTACTGAATACCAGTGTCACCATGTGATATTGCACTTGGCATATCAGTACTAATAGTGTGGTAGTTGGCATATGAATATGAAATTATGTTGTAAGCTAAGGTTACTTCTTTTTCTCCAACATGTCAATAAATAGAAGTATTACATGTGCTTACAGCTCTAATGTGATTATGTCTCTGCAGGGTACCAGGATTTAATGTGTTGCATAGAAAGTTTAACATACATTATTATGCTCTTGCTTACTGTATTTCCAACCACCTGGAAGTATTTAAAAGATATGTAGATGTAGTGCTGAGGGACATGATTAGTGGTAACTTGACAGTGTTAGGTTAATGGTTGATGACCTTAAAGGTCTTTTCCAACCTAAACAATTCTATGATTCTATGACTCTAAAAATAACATACACTTTGTTTGTATTTTACAAAATAAAAAAAAAAAGTTCACTGATAGTCAGGAAAGAGGTTTCACAGCTAATGAGGAACATTGTAGAAACATAATTAGTTGGATGATGATCGAGCATATGCAGGTAGAATCTAACAAATTTATTAGTGTGCCTGAAACAAGTTAATTTGGCTGCCTTAATCTATGTTTCATATAATCGTTACGAAAAAGAATGTAATCAAGTTTGATTTTAGTGTCCAAGAATCCCAGAGAAATTGTTATCGTTTTAAAGTGAGAATAGCTCAAATCAGTGAGATAATAGCTCAATGGGGTTTTGTAGTATTATTCTAGCCTCATTTTCCAGAATCCAAAGTAGTAAAAATTCCCAGGAACTTTGTAATTTAGTTGTGATCATAAGCAGCCCTTAAATTGGATTAAAAGTGAAGTTCCAGATGAATGTGTCCTGTTGCATCCCTTAAGCTTCTGTTTTTTCCATAGCCAGTTCTGATAGCACTATATGCTGACAGTTCTCCTATATATAAAGGAGAATGCTACTGAGAGGGCAGTGATTAGGTTCATCCTAATGAATGGTTGCCAAAATTACTGCAGGTCATTCTCTGTTCAAATGAAAACCACAATGTCTGAAGATTGGCATTTGAAAGTAGAAATGCTTAAATTTTTAAAATATTTAAGTCTCTATGTCAGCATTTGCTTTCAGAAGTGCCACCTTTCATACACCGATCCATTTTCTTCTCTCTCTCCTTGCAATGTAAAAATAACCAATCTTAAAGAGTTTCAGGTACTATATTGTAGGACTTAAGTAAATTGCAGTTTATCACTTTCATTCCTGTTCCTTTGCTCTGTAGCACAATGTGATTATTGTGGTTATTGACCATTTTAAAAGGCATTCTTCTAACTGTGCAGCTCTCCTGGTATTTACAGTAGAGCATTGAGTCTGCAGGAGCTTTTCAGGTGTGGCCGAGGATGGCAGCTGTGTTAGGATGTGGGGTTCAGTAGCTCAGCTTTTCGTATTGCGTAACGTCATCATTGGTTGATGAAACTTTTTCCCAAAGAGTCCTGCTTTGACTGAAGCACTTAAATGTGATGGAATAACAGAAACTAGTAGGGGTAGCTGGTGCTCAGCTGACTTTAGAAACCCGGTCGGTTATTCACTGGAACAGAATGAAAAAAATCAAGTGTTTGTCATGGGAATTTTAAGAATTGATATAAAAATTTTTGGCAATTCTCATTTTTCCTAAGATAGGAAACCATCTTCTTCCATTGGTACTCCCAAAATCTTCTAGGCAACTGATGTAGAGGACTAAAGTGAGGATGCTATGTTTGCATGTTTGATAAATACTCCTACAGACACAGAACTTGAAAAAATTTTGTGCAGACATTTTGTACCAGCCAAATTGTTTTGTTGTCCTTTCTGAAGCCTTGTATACACACTGTCCTCCAGAGGTGCTGCCTTATTTTCTTTCTTCAGCCTTCAGCTGGATGGAATTGTGGTGAGACTGAGAGTACACTGTCTATTGGCACAAAAATAAATGCATCAGACTACAAACTGTTACATCCATAATTGTGGTGAAAATAGGTTTTCTTAAATAGGAACAAAGCTTGTACTGTTCTTCATTCCTCTGTGTGATTGCGATGTACTCTACACCAGAGAAATGTTAACGCTTCCTGTTGCTTTTAAAATCTGTGCCTCATTTTGACTGTGGGTTTCAGTCTTTTGAACAAATGCTTTTCTTCCATAACGCACTCAGTCATCTGGATTTCTTTAGTTGTATTATACCACCTGGAATGGAAAGAAGAGGAAACATTTTCTGAAAATTGCTATCTGCTGGAGGTGAATTATCAGATCTACTTTTCTGCGGACAAATGTTGAAAATATCTTCATAAAGATTTTTACAATTTGTAGCGCATTGACAAGTTTAATCAATACTGGTGTGGAGGCTTTCTGCTGGGCCTTTTTGCAAAGATCATTCTAAGTGTGATAGCTGATAGAGATGTCTCTGGTGTATGTTGTGTTAGATGGCAATGCTGAAGAAGCTCATGTGTCTTAAAGCAGGCACTGGTATGTTTAAAAAAAAAAGCATATGTTTAAAAAAAACCATGTGTTTAACATAAGTATGAAAAGGGCTTTTTCCATGTGCATGCATTTTCAAAAGAAATCTCCATTACTCTTATGATAGAGAGTGCTGTGTGTTGTGTGATGGTAATCAAGAGGAACAGTGATCAGTCTCACACTTAACAATCCAGCCAGACCATCAATGTGCTTTGTCAACTGACTTCAGCTGCAGAGCACTCTGGAACCGTAGGGACTTTGTCTTTCAGAACAAGTATTGTAAACCTGTGAACCAAACTGGTCATCTGATCTAGCTTAAGCAGAAGCAGGTATGGTGATCTGTAGTGTATTCGGTATCTCAAAGCAGTATTTTGCTTTCTTGCTCTCAATTCCCTTAAACAGTATCATCCAGGAGAAAGTGGAAAACACACTGCTGAGAGTGAAGTCAAAAGCATATGATGAGTGCAGCTCTGCCATCTGAAGCATATCTCACGGGGAGTTTCTCTTTGTTAACACATAGTGTAATTTATGTGTAAAGATGAGGGGGAGTTCTAACTATGCATTTACTGAGTATCACATGTTGTAAGATCATTGACAGCTAATTAGAAATTTCCAAACTTGTTCAGCATTCAAAGACCTTTTGTAATCAAATATAAATTTCAAGTGTACACCTTTGTGTCTAACCTTATGTAGATTCTGTTTTCAGTGACCTTTAGTAAAAAGCACACCAGAACTTTAGAGGATTCAAAATGTTGACTAAGTTTCCTCTTGTACTAATTACTTTAGAGCAAGCACAGGAGCTTTTAGAAAAAGTTCAACAATTTAATTCACTAACCTGACAAATATACATAAATATATAAAAAGGATATTGATATTCTTTATGAAGGGTATATATGAGGGAAAAATGCTTGAATGAATTAGTTGACACTGCAAAGTTCACAATACGATTATTTGGAGAATGTATTGCTCTCATTCTGAAATGATGTAGTATTACTGTGTATGCAGGCACTGCAATAACTTATTCAGCAATTTGTCCAAAGCATATTGTGAAATGTGTTCAATAAGGTGTTCATATAGCATTGATTGGCCTTAGTTCAGAGTAGCAATGTCCTAATTTACGAGTAAGGAAGTAAAATAATTTCCACATGTTTTGGTTGATGCTAAATATTAGGTATTAAATTTTCCCAATACCTTTGCTACTTTTACACTGTGCTTAGTGCAATTTAATGTCCAGGAGCAGAGATGATGACAGGCTGACATTCCTGAATAACAACCTTTCCAAACAGTTTGATACCAGGTCAAGTAATCAAATTAGGATATTTCAGAGGATTACTAAGATTTTAATTTCCTCCTCCTTTGATGTCACTTATAAAGTGGCTAACAATTCCAGCACATCAAAATGTTTTTGAATAATGTTTCTGAAGGCTTTTAGAGTCTTAATTTGAGTGAAACTTGGTTCTACTTTGCACAGGCTGTAAGACTATTCAAACTCATAAGGCTTTTTTACTAAAAAGCTTTCTTTGATAAATGGTTATTTTTATCAAGACTTCTGAGTGCATTAAAATGCATTAGTCACATGTCTTGTTCAGTGCTCATCGCTGAAATATTAGCTGCTCAGGGCTGAGGTGATAAAAAGGTGCAATGCACTTGAATACTCAGTAGTACATTACTTGCTGTCATGGTACCAGTTTTCAGGGAGAGTTCAGTCAAGGAAAGTTCAGTCAGTGAAAAGAAATCTACCAGTCTATTCTTTCTTCTTTAGTAAGCCTCTGAATGTGGAGAGCTGGCTGGACAGTTCCACCAACTATTTCTGGGCATAGGTGTTAATTTAAAATAATTTTATTGAATCTATGTTGACACCATCAGTGTCTGAATTCGCAAGAGCTTCCTCGAAACTCAGCTTATCCTGTGCCCTCCATAATGCGTCAGTGTCTCCTACTCTAAGAAATCCTATGCACAGCTGGAGGCCCTGTAAAGTTTCTGCATGAAAACGCTGGACATAATTTAGTTTTCTGGTAGCATTAAAGTAATGAATCAAAGATGAGCATAAACGTTGAAGAAAAGGTTGTCTGAGTTCCCCAGCTGAGAAATAAATGGTACTGATGGAAGTGCTCTCTATTTTTATTGTGTTAAAGAGTGCAGATTTCAAATGGTTTTTTTTCCCTTTACCTTGACTGTTCTTGCTAACTGAGAGACTTCACAAGGAAGCTTTTTTCCTTTCACCTGGCAAACACTGATGTGCATATTTTTAAGAAAATGAGTGGTTGTGTTTTGTTTAGGCAAACTCTTTCCTATGTATGGTCTTTTAGTGTACTGGGCTACTCCAGTATTTTCCTACAGAGAAGACAGCTCATGTTTAAAGCCACAGACAGGCTGACTGGTCAGTGCAGAACAATAAAGATGTAATTGGTGTTCATCCATGCAGTCAAAATAGTAATTTTAAAAAGCCTCAGGGATTGGATTTTTATTTTTTTTTACTAATAGCATTTAAAATATTTTGCTTAAATGTTTAGAGTAATTTCTACAAATACAGTCTTTGCTGTACTAATACAGAAACTTCTTGCAGTGGATTATTTCTACAGCTTGCTATTAGCATTGATATAAAGAGGAAAAAGAGATAAACATCTAAGAAGAAAGCTATAAAACGGTGTCTTGAGACTCCCCAGAAACAGGTGAGAGCAAAGTAAATTGCAGCAATTCATCTTCTGCTTGTTAAATGTATATAAAGAACTTTAAAAGAAAATTACAAACTTTCCTCTCAGCCCATAAAGCTGTAAGTTCAGAAGGTAAGAAAGAAACCTTATCATTAATTATTACATTCAGTATTTATATTCTCAAGACACTTCCAGAACTCTGCTTTTGCTCACTGGGATACAGTGCGAGATATCTTCTGTAGGTTTCAGGGTAAGAAGAGATTTATTTCTCTTAAAAAGCATTAAATAAAAGATTCATTAAAATTAAACATTGATCATATTTGCCAGATCATTCCCTTTTAATATGTTTATTATTTTGCAATAAGCAGTAATATTCACCCCTTAGTCTGTGGTGTGTTAGAAATATATCATAAATATGTACTAACTCTGCAACTGCGAGTGAACTATGACATGTCATCTTTAATATTATGCTGAAAAATTCTGAGTGCTGCCATCAAGCATCAGTTTGATCTCTATCTCATTAACAGACCTTACTTAAGATGTCACTCATTCAGATTTAATGGGAGGAATCATTAAATATCCTTTGTGTAGTGGTAGTTGAAATGGTAAGAAGTCACCAGTGAGCTGTGTGGGAAGATCAGTTAGAATTTACACTGTACCTGATAAATGAAGGTTTGCACTGAACGTGTGCTTGAAGCTCTATCTTCTGCGCATCTTTGAGGCAGAAAGTGAAGAAAGTCAGTGGAGAATGAGAGAAGTCATCAGTAGTAATGCAAAGGATTATCTCCCCAGGAGAAATGGGGATCTTTCCATTGTAAATAGACAGTTTTATGGCAAAGAAATACTTGGCTTGAACAATCAATTGCTCCAGCTAAAGCAACCAAATATTCCCAATAATGGCTAGTAACTTTACTTAAATAAATGAGGTCAACCTCTGTCCTCCACACTGCAGCCATGGTTAACTGAGATTTGATTGTAGAGCTGGAGTCTGAACCTCTGTCACATCTCTTGAGTCTGTCTTGACTATGTTGTCTGGTTTACAGCCAACTGCAATTTTTCTGCTAAGGCTCTGTCAGGCTCTGTCCTACTTTCAGAACAATATCTTCACTATGTTTCAGTCCCCAAGGGCAGTATCTGCACCAGATTTAATTAAAACTGGGAATGCTAATCAGCAGGTCTTCCTGTAACTGTGAGATTTCTAAGACCTTGACTGCAGTCACTGTCCCAAAATTAAGTAGCTTTTGCCTTCTAACATTGTAGGAAACATTGAAATAATGCTCCTGGATCACAGATCCCGGAGCCTGCAGTGCCAACGTTCCTTACAACTGAAACTTCTGAAGAGCGGCGAGTTCATTTGGGGATAGTATGTATTTGAATACCTCAGTATAAGGGTTGTGTAATTGAATTCTATAACAAATACCCTTCCTACATTTGTAAAACATAAAATAACAGCAAGACTTCATACTGATGACTGTGTAAGAAAGATGAAAAGGACCTTGAATAATTTAATTCATTTCCTTGCAATGAATTAGATCATATTCGTGTATTATGGCAGATACCTGTTTCAAGGTCCTGAGATCTTAATTAGGCAGATTGCCCTAACCAGGGGATATCAATTGCTCTTATGGCCTGTGCAGATGGACTGTCTTCTCAGAGTGTGTATTACAGGAGGACAGGAGGTAGAGAAGCGTGCTCAAAAGCCAGGAAGTAGGTAAATGTCCTGAAGCACAGCAGTTGCAACTAATACTTGAAGTCAACAAGGGGAAGAATTATTTACTTTGCTGCTTTAAAGGAAGGGGAAAGGAGCAAGAATAAGGGAATTGAGTGGAAATAGTAAGCAATAAACATAAATGCTTAAATTTGTATTGATATAATATTGTCTAAGAGTACGGAAATTTCATGGGTTATATTTTACTTCCACAGGAAGTTTTGTGTTTATATTTAATTTCTAGGAACCCAAGGGCAAAGCAAAGCAATTAAAATGTTGAAGACTTAAAAATAAACTTAGTGAGCCTCAAGTAAAATACCTTTAGCTGATTAGTGGTACAATGCATCTTTAATGAGAAATAAATTAGGATTGCATTATTTCTTAGGAGGATAAGGAGAGGCATTAGATATCTGCATTGATAATAGAGGGCTTAGAAATAATCTTAACAGTATGAGCTCCTTTTCTAGAAAAAAATAGGAAACTTCTATATGGCCTAGTGCACAAATAGGAAAAACAGTAAATTTGTAAAAGTCCTTTCGCTGAAAAGCTTATTATGAGGTGAATTTTAACATAGTCCCATCACTCTTTTGATCTCTTTAGACGGATCCCTTTGATATGTATCCATGATTCTCTATTTTTGTCAAATTGTTAGTTTTCTTGAAGTCTGGTTTTAATGCAAACTAATTTATATAAGAAGTGCAGACTGTAAAATTTAGAATTAATTTTGAATGACCCACATGTAAAATACTACTACTGTATTTACCCACAGCAAACAAAATTCTGTTAAAAACAGGACTCAGAAATACACTTTTCAAAATATTTCGTCTCGGTTATCCTATTGTGGCAGTGTACCAAATGAAAGGAATAAGTAAAGTCCTTTGATTGGGAAGATTGGCAGCATTTATGTTTTTAAATCAATTGAATTTTAAATATGCATTTATTGTCTGGGTTAAATTGCTACACAGTGAAAAGGAATGCTGTTCTCTAAACAGTAATTGGTCTATTTCAGCTCTCAAATTGGGTCACAGTAACAGACAGCATTCTCCTTTCTTTCTCTCTGTTTTCCCTTGCTTCCTTGAAAAAGTGATTGAAACTCTAACCATTACTGCACTGAGACAGTGTACTCATAAAAACAATATTTTTCATCAAGGATAGATCTTCTTCCTTACCCCTGTTTTTGATGGCATCATATTGTAAAACACCTTGAAGAATGTAGAAAGGTGCAGCCTGAACAAAACGCGCTGAAATGCATGGAATAAGTACAGCAATCCCAGTTATCGCTGGAATTTACTTTCAGTAATGAACACTTCACCTACTGTATGGTAGTATGGTAAAATGAAATAAATTAGAGTGATTAATCTCACAGTATTTCACAATCATCGTGTTCCTAAACATGCTTTTTAGTCAAAAAGGAGGAGCTGGGGGGGTGCGAGAGATGACAATACTGGTCTACGAAGCTTTTGTGCTACATCAGTTATATCTCAAATTACTCTGACAATTAAGTAAATGGGGTAGAGTATCGTAGAAGGTCATAGCTGTTACCTTGTGAGTCCAACCAGGGATGCTTTGGACTGGCCTGCTTTTTTGCTGAAGTTTGTGCACACTTAAAAGGGTATGATGGGATCCGTGGAGCTGAAAGGAGCTACTCTGCCCTGGTTTGAACACAGCGAACATCAGAGCAACTGGGGAACCTACCTGTATGGTATATATAATGTATAATATTAACCAGTATTTATGTTGTTGTTAACAGTGAAAATTTCTTGATGTTGAGTTGCTGTGAGTGTCCACATTTGACAAATGCCATATAGACCAGATGGAGCCCTTTGCCAGCAGAGAACTAGTTGAGTAGCCTCCAAGAGCTCCCCGTGCAGCTAGGGAGGGTCAGGGAGAGGATGGTGCTGACTTCCAGCTGAGGAGAATAGCCAGTAGCACATAACGGGTTGCTTCCCAATTGTGTTTCAGTTCTTCCCTGTGTCTTTATGTTCTTTGGCAGGTTTTCCAGTTCACATCCCAGAATGTTACTTCATGGGATGAAAGCTCGGGCCCTCCTGGCCTGTTGACTTCTGTCTTGGCCTTACTGCCCTGAGTCTCACCCATCCTATCTTATGTTTAACAATTAGCTATCAAATAAGCACACAGGTGTAGTAGAGCTTGAAGGGAGATGCTGGAGGGAAAACAAAGTGAGGAACTTCTGAAACAGTATCTGAGTATATCTAAGATGTTTGCGTCAGCTCTTATCCTGCTCCTGATGTGGTGGAGGGCTGGATTGAGATCGGTGGGAATGGTGATTCCTTTCTGCAGCTTGGAAAAAGTGAAGGAAAAAGAGCCAAAGGGAGTGGCTATAGTAGGGAAGTCTTCTGTCCCACCGCAATTCCACTCTTATAGTGGGGAGGGAGTGTAAATTAATTGCTACAGCAATGGAGGGCAGAAGAGGCTGGGTGACTTGGATGAGCCTTCAGTGGAATTAAATTGTTGCGAGAGTAGGAATCTTGGTAAACCCAAATCAGAGAGTGCTCCTAAGTGAGGAACCCGAGGCATTATCGTCTTTAATTAGTGTCTGGATTAAAATTCTGCTATCTGGAACTACGTTTCTGCCCAACACCTGTGCATGTACTACTCCTGTTTGTATGCTTCTTTAGAGCTGTTGCTGCAAATTCTCTACACAGCTGGTGATCTGGGAAAAGGTACATTTGTGTATGGGAGAAGGAAGTGCCTTCAATCCCAAAGACATCCCAAATCAAGTAGTAGCGCTAGCATTGTTTAGGCTCCAAATCTAGAAAAGTTCAGGCTCAATGCTTATCATGTTGGTATAACCAGATCTGCGACTGCTTTTTGGCTTTAATTGTCCTTTTTGCACATAATGGCAGTTGCAGGATAGGATAATTACCTGCTGGAGTTACCTATCTCCCTATGTAGGAAAGAATCTCATTGACCAGACTGGAACACCAGCTTTTACCCAGCTGAGGTAAAGTGAGGTGCTTCCATCTTGTCCTGGGTTATGACAGGCCAAGGCATGGAATTAATAGAAGGGTAAGACTAAGTTCAGCTCAGGTTCTGTTAAAAAAGACAGGAAATTCATTGGGTTTGCACTCTGTGTCCTGTTAGCACCCTCTTGGCTTCAGTGCTGGAGGTGTGCTGGAGTAACATGGTCTTCCATGGTAATACTATCTCTGTCCCACATGCAGCAAAACACAAGTCATTGGGTTCCCAGCTGGCGTGCTCTTGGCACGATATTCAGCCAATGGCAGGTTGCCATATGTAGGACTGCTGATCCCTGATCTTCTGGGCCTTTTTATATGGAAACAGGTGGGAAGGGTTTGAATACACATAGATAACACCATTACCAGTTCCTTTAAAAGGCCACATTGTAATTTTTGACACCACTATACCATTCTGAACAATGGTCAAGAAAGATAGGGATATATTTAGACGATGGATGTTTCAATTGCTGGCTACCCAAAAGTCACATAACAACACTATAATTTTAAATAGGATGAGGCCTTAATGGGTTTCCTAGAGGAAAAAAAAAAAAAGCTGTTTATTAGTAGTATTGTACTAAACTACCTGCATTTGACAAAGTGCTAATGGAGGAAATTACTTCTAGAGAAACAAATGAAAATGTCAATTAAAAAAAAGTAATGGCTTTCAGAGTTGTAGGTTGTGTTGTTTTTTGTTTTTTTTAAGAGAAGTGCTGGGAATATTTTTCATACTGCTTGAAAAGCTTTTGGTTTGTCTCTGTTGCCTTAGTTCTGTGGGTTGTTTCTCCTCTCTCCTCCTCCCCCCCCTTCTGTATCTTTTGCATCAGAGTTGGATTTCATTTAGACTGGAGGCTGATTTAATAGGCTGGATTAATGCTTTGTTTCTCTCACATGTTTTATTTTTCCAATTTTTTTTTATAGAGCATCTTCCAATGTAACTGTGTCCAAAAGCTCAGTGCCTGCATTTATTAGCTTTGAATTGCCTAAGCTTCACATCTCTGAGTAACAAACAATTAATAAAACCCTTTTTTGTTGGGCGAATGGGATAAAAATGGGCACAAACTACTCATGAGACCCTGCTCCCTAATAAGAGGCAATAATTTATATTGCTAAAACAGCTAATCTAAAAAACTTTTCCAAAAAAAAGCCCTACAAATCTTTCATTGTTCAAGCCCCCCTTGTTGTAAGGCTGCTGTCAGCCCCGTGAAGGTGACAGCATCCATCGTCCTGGCACGCTGCCATTGGAATAAACTTAAACATGGTGGATGTGGAAGCTGCCAGGTGGGTCCTTGCTTTGGAGCTGCAGCAACAGCGTCCCAGCTTGGGCCTTACATGCCTGCCCAGAAGAGATTTCTTGTATTGGCTCTCTTTTTAGTAAATGTCTCCTGTTTGCCTAAGAAATTTGTCCCTCTGCTGGATGTTATTTTGGTAGTGGTTCATGGCAACTGGGACTGGCACGCTGGCAGCCCAGACCACCTGGCATTGCTGTGCCATACCTGCCAGTAATGTCATGTCTCTATCTTAGTGTAGAGGCAGAAGAGAAAGCAGTTCCTATAACTGTAGAATAGTCCTGAGGTGGAAATTCCCTCTTTACAATTCCCTAAAGCAGACCGGCGTTTCTACACGGTGACTGTTCATCATGAAGTAATAGGTAATGGCGGGGATTGTTTGGCAGGCAAACTTTGTGATAACTAATGTATGTGTAAATGTTTCTCTTGCTTTAAAGGATACTGCTGTGTTCAAATAGTAGTTGCAGAGAAGGTTTAATGAGAGCATTAAGGAAAACAGTTTATTCACAGCATTACCATTAGCTGAAACAATGACGTGTTACCCTGCAGTGACTTGTACAGTGACACACATAGACTGAGGAACAGTGCATTTTTAAGCAGTGAAATGTTTATGAAATGTTTAGTTTTTAATGCTTTATATATTTGCATATGTTAGACGTGTCTCTAATTATTTGTTCTCTTAGCAGAATAAGAACAGCTACTCGAAGATAATGTCTGGAAAATATGGACACTAGAAGACAAGCTGCTGTGCTGAGGTAAGAGACCAGTGGTTCCATGCTGAGCAGGGGACATTGGGGCTGCAACTGGCGATGGCGGAGGAAACTCTACTTCTGCCACTGCCCATTCTCAATATAAAATGTGATTAATTTTTAGCAAGGTCTCAAGCCTCATTTTCTGTCTGTAATATCCAGGAGTTGAATGCTGTAGTCCTATCAAAATATTGCCTCTATTACAACTTGTAAGATTAGATGCTGGAACCAAATGAACGAAAGGCAGGCAGTGTGCAAACAGGGGTCAAGGCTTAATGAACTTTTTGGAAAGATTTGGAAGAAGTGTGTTCTTAAATGTATTGCTTACACTGAAACTGGCAAACTGAGATTGATCTTGAAGACAATTTTTAGTAATTTGCCTCATGTTCATAGGTCTCCACCTCAGATTGTACTTAATTATATAGTATTTGGTTTCTTTCACAGGTTGCTTTGATGTACTAATATGAATTTTCCACATTTAGTAAGAGTCATTAGGGGTTATCTCAGCCTTTTAGCTGACCGCAAGAAACCAAAATGAATTGTGGTCACTTCATTTTTTCCTCTCTGCCCAACCCCTTGAGTCCACAGAAATGCGTGAGGATGCACTTGCTCTCTGTTTCATCAGCAGTTTGAACTTCTAGTGACATCTTGCTTTAAAGTCAGTTATATCCTGACAGAGTTACAATTACCAGCCCTGCTGGAAATACAAAAATAACATCCTCAACATCAAAAGATGTTTTCTTAAATGGTAATTAGTGTCTCCATGGGTGGACTGTTTCATAATTTAACATAATATGAATTATTTTTCTTTACATAAACAAGATGAGGAGCTGTGACCATAAGGACCTCTGCCATTTCAAATTAGTTAAGGCATCAGTATTAATTCTAAATTAGCTAATTATGCTAAGAAAAGTGATCAAATGAAATTTGTTATTTATGCTGGTAAAAAAGCACGTTCTTATTTTATTCTTGTAACTCTGCTTCATACAGTAATGTCCAGTTAAAAATCCTTCCTGTGATTGTATTGTACAATGAGGTGTTTGCAGCTGATTTATACATGATTGACTCCATGTGAATGAGAAACTGGTTGGAAGTTCTGAGTTGTCATTCAAAATAAGAAATGTTTTGAAAACAACATGTATTGCAAGGGAAAGAATAGATTTTATTTATTTTCCCACTATCTTGCATTAATTTAGGCTGCACTTGTCAAACTACAGCACTGGCAAAAGGAACAATAATTGAAATGCTGAACACCCCTCCCTATTTTGGGCTAGTGCTGCATTAAGGCATGGGCTCCAAAAGGTCAAAGTACTACAGAGGCCCTCATTCCAGCTAACGTGGTCATCAGCATAACATGATATTCTTAGAAGTCACTAAACAAAGGAAGAGTTTGGGATATAAAGAAACCTTTATTTTTTTCATTGAACTTCTGCTTTGTATTTAAGTGATGTTTTCGTGACAAAATGCAACTCTTATGTTGAAATGACAGTTGAAAAAAGTGAAAAAATAGAATTTAAAAATAACAATTAAAATTATGCTATATAAACATCTACTTTGTATATTAGTACACTGCAACACTGAAAATTAAAATTTTAGCATACAATATACCATAATTTTCTTATCTGTCAAAAGACATTGTCCCAAAGTTATCCTTCAGTCTCTCAAGCTCAATATATTTAGTTAAAACTGTAGCCTTTAATAAACAGAAATATTGAAAAAACTGTTTGAACTTCTCCATTGGGCTTTATAATATTGTGCTGGAGCAGAGAGAATATTCTGTACTCAGATCAGCTCAGGTCCCTCTGCTGAACTTCTTCAGCCTGATGATTTAAACTAACTTAAGAGATTTAAGTCAGAGAGAGACTATTCTTCCTTGTGCAGAACATAAAAAAAAAAATCTCATTCTTGAAATTGTTAATTAACTGTGATTACTAAATAGCTCCCAGCTATTTAAGACCAAATTTTAAAACTAGTCAGTAGCTTAAAAGATACCTGAGTACACAGATTTTTAAAACCAGTATCTGAACTAATGGGTGCTTAACGTCCAGTGAAACTGCCATTTGGGTACCTCGGTACCTACCTGTTTCAAAGTCATCTAGCCTTAGATTTTAGTTCCCCGATGTTCCCTTGAAAACAAGACTGTGAAAATGTTCAGCTAAGCGAAACCAGGCAGAGAATAACAACAAAATCATTTTCTTTCTTTCTGAATCAAACATTACCTACACTTAGGTTATTGTCATGGGACGGTTGTCCACATTTGGTCCTGTCCATCTGCAGGTGCAGCTGTTTCACTGGTGCATGGAAATGCAACAGAGGTAATTTTAGAATCTCATGAGTCCCACAAATCAAGCTTGAAGGAGCCTCCTAGATAAACTGTTGTGACTAAAATGTAATGAAACCAACGCTTCAGCACAGCATTTCGTGTCTCTCACCATATTTAAATATCTGTAATATCCTCTAGGGAACAATGTTGGAAGTGCTTATACATAAAACCGGATAGAATGCATTAGTTTTTCAGCCAGTATTGCTTCTGTTCTTCCCTCTTCAGGTGCTAAAGCTGCGCTAACTATTTCTAGATAACCTGTGGCATGGGTTATAATGTGTTCAACTAAATAAAACCAGGGATGCGTTAATTACATGAAGTTTTTTTATTTCTGTATTTAACAGTAAATCAGTTATGCTTGCCCCCCCAAAAAATAGGTGGATTGCAGCACATAAATTTCTTTTTAAATCATTTATTTTTAAAGACTTACTCCAGTGAAGAAACTACTTTTTAGGGTTTCCAACATTCAGTTTTGTATCATGTTGCAGTAAGGCACTCTTAAATTGCGTTTGTACAGAATATTGTCCCAATGAAATTATTCCAACTGCTGAAGCTATAAGCAAGAATATATGCTAATTGAATGGTAGTTAAATTTCAAAAGGAAAATAATTGTTCCATGTTTAGTTTCTGTCAGTGGCATCTATAGTAGCTTCAGTTATAGTCTTTTCATTATATAAAGCTAGGATGTAACAGAAACCCAGGCTGTGACTGCAAACCAGAACGTGTTTGCTCTCTTATTGCTGCTGGCTCTGAAGAGCTAAGAAAATAAAGTGTGGGAAATGGGGGAAAATACAGCCTGTAGGTAACAAGATCTGATCCCCAGGTTGCTAAAAGTCAGCGGGAGTCAGTTGATTTCAGAGTTTTTGAGATTTGTTTTTATAGAGTAAAAAAATGTGACACTTATATTGTCGAGTGTGTAAAATAAATGACTAAATCTATTGATTTTAAAATACCCTCTCAAATACTCAAGTTGAAGGTTTATCTAAATGCTGCAACTCTCACTCTTCGATGCACTTTCTCTCTAACAGGAAAGTCATATCTGGGAGCAAAGTAAAAATTCTTAGAAGAGTTCTTTTCAATGATATATTACTGTATTAATTCTGCTATTCTTCCATATTCCTCCCAGGTCTAATTTTCAAAAGAGAAACATGTCAACAACTTGTTATTTAGGAAGATACGTTGAGAGCTGTTCTGGGGCACGGTGCAGCATCAGAAACCTGTATCCTCAGCTCAGGGAAACTTTCTGAAACTGTTTCTATTTGTCTAATATAGAAAAAAAATCACATAATTTGGCATAGTCTAATTTTGCTTAGCAAGCATATCAAGCAGCTCTTTCTCTATGCCTTGACTGTCCAGTTCATCTAAACTGTAGTATTTATGAACAATCTTTTCATCTGTGACAACGACCACTCGAAGCCCATGCTTATCTTCTCCCAGCTGACATCCTATTGCTGATGAAACCACCATTTCCAGTCCTCTGTAGAATCCTCCAGCATTCCTGTGGTAATGTCCAGAAAATACAGCTTTAATGCCTGTTTAAAATAAAAAGAAAAAAAGAGAGTATGAATTTAGTCAGCAGTTGCAGTTTATGTATAAAATGAGCTTACAGTCCCAGGTACTGCTGAGGTTATACACTGAGGCTTGCACAGCTGCTGAGGTTGTAGGGAAGGTTCTATAGCGAGTACAGCTACAGGTGTCATATTTGCCTTCATTCCTTAATGGTTCATAAAATTAAAAGCAAACCATTTACCTGACCTTCCATTTTAAACAAATAATTAGTAAATAGTAAAAAAAAAAATTGTAATAGTAATAAATAATTAGTAAAAAGGTTATTCTGCTCCACAGCTCTGCTTAGGGTTACTGGACTCTGACTTCTTTATGCTTCTTACTACAAGGTGTGTTTGTCATCTTCCTACTGCTTTGGTTGGAAAGAAGGAATACTCTAGAGGAAGCTGATTAAAATTAGAAAATGTCAGTAACAGAAAATTGCCTAAAGAATGTTCAATGATGGGGAATCTACCACTTCCCTGGGGAGATTACTGCAATGGCTGGCTGTTCTTATTGGGAAAAAAAAATTAAAACATAAATGAGAGAGAATTTGTTATCTTTTCTGAAAGACATTGGGGGTGGAGGTATCACACATGGAACAGAGCCAGTTAACATCAAAGAAACCTAATAAGCAGAAGAGGTTGTGAGTTATAACAAGAGGGGAAGAAAGATGAGAGCAGCCAAAAAAGCAAAGGTTGACAACTTGCAAGAGGAGTCGGGCTCGGTAATGACATAAATTAACATTTATCTAGTATAGGGCACAAACAAGGCAGGTTTATTCTGATTTTCTTTGTATTTTTAATGACTTAAGGTTGTTCTGTTTCTTTCTTTTTTTTTTTTTTTTTAAATAAATATATTTTTAACTGTATTGGGGTTATAAAGTCACTCAATTATAAACTTGAAAGAAATACATTTGATTTGTGGCAGGAGACAACAATATGCTATGTTGAAAATTTCTGGGTAGGTTGCATTCAGGTATTTTCCAAACTTGGTCAAGAGTAGAAGAAAAGCCAAATGACAAATAGCAGGTGAAGAGGACAAACGTACTGCGTACTTATAATGTATTTTGAAATCCTTGGCTGAATCATTGTCTAACTGATCAGCCAAATGAATGTCTGAAGAAGTCCAACCTTCTCAGAGAATACAGTAATTTAAGAAAAAGTTAATTAAGTTCGTAAGTGCTATCTGATTTTGACCAACTTCTAAAGATGATCCATATGCCACTTCTGCTTTCCTGCTGTGCTCCTCAGTAGCTGTGGGATTCCTGCAGCAATTTTGAAACAATTTCAAATTAAATTAAATAGCATCATCCTCACCTCTGAACCAGTAATTTCTACTTTTTGTTTCTTCTGACTTGCAAAAATAAACACATAAATTGGTAGAAGCTGTATTCATTACTCTGAGTGGCCTTTCTGATTGTCTTTACAGGTAAAATTCATGCTACCAAATAGATTATTTTCCCTTCCCCATTTGACATGTTATAAATGTTAATCAAATGGTTTTATTACTACAAAATAATACAACCTTTTTAGTCTCATCAGTCAAAAAAGTAAAGAAAAAGTAATTTTGATGCTAAGTACTTCATGTCAATGGTTGTAAAACCATTCACAACAGAGTTGTGCACCCAGCTTCTTCCTAAGAGAGAAGCCCTGCCCCAGACAAGCATCTCCTTTCCAGGTGGTGCCAACATCCTTCCCCGTTTAGCTGTTCTCTGCACAGCTGATAGATACAGCTGAGCATCACAGTCAACAGCATTCACAGTTTGGCAAAAAATCATTCATCAGCTTTCTTGCTAATTTAAGACTGTGCAAATTTTATTTTGAATGAAAATACGGAATTAGTATAAATAGCTAATTTTACAGACAGGTTTTGGGATGGATTTTTGGCATGCTCAATCTAAGATCCTTGGATTTCAGACTATTAACAGCTTCCTGAAGCTGCATCTAATACTGTTTGGTACTGTTGTGAAACAGGAAAATTACTGGACAGGATGGTTGAAAATACTGGGAATTTTGTTGTTTATCATCAAATGCAAAACATGTAAATGAATTTTATATTTTGTAGAAGAAAGTGTTTAGATCTGGTGTTGATTTATGATACTATTTATGACAATTCAGAAATTTTCAAACACACGTAAAGGATTTAGGTGTAATTTCTCTGTTGAAATACAATAGGTTGTGTGCGCCTTAATCATAATGAGAACTTTGATGGTTCTACATAAAGCATCTGAAAATACTTTCAGTTAATACTGAGTTTTTCTGTCAACTGTGACTAGATAGCTAGCAGGTTATCAGAATAACTGACTACTTTATGAAATGGAATCTTTCTTGCTAGTTGGGAAAGAAACTGCTGTGCTATAATAGAAAAATATCTTGCTGGCACAATTCTATAGATGCTGTACCTTGCTGGATATAATTTGTGTTTATATTGAAATATGAACTGAAAAGGTCTAAATCTGTGCCTGTTCCTCAGGAGCACAGTGGAGACGAGTGAAGCTTCTCACACACAGGGACAAGCACCAGATGTTGTGGGCGGTGGGAGGTGCTCCCTGATGGCTCTCCTTCCCTCCGCACGCAGCAGCGTCCTGCTACCACCCCAGGCTAAAAGCTACCCTGAAATACACAGCACTGGGAATTACCTTTCAACCATTCTTTCTATCATTAGAGAATAATATAAGGACGCGTGGGGTTGGACACACTGATGATAATGTCAACTTCCATTATTTTTCATCTATTTCAGTAATCTGCCATTCCATGCTTAACACAAAACGTAACACACGCTTAGTCCTGTTCAGGTGATTGGCCAGAGAATGGGTGATCTGTGAGATACTATAACCTTAAATGACATCTGAAAAAAAAAACCAAAACTAGTAACAACTGATTTTGCCTTCAGACAGCAGAAATTCTGGGGAAGAGTAGAGGCAATTTAAAGGCAGAGAGCTGTGATTAGGAACACTCTAGAACTTCACAAGGAAATCCTTATTTCTCTACCCAGAAAAATCTTCCAACCTTTTTCCCGCAGTAGATTTAGACCTCTTTCACAATGATTAAATGGAAAGGAAAGTAGGTGAACCTGTCTGAAGACAGTTGACTACATCAATCCTTTGCTTTTGTAGGAGTGATTTGAAGACCGATATAAATATATAAACTAGGCTCAAAGTATAGTTAAAAATTGAACAGCCTGGAAAGCAAAATATGAATTATTTTGCTGTGTGCCTGGTAAAAGCTACATGGGCTTTCATATTTCAAAATCCAAAGATTTCTCAAATAGTAAATAACTCAAGGTGGAAAACAGAGAATGAAGTTATCTCTATGTTGAATATCGATATATGGTCATTGTCAGCCAGAACTTGTCTGTTACCCTCTTTTAGTTTATCAGTGCTAATACTCTTTGCTCAGTGTAACTTGCTCATCTATCTCGTGTATGAGTTATGCTTCTAAGTAACTCAGTGTAATGACGTTGAGAGCTTGCTCTGACTCCACAGCAGGGGCACAGCAAGACAGGTGTGTGGTTTGGTTTGGTCTGTTTTTTTTTTAATCTTGGGAGAAACGCAATCAGAATTCCTCAGAAGGTGATGGTAGAATATAAAAGCCCTGTGACATAATGGGCTCTTTGCAGAGATTCTGTACTTTCTAGATACTTTTTGAGCCCTTAAAAATCATAATATAAAGATGTTTTACAACTGATGCTACAGTCAATTTGAGAGTGAGCAGTCATTTCTCAACTCCTACTGTGTTGCAGCTTATTACAGTGACTGTCTAACGTAACATATTTAAGCAATTCATGCAGCAGAACTAAGTGTTTATGTCTCATGACATGCACATCTATC
The DNA here is from genome assembly GCF_001431845.1 of Calidris pugnax. NCBI lineage: Eukaryota > Metazoa > Chordata > Aves > Charadriiformes > Scolopacidae > Calidris > Calidris pugnax. Next base: position 7,168,160 of record NW_015090794.1, read on the forward strand.
CAAACCCCGGGGCTGCGCTCCTCTCCTCCACCCCCCAGCCCTTCTGCAGCGACACACACAGTGTGCCCAGCTATTGCTGCTGACGGCGTGGCTGGGCAGTCCCTGCTCCTGCTTCCTCGTACAGAGAGCAAGACTGACCAGTGTGGGAACCTTACGTGTGATATCCTGCTCGTTAAAGTGGGACTCGCCTTGAGGCATTGTCCTTAAAAGAGCAAGCTCTGATGGGTGGCAGGAGAGGACACAGAGTAGACCAGGTTGCTTCCTGCAGCCTCTGAGTTTGGGGAGGTTGTAGGATGCACTAAGCTTGATGTTACCAGTTTGCTTTCAGCTTAGAGCTGGCTGTGATGAATCCATGTATGTGGCACTTTGCTGGCCGTCAGGCACTTAACAAATAACCAGTGGTCTCCAGCAACATTCTAGATTCGCTCACAGACACACATCTAGCATGGACCTGACTGTCTTGTCTTCCCATGCAGAGGTAAGCGGCAGCGACATGAAGGATGGAGGACTGAACAGTTGGGAACCTGATGTTTGACCTGCCTGATGACTGCACCGGCTGGACCTGTAAAACACCGTTACCAGCTTCCAGGCAGCGACTGATACTACACTAACAAGTTTTCTTCAATATTTTCCACTCTTTCTGCAGGTAAGCAAAACTACTTTACTACTTTAGTCTCTGAAAAAGTCAGGAAAAAGTAACAATTATAAAACCATAGTGTGGTGTAAACCCATGTCACACATTTAGTAAGGGAAATAAGTGCTCCCCTTTTACTGGAAGCATCCATGTTCCTAAAGCAGCATCTTCTCACCAAGAGACAAACAGAAGCCAAGACCTTGTAAACCAAACCCCCAACAGTTTTAGTGTAATTAGAAGGACAGAGGATACAAAAGTAATAATCTAACTTTAGTTATGCTGTAAGAAAAACAAAAATCTCTTCTTGTCTGAGAATTCAAGGGAGGATCTTGAGAAACCCACCCTAGACAGCAGAACAGACACCAGATAAAAAGTTTGGCCCATGAATCATGCAGTTTTTTTCTTAGGCAACTACTGCAACTTCACCATATGTCACACATTTTTCTTAGGCAACTACTGCAACTTCACCACGATTATGTTTGACGTCTGCCATCTGCCTACACTCAAGAAGGTATTTTGGTAGGGAACTGAAGTGAGTGACCTGTAAGCAGTGCAGCTATGATACCTCAGACCACACAGGATGTGATTTAAAACCTCTTTTACCTGCTGTTGGCTATGACAGGCAGGTTCTGCCTAAACAAGCTGGTGTTTATGGGTACTGTTACCCAAATTCCCCCTTTTAGCATATGTTTGTCATTCGGATCCTAATTGGGTGTTCGGTGCTGAATCGTCCCTTGTGGATGTGGCTGCTCACCATCAGCCTCTGCTAGAATTTAGTATCCATCTGCTTTAGAATCACAGACTGGTTTAGGTTGGAAGGGACCTTAAAGATCCTCTAGTTCCAACCCCATGCCATGGGCAGGGACACTGCCCACTAGACCTGGTTGCTCAAAGCCCGATCCAGCCTGGCTTTTAAATATCTCCTAGTGAATATTTTGCCCAGACTTAAGGTTTCAGGTACTCCCTATTTAGACTGCCAGTATGGATTCTTGTTATTGTTGTGTTACAATATGTTACATCTTGAACAAAGAAACAAACAGGTCACTGCTGTGTATTAGTAGAAATATAACTGATGTTGTTTTTCTTCAGTAGCGCTTTTTTGTTCACTCAACTGTATTCCACTCACTTTTGTTAGTTAGCATAAGAAGGAAATCTGAACCAGTCAATGCAATAATACTAAGATGACAAGCAGGCAATTTACTTTGCTCTTGCTTTTGATCTTAAACATAAAAAGAATCTGAGAGATGCATGCACTCAAATTTAATTTATTCATTTCAGATGTTTTTCTGAAGCAAGACTGTCAAGTTGCTAGCAGCCCCTCCCCACTCCTCCTTTCCCCCCATTTTTTTAAACTCTGTGAGAAAAGAACAGTGTCCTGGCAGGCCTCATTTTTATAGCCCACTTTAAGGTATCCTGAGGTCACTTAAGTGCATCCAGCTATACATAAAGTACAGTCCCTTCCCACTACAAAAAAACCCCAAAAAACATAGAGCAGTGATTTTTGGTTTTAATCCCTGGTTTCTGAAATAGCAGTTGGGAAAAGCTTTGATATAAAAGCTGTATGAAATACTAAAAACCTACTGTGTAAATAAATGTCCAAAGGATGGCACCTTCACAAGTATTCATTATTTCATTTTTTATGAAATACACAGTGATTTGAATTTAAATGTGACTGGAGGTTTCACAGTATCCATTAACCAAAAAAAAGCAGGATCCATTACTGCAAGACTCTAGTCATACCTAATGGATTATTCATTAAAAGAGGAAAAAAAGGGATTAAAATCAGAATAAAGTAAAAAAACTGTGCAGATAGTTAGTAAGGAAAAAAAATTGCTGGCCGTCAGGCACTTAACAAATAACCAGTGGTCTCCAGCAACATTCTAGATTCGCTCACAGACACACATCTAGCATGGACCTGACTGTCTTGTCTTCCCATGCAGAGGTAAGCGGCAGCGACATGAAGGATGGAGGACTGAACAGTTGGGAACCTGATGTTTGACCTGCCTGATGACTGCACCGGCTGGACCTGTAAAACACCGTTACCAGCTTCCAGGCAGCGACTGATACTACACTAACAAGTTTTCTTCAATATTTTCCACTCTTTCTGCAGGTAAGCAAAACTACTTTACTACTTTAGTCTCTGAAAAAGTCAGGAAAAAGTAACAATTATAAAACCATAGTGTGGTGTAAACCCATGTCACACATTTAGTAAGGGAAATAAGTGCTCCCCTTTTACTGGAAGCATCCATGTTCCTAAAGCAGCATCTTCTCACCAAGAGACAAACAGAAGCCAAGACCTTGTAAACCAAACCCCCAACAGTTTTAGTGTAATTAGAAGGACAGAGGATACAAAAGTAATAATCTAACTTTAGTTATGCTGTAAGAAAAACAAAAATCTCTTCTTGTCTGAGAATTCAAGGGAGGATCTTGAGAAACCCACCCTAGACAGCAGAACAGACACCAGATAAAAAGTTTGGCCCATGAATCATGCAGTTTTTTTCTTAGGCAACTACTGCAACTTCACCACGATTATGTTTGACGTCTGCCATCTGCCTACACTCATTTTGGTAGGGAACTGAAGTGAGTGATCTGTAAGCAGTGCAGCTATGATACCTCAGACCACACAGGATGTGATTTAAAACCTCTTTTACCTGCTGTTGGCTATGACAGGCAGGTTCTGCCTAAACAAGCTGGTGTTTATGGGTACTGTTACCCAAATTCCCCCTTTTAGCATATGTTTGTCATTCGGATCCTAATTGGGTGTTCGGTGCTGAATCGTCCCTTGTGGATGTGGCTGCTCACCATCAGCCTCTGCTAGAATTTAGTATCCATCTGCTTTAGAATCACAGACTGGTTTAGGTTGGAAGGGACCTTAAAGATCCTCTAGTTCCAACCCCATGCCATGGGCAGGGACACTGCCCACTAGACCTGGTTGCTCAAAGCCCGATCCAGCCTGGCTTTTAAATATCTCCTAGTGAACATTTTGCCCAGACTTAAGGTTTCAGGTACTCCCTATTTAGACTGCCAGTATGGATTCTTGTTATTGTTGTGTTACAATATGTTACATCTTGAACAAAGAAACAAACAGGTCACTGCTGTGTATTAGTAGAAATATAACTGATGTTGTTTTTCTTCAGTAGCGCTTTTTTGTTCACTCAACTGTATTCCACTCACTTTTGTTAGTTAGCATAAGAAGGAAATCTGAACCAGTCAATGCAATAATACTAAGATGACAAGCAGGCAATTTACTTTGCTCTTGCTTTTGATCTTAAACATAAAAAGAATCTGAGAGATGCATGCACTCAAATTTAATTTATTCATTTCAGATGTTTTTCTGAAGCAAGACTGTCAAGTTGCTAGCAGCCCCTCCCCACTCCTCCTTTCCCCCCATTTTTTTAAACTCTGTGAGAAAAGAACAGTGTCCTGGCAGGCCTCATTTTTATAGCCCACTTTAAGGTATCCTGAGGTCACTTAAGTGCATCCAGCTATACATAAAGTACAGTCCCTTCCCACTACAAAAAAACCCCAAAAAACATAGAGCAGTGATTTTTGGTTTTAATCCCTGGTTTCTGAAATAGCAGTTGGGAAAAGCTTTGATATAAAAGCTGTATGAAATACTAAAAACCTACTGTGTAAATAAATGTCCAAAGGATGGCACCTTCACAAGTATTCATTATTTCATTTTTTATGAAATACACAGTGATTTGAATTTAAATGTGACTGGAGGTTTCACAGTATCCATTAACCAAAAAAAAGCAGGATCCATTACTGCAAGACTCTAGTCATACCTAATGGATTATTCATTAAAAGAGGAAAAAAAGGGATTAAAATCAGAATAAAGTAAAAAAACTGTGCAGATAGTTAGTAAGGAAAAAAAACAACCCACAACAACAAAACCAAACCACACACACTGTCTCTGTGATCATCATGGCCTGATGTCAGACTGCACAACAATACACCAGGTATGGAGTATCTGGTAGGGAAAAAAGATCTGATCTGCCAAATCAGTTTTTTTATCAGAACAGGACTGGAAACCAGAGACTTGGGATGGGCACCATCCAGTGTTGGACACCAGGTCTTCCTCTGTCTGTTCTAAAACCGTACTTGAATCATGAAAACACCCAAAACCAATGAGCTTCATGCCTGCACACCAAAGGTGAGTTTTCAGAATCAATCTGCAAAAATGTTAGTGTCTTTGTAAAAAAAGGTTTAAATACAGGAATTGAGTCCAATTTTGTAAACCAAATAAGTCCTTCTGCCAGCATGCAATTTACCATCATTTTCTGATCAAGCCTAAAAAGTTCTTTTTAGTTCTGATCTGACGGAGCTGAATCTGAAAGACAAAACTGTTTCCAAAGACCCAATCATAACTCTTTTTCCCTGTAGAATAATGCATTCCCACTAAAGAATGAAGTACCTATTATTATGCTATAAATTCTGTGAGCCCAAAGCAGCCTATTTAGCATAAATAATTCATGACATAACAACCAACCAGAACATGGATTTTTCAGGAGTCTAGAGATGTAATACTTGCATATGTTGATAAGCCTCTTAACTCTTCATTATCTTGACGATGAAATGAGTTAATACTTTGTTTTTATGCTAATTCACACACTGCATTACGTCAGTTCAGACTGTAGGATACACAGTGGCTTTGGCAAGGCAAGAGGTAAGTGCTGCGCAGGGTCATTAGTAGCTTCTAGAATTCAGCATGCTTCCTTTGGTGCTAGCTGTATGTCCATACATAAGCAGAATCTTTAAAGCACAACTTGTTTTTTAAAATTTTTCAAACGGAATTCATATTTTAATTTGGATACCTTCTTCCAAGTCAAAACCATGATAAGAACACTTCGCTCATGGTTTCTATCGCACACGTCTCAATAGAAAATTCAAAACCACCTCTGAAGACTTTTTTCCCACCCTCCTTTATTTCCAGTGTCTGCTGTGTAAAGCCAGCTCACCAAATAATTAGTCATTGCAAGAGCTTCAGCAAGCTCTTGGTAATTTGCATCTTTCTCAGTTTAACTGCTCGGGTAAGATGGACAATTTTTACCCGCATTTCCCTTTTTGTCTTGGTTCACTCTTCAAGTGTGAACCAAAACGTCACACTGTATAAAAAAGAGCTTTTCTTACAGAGATGGTGTAATGTGTACTGTTAAACTGACTCACTGGGCTAATAAGGAAAGAGATCTAAACAACTACCTGAGATTTGCTTTGGATGCTTCATAGAAAAGATTGGTACAGAAAGGGATGACCAGGGCAGTCAGGCTCAGGAGCAACTGCACGTATCCAACCGTCACACCCTCACAGGCTGCAGTAGCTCTGGTTTAGAAGAAACTATTCTTTGTAATGATGACCATCTCAGGGAACTTCTGAGTTCCCAAATATGCCAAAGCAAAATAATATTCTGAAAGAAACAGAGTCCTATATGAAATATTCACCACCTCTTTGAGGTCTGGTGGTACTGAAAAAAAATTTGACAGAAAGCTTTAGCCTACCCCAGTGTTGTCAGCATGCTGTTTATTTCTGACAAGAATCAGATGAGAAAATAGTTCATTAGATGACAAGAAACTACATATTGAATGTCCTGCAGAAGGCAGTTTGTCTGTTAGCAGGAGAAGCTAATGTTATTTTACAGAATTGTAACAGTACAGCATATTCTTCCCACAAATTATAGTTTATCACTCAGAGAAACCCTTCTAAACAACAGTTCTGCGGCACCAGGGAAAAGGGCCAGCATGATTTTGACATAATTGCACTATAAAAGAACAAAGGCATTTAGCTGTGTCTCCTGGATAATCCCCCTGAGAGTGGTTACATCCCAGTCTGAGCTTATTTTGCAGTTGCAGTCCCATAATGCCCAAACTCTTCTCCTGTACTTGACACTCTGCCGCTGTTGTGTTCTGTAGCATAGAAAAATGCAAGGATGTGGAAGACTGGGCACGTTTTCAGCTCCATTTGGGGCAGGAAAGAAAGGGGACTGTGGTCTGCCTTCTCTAAGCGGACTGACAGACAACTGCATCTTTTTTAATCTGTCTTTTCACCAGCCTTTCTGTTCAGGGAATAGTTAAATCAGTATAAAATGTCCCTATTTTAAAAGTGAAATGCTAGCCATGTCATCTTTTTGCTTTATTAAACAGACAATAGGTATATTCCATAATATTATGCTCTGAACTGTGATGTGATTTTTAAAACTTTGTATTTTTTTCCCTTTTTCTCTGTGTTCTTGGCTTTTACTGCATAAACATTATTATTAGAAATACAATGGCTGGCCTTCTAGTCTTCTCCATTAAGGCAAGGTGGAGGGGCATTGGGGGTAATCTGACACCTGAGCCCAGTGACAGTCAGTGTGCACAGGATGCACGTGCTTTCAAAACCGCTGATTTAAAAAATAAATAAAATCAAGCGTGTTCTTTGGCAGATCACTCAGAAAGCTTATGCTGTTATGGTATTGTCATAAGCATCAAATGTCTTCCCACAGAGTGGTATTTCAATAACAATGGGAAGAAGAGACTTGCTTTTTACTGGCAAGATTTCCTCTTCCAAACTGTGGATGTTGTCATAAGTCTCCAGCTTCTGGTAGTCTGAGCTCTTACAGCAGCAGAACTCAGCAGCTTATAAGAACAGGAGAACTGTAGCGGAACACTGTACATGACAATATTAATGAGACCTGAAGTGACAGTACACACTAGCTTGCTATATGAAAGACTAGGTAACAGAGGAAAAAAAAATCTCCAACGCAACGGTAAGATTTTGTGAAATACACTGTTTTCCTAACAACTACAGAAATCTGACATTTGCTAGTTTAATTCAAGAAATACAGACTGAGCCCCAATCTCAAAGAAAATCTAGTTGCAATGATTACAGAAATCCAAATAGATTAAAATAGGATGGAAAATAATGCATTTATATTTATCTTGAAATATTAAAAATCATTTCATAAAGAAACATGCTCCTAGAAACAAATTGTTCTCACACAATCAGATGATACTGGGCTGGAATTCAGACTTGAAGTAGTTTAAATTCCAGGGGTGTCTGACTCCGGTTTCTCTAAGTACACTCACTTCCATGGCTCGCTTCCAAAAACCCCTGAATTCAGAAGCAGCTGTTTCCCAGCTCCAGTTCCTCATGTACTAACCCCATTTTGAGGCAGGTTTGCTGTGTCCAAGAAGTGACTGGCCAAGCATCACTTGGAAATCAAACTGCTCAACCCAGCGCTATGGACAGTGTAAAAATATAGGAATAAAATTACCAATACAAAAATAAACCAAAGAAAAGCAAGCAAATTTTCCAAATTAGGAGGAGAATGCCTGGAATAATCAGCATAGGCAATCAGTCGCAAGCTTTATTTAGACTGAGCCTTCAATTAAATAAATGCTTTTCTCAGCAAAAGCAGATGCGACTGTAAGAGAATGAGGAGGCTAAATTAGTGCAATATGAATGACATAATAAATATGTAATGGGTACAGTACAGACCTTGCTTCTCCTCCCATGCACTCTGTAAAGAATTTTGAGAAAAAAAAGTCTGACTGACCAATGAAATTTATCACATTCCAGATTATAACCCTTTAACTGCTGATTAATGAACTATTCATTACAGTAACTGTAGGACAGGAATCAGTGTTCACTGTATTTCATTTACAGCTTTATGGGACTCAATACAGACTACAGGTGAGGTTCAAACAAGAGAAGGCATTTCTTCTCGTAGCTGTGAAACATGAAACTCTGTCCCAGAGACTATTGTGAAAGCTGAGAGTTTTCAAAAATCAACTGTACAAATCCATAAAAGAATCGCTGAATTGCACCACATTGATAACATGAATATGATACAGTAAGTCCCCGAAAGAAAATCAGGAAGAGTACTTGGAAGACATACCACTATGCACTTCGCTGTCTTGTGCTCTTCCCAAGGGCTTGGCTCGTAGGAGAAGCAGGAAACTGGGCAAGAGGGATTGTCATTCTGGTCTAGCTACTCTGCTTTTCTGTTAGCTGGTCAAGTTTAATGATAAAATTGGGTTTAAAATAGAATTACGCTTTTCTGAAAAGCACTGCTTCATTGGCCAAACTTCTCTCTCAATCAAGGACTAAAGGAAGAGGATGTACCAGCAAAAGCTGATCCTCTATGTATTTGTTCCCAAAACTGCAGGAGCTGGAGAGGAGCAGCATTAGAGCCAAAATGGGAGCAAACAGGTGGAGAAGCAGTTCTGTAAAGAAATGAAATAGTATTGAGTGAAAAACCTGAATGCTACCAACACTCTAGTACCCTTTCAGAATGTTCATAGGCAGGAGAACAAAGAAGTAGTATCCAGGCAGAGGAAGATGCGTGTGTGTGTGTGTGTGTGTGTGTGTGTGTGTGTGTGTGTGTGTGTGTGTGTGTGTACACCCACACACATATATGTGTAGATACATATTTTTTAAAAGGCAATTTTGCTGGCAAATACAACCATTTAAGTCACAACAATAAATTGATCTTGAGCACTTCCCCTGGAGTATTGGGCACAAACTGGCTTTTCTTTCTTCCTTTCACTTGCAGCATACAGCTGTTTTTTGAAGTACTGAACAGTGTGGTGGGTTCAACAATAATACCTGTTCTCAGAACAATTTTGCACTCCAAAATGTTCTTTCAGCTTCCCCACAACAGCATGCATTAACCATAGGCATTTTTGCCATACCTTTTTCCTCCCCTGGGCAGGTGGTGTACATCATTTTGTAAAGACTTCAGTGCTACAAAGGAATGATCATATTTAGTAGTCTTTGTAAACAAACTCTCTCATGTGGAATTGAATTGATTTTCTCTCGTTGCAATGTGAGAGTGCTCACATCCCCCCATCTGCCAAGCAGGTGTTAGAGCAGCAAACAAAGCTGTGAAAGCATCAGTCACAGCACTGCTAACAACTGTTCAATGCTCGGGCAGTTTTCAGACCACGTTCTCCAAAAAACCTGAAATAATTTCCCACCAATAGAGTTCCAGTAGAAGGAACCAGCCCCACTGGTTAAGTGTCAGGGATCATCACCCTCCATTTCTTAACCTCTTCAGTCAACCTTAAATTACAACATTACAGAATTATTTTGTGTAGCCCTTTAGAAGCTCTGTGTTATCCTCCTTTCTGCAGATGAGTTGTGTGAACAAAACAGAACTGAGTAATTAGAATTTACAGCACACAGCACCATAAGCATCATAATAAAAATATTCCATTTACTGCTTGCAAACATGATCCTGCAAACTTGCATGAAAACTCTTCCTTAAATTTGCTTTGTAGACTAAAGAATTCAGAGCTTGCTGCAAGTGGTGGTCAGTGGGTCCATGTAAATGGGAGAGAAGATACTAGTTTGCCAAGTATATCTGTGTAAAAAGTATTTTATATAGGACAACACTGAATACAGTTATACAGAAAAGGATGTTAGTCTCACTTATTTTTTGCATATAATCAGAGAAACAACAGGCACAGCCAGAGGGTGATTCCAGCTCACCTAATTGGAGTACTGGTCTAAATAAGCCTTTAGAGGTGCTGTCTGTAGGTCACACTGTACTTCAGGTTAATTTTTGTGAATGCCTCGTGTGACCTTTCAGTGGAATTTTACATCCTTGCTGCTTTTTTCATTCGAAAATGCAGGTTTCTCATAGACCCAACACAAACCCCAAACAGTCCTGCTTTGCCATGTGCTTTAAGGATCAAAAGCAGTTTTTATCAACCAAAACTACAGCCCAGTGGAGAAAGCAGATTTCAAAAATTTATCTAAGAGCAAATATTACCTTATGTCATTATAGACTATACTAAATAAATGTCTTTTGTACTTACTGCTGAATTTCTGAAAAAAAAAGTCTATGTGTATCTAATACTAGATTTCATTACCGTACCTGGGGAACAATCTTAAAAAACATTGTTCTTACACAGTGACATAGAAGATACCAAATTTGGTCACTCTACCTGTACCCTGAGTGCATAATTTTAAGGTTGAAAGAGGTTGATGTAAATCAGTGAAGTTAAGGGTATTTAAATTATCTTAAATACTGTCAAAGCGATACATAAGCAAGCACTAAGATTACTCACTCGACGTATGGGCTTTGCCAAAATCAAGGTCTCAATGGCAGGAAGTAGAAAATATTACTCCCTTGTCAACTTTGATTACACAACAAAGAAAATAATGAAACATAGCATATGTTGTCTGGTAAATTTTAGAAACGACAGCTTTCAGCACTCCCTGCTTTAATTTTGTGCTCAAATATATCTCAACTGTGGATGTTCAGAAGGCTGCTTCTTCCTTTAATACTACTCTCCTGTCACAACATTTCTAAGAGGAGAATGTAGGTATCACACTCTTTTAATGAGTAAAGGTGTTAGAAGTTACAGCACCTACAGTCACAAATATAACGAAAAAACATGCCATTTAATAAACTTAGGTTGTTATTTTTCTCCGTATGTACAAATAAAGTATTTTTAACCACATCTGAAAAATGCCTTGAAGACTTTTTAATTAAAAGAAGCAGGAGACCGCAGGGAATTTCCTTCTATATTTTATATCTATTATCTAGTGATTCTCTCTTGGATGCAAAATCTCTCCCCTACTCTTCTCACTCTGAACCAAAAATTCTTTTCTCAACTTTGCTGGTGAAAAGATTAATTTAGGTTTTATTCAAAAGAGCTCTTAAACAAGTTCAGACATTAGCTTAAATGTCCTAGTTCATTAGGGCCATTAAGAAACATTACTTAACACAATGTAGTAATAAATGTAAGCAATTTCAGTGTGTCAGTGATGTTCCTCAGGACAAAAAGTCTTTAAAAGATTGTCCATAGCTGAGCAGAAATACCCATACTTTTCAGGTCATAGAAAAAAAGTCTTTAACGTCCACAGAAAATTGTACTGGAATGAGACATATAAGAAGTATGTCTTCTATTACATAAACTGCTTAATTTAAGAACTAATTTATTACTTAATGTTTATCAAAGACTTGTGACATGCAGACCCAACTTTTGGCTAGACCGCTATCCAGATTCTTTATTTTCCTAACAAAACTACGAGGGAAGTTATTGATACCAGCACTATAAAATGGTTAAAAGCTGGCTGTGCAGAGCCCAGTGACTCCGGCAGCTCTCGCAGATGAGAACGTCAGGTCAGCTCCTTCACGGGTCCTGCACACAGGTTTGCTCTGTCCTTACCTTCTGCACGAGGCGGCGGCAGAGCTTGGACAACTGAGGCTAAACTTTCTGAAGTTATCCAAATACACTTTCAGAAATGTGTTTGCACTTAAATTACAAACAGTGATTTCAGTGACAGCGAAAATCAACTCCTTCTCAAGGACAATACTTGTAACGCGTTTAAAGGAAGAACGGGCGAGGAGGAGTTCTTAGATGTGCAGCTTCCAAGTCTGGTTTAACTTTGCATAGTAGTAATACATATTTACAAGTGCCAGATTTTCAATTTATAAATATTTATCATAAGGACATGGTTTTATCTTTAATTAGCCCAACTGTTAAGGACACTTCTAATGTGAGAAATGTAATTCAGTATTTCGTACCAGATGTAGCCTCTACAGCTAGTCTTTTATCTCTGCTTGTAATGAGCGGATACTTAAACCACAAACATTATGTAATATGTGATTAGAAGAGAGTAACTACAGAAGATCTGGGCTCTGAAGTTAAAATAATAATTTTCTGAAGTTGCACACCTTGTTTTGAAGCACCTCTGCAATATCACCATCCTTCAGGTATTGGATTAATTCCTACACGGACCCTTATTAGTTTATTTATTCATGGAAAGACCTGAATTACTAGATTCTCCTTCCTTTCCTGTCTGTCTCTAACCAGCTGAGTTACGGCTCTGTATTTGACACTTCTACAAAAAGTATAAACATGAAAACTGGGATAGTTCCAGCTCTGATCCTGGGTTATCAACAACTGAAATATGATGCCCATTTAAAAAACATCACATTGCCAAACATAGGAACTGCTAAAACATGTCCGTTATACTGAAAATTTTCATAATTACACAACAAACCTTCGGAGTGATTGGAAAGTCTGAATCAGAGAGCGAGAGAGCAGAAGGAAGGAAGGACTGGTGACAGGTCGGGGGAAGAAAAGTAGCAGCCCGGTGCAGTCATTAAAAAGGCAGACTTCCTTCTTTTTCCAGAATAAAGAGTTAAACCAAATTTCTAAATTAAGTGCTGTAAGGGGTTAGCCGCCTTAAACTGCAAGTCACAATTTAAAATAACACACCACAAATGCAAAGTAGATAGGGATTTCATTAGCAATTTTCCGTGTTTTAATCCTCCAAGAATGTATGAAGTGAACTGGGGGAAAACCAATTTCATGTCTAATGATATGCTGAAATTGATTATTCTTTGGCAAAGCAGCAGAGGCAGAAAGTAAGTGGTGTCATTGTGTATCTGTGCATCTCTCCTGCCACGCTAACTGCCTGTTTGCAATCCACTGACAGCACTTTGTGGTCTTACAAAGACTCTTCCTCAATTGAATAATAAAATGGAAACAGAACGCACCCGTTACTAAGGGAACTCTGAGCCAACTTTTGATTCAGCTAATTTTTCTCAGCAGTCTGAGTTACACTGAACTGGCTTGCTCTCTGTATTCATTTAATTAGCAAAATGTTTGATTATCGGATAGTGAATATTACCTGTTGACTCATTTACTTACTGTATAAGATAGCAAACAAAAGATCAGTGTTTTAGCATATTCATGAAGGAACCAAACACATCATTTTGGGAGGGTTTTATGGATGGGAACGAGAGACAAAATGAGAAATGATGGAGGGATGGTACAAATGGGACGTTGGCCCAGAAAGGAGTTTGGGAATTTCTTCTGCAGAGTTATTTTGTATTGCTGGGTTCCCGTTCTCTCTTCCTTTATCATTTGAAGCCTATCCAAATTTTGGCTAAGCCTCTGGATACACATTAGAACAATCAGTCTGAAACATCCCTCTGAGAAACACCATAATGTAACAGTGATAAATATTACAATTTTGCATAATCTCTCTTACCTCTTGGTTAATTATACTCCCAGTACTGCATTACCAAATGTTAGCAATCTGGGTGACAGAGAGCTCTAGAACAGAACTGCTTTGGTTTCGTATTGATGCCTGTTTACTGGGATACACCTGTGTGGTGTGTCCTGTGAACCAGCTCTCCAGTGAGCTAGGGAGGTGGCTTTAGCCATCGGTGTGTATGGGGTCGTTTACCTGCCCACCTTGCCAGTAGAAGTACTTTCCACTATATAAACACTAGCACAAAAATTAAAAAGATATTTTGAGGTATTCTCAGCCTGCCTCCTTATAGGAAACAATCAATCAATCCCACTTGTAAATCTCCAATCTACAAATATGTCAGCCCCCTGGAGAGCCCTCAGATAGCGGTGAATTTTGGCCCCACTGATTGGAAACACTAGGAGATTCAGAGCTTGGAAATTAGGCTGGTTTTGGATGAGTCTAGGCTTAACAATTACGTGGTAAATTAGGAACAGTATAATAAACAATTTGCATTGTACAGTAATCCAGATAAAGTGCTCTCTTACAGATACAGAAAATGACACTGCGATGCAGCGATGACAGGCTGGCAGGAAATTTTGAGGGACTGGCACACCCCAGGAACATGAAGGCAATTAACAGGAAATAATGGGAACAGCATGGAGGAATCGCTGCGAACTGTGTCTGTCTCCAAGGCATTCAAGTGTCAAACAAAGCCAAGGGATTTGGTACAATATACTTGTTTAGCGCATGTTCCACCTGCCCTTCATCCCAGAAATGGCCCTATGAGTAATGGATATGCAAAGGACTGATCTTAGCATCTTAACACTGAATAAATCTGGAGTGCATTACACTTTCGATTTAAAATTGGCTCAGTGTGGGAGAAAACAACCTCCAAGGTAATTCGGAATGCTGCTTCCATGTTTTACGTAAAACATAACTTCTGAATTTTTGTCCTATGGTAATACCTGACCTTCCACTCTTCAGGCAGGAGAAACTCATTCTTGTCTTACATCTGTCAATACTTGCAAAATGCAATCCTTGCTATTTGTTTTAAAGAGTTTTTAACTTCCTAGTTTTTTACATTTCATTTAAACTTTTAAATTTTCTTTGGTACTTTTTACAGGTGACTAGATTCAGTTGATAATTTTGACCTACAGGGAACAATGAGGTTTATAAGCAGTATCTAAAATTCCTCGAGAACAGTACCATTTAAACTAAAAGTATTTTCTCTGGCAGAATAGCCATTAACAATTTTAAACAAAAATTCAAAAATAGGAAAATCTGAGAACATACCTGCTTTATGAAACTTTTCCATTATCTCTTGACGAACTGATTTTTCCAAGTTGAAATAATCATGGTCTTCATCAGGGTTTCTCAGAAACAGAGGGATGTGTTGAAATACTATTATATGCTTGCATTTATGTTTTTCAGCGACAGCCAGTTGCTCATTGAGCCACACATCCTGGGCTTGCTTTAACTCGGGGCATTTGGAAGAATCAAAGTATAACTGAGAATTCAGCACCAGAAAGAGAACGCCTCCAACCCAAAAGCTGAAGTAGTCATCTCCCCAGTTCTTGCAGTAATTATCTATTGTTTCTCGTGTTGGAGTATTGCCAATATCGTGATTTCCACTGACAAATACCAATGGGATGTCCTGGTCAGTGTTCTTCAGAACATTCTTTAAATCTCGCTCTTGGTCCTTTCTCCATTGAGTTCCTACAGAAAAAACAAACACATGTTAGTGTTTACACCAGCTTTTCCTACCCTCACTGCTAGCTGTTGTTTATGGAACTATGCAGAGTAAGAAAATACTTTACATTATGTGATTGTGATAATATGCAGGGATCTAGAAAATCCATCTTCACTTTAATGTGTCCACTGAACCCTTTCCCTCCCTTATCAAGCACTCAGTCACTTTCAATAACTTGCCTTAAGAAAGGCTCTGGACAGGAGCCAACAAAGAGCACAGCCGTAGGTGGTGGAACGGGCAGGGGTTTCACCAAAAGCTTTAGCAGCTGGTTCTTTTCATCCAGACACTGATGATGAGGTGAAAAAATGCAGCAGCCTTGGATGGTGTAACAACTTTACACAAGGGTAAAAAACAGGTCAGCCTCTGTTTTATATTTTATGGCTGTGCAGAGGAATTAAGGTTTTGTTTTTTTTTTTCATTACAAGAACTACTTTAACAGCAAAAATATAATTAATTAGTATCTTGTGGCGACTTGTTTATATGATGAGTCTGTTTTAATAATAAGCATGGCATTAATTTCAAAGAAAGGTAATTGTGTACTCTGCTAGATATTCCTGCACTTCTGTTTTTGTATTAATATGCAGACTCAGTTACTCTTCTAGTTGTCAGAAATTGGTCCTTATTTAGGAAGATTAATTTACAATCTCTGAAAAAAATTTAGAAAGTATTTTCTTAAAAAAGCAGTTATTTTATTATAATGATGACAGGGTTTTTTAAAGTTTTTTAAAGAGTAACTGTTGATCAGAGGCCATTGATGTGTTTATCATTCATTAATTAAATGGAACATTTATAAATTGTATTTTGTCCTGTAATACATAACATATATCTAATATGGGCCCATTTCACAAACAACAATTGCATTTTTTAACCAAGAAGTTGTAACAAGATTTTTACAGGAACTCGTAAATCAGATTTATAACATACATTTCCATACAGGCCTATGCAAATCAGTCGTCATGTATTTTTAAAATGTGTTCTATTTTTGTAACTACACATACATATAGTACATACAAATGTATTAGAAGGGCTTCTGTAATGTAGCTGAGATAAATAAAAGATCTTTTTCTCCGTGTTTCTTCAAAATACTTGTGATCAATACGTTGACAAACACTGACCCTTAGCAACTATTACTAGCAAAGCTGTCAGTTCCCTTTCCATACCCCATAGATACAGGCCTAAGTACCACCTTATTCCTGGTACTAGAATTCTACTGCTTTAGAAAAACACAGGGGAAAAAACATATTCGTATTATGCCCAAATTATGTCTAAATGCAAAGACGGAGAGATTTGAGATGTGACGCATTGAGTCAAAATCCACAACTCTCTTGCATTGAACTGCTGTACAGGGTACAAAGTTATTGTAGCAAAATCTTTGAGTAACTTGAGAAATACAGGGCATGCGGTACCCAGGGTGCTCTAGGAAGTAGTGGGCAGTTTGGGGGGTACCAGGACTGCGCTCAGTTTAGGCCGTCCTTCCAGTTATGGAAAATATCCTTATTAACACTAGAAAGAACAGGGCAAATGACATGTCATGCTACTTGGAGGAGCTGGATTCTAAAATATAAAGCCAAAAATGTAAATGAACCTGTCATACCGTTGCCCATGGGGTAGGGAATCTAGCTGAGAAAGCTGCTTCTGCCACTCCCCACCTTCCTGTGCAAAGAGTTGGAAACTTCAAGCTATAAATATGAAAATGTACCAGGGAGAGGAGGGGGATGGCTCTGTTAAGATACATGTAAACACATTACACCATGTTAATCTCCATGCTATCACTTTGGGAAATTTAGCTAACAGTTTCAGAGTATAAAGACATTTATGCATAAGTTACAGAAATAATTTGTAGAATTATGTATACCTCTTCCCAGTGGTGAAATTCAAGCTCTAGAGACCAACACTTAGATTAGATTTGTCGACAGCAGGGCACTGGTTCCCTCATTTAATGCAATATTATTTCTATAGCAACAGAGAGACATATTCAGTGTTTTATTGCAGAAAACAGATTGCTCAAAATGGAAAACAAGGTCTCTGCCCAATGAGTCTAGGGAATTGTACTAAGTAAAGATTATTTTAGGACAGTTGTATCTTGCCTTGACCTTTTCCTGGTAGAAGGTCAAAGCAACTTCAAAAGAAGAGAAGCCGGTGGAGATGAAGCTGGGAAGAGGCAGGGTAGTGTCTGTACCCGCGTGCGGTGCTGGAGAGGAAGGTTCACACCAACCCTCTGGTGCACCACAGCAGCACACACCTTCTGTGCTACAGTGAGCCACCACCGTGCAGTGCCCCCCGAGGGCACCTCCCTCTGAATTTACAACTGAAGTACTAGGTTAAGAAGATAAAGGAGAGGAGATAGATAAAGAAAAGAAGGAAACCATTAGAAAACTGTAAATAGCCCCTTTAAATCTCTACCAGGCACAGAGCTAGCTATGATACTTAATTAGTCCAACTACAAAGAACATTTTTACTTGATGACACGTATTACTTTAGCTTAGAGAGAGGTTTGTT
The DNA here is from genome assembly GCF_001431845.1 of Calidris pugnax. Classification (NCBI taxonomy): domain Eukaryota; kingdom Metazoa; phylum Chordata; class Aves; order Charadriiformes; family Scolopacidae; genus Calidris; species Calidris pugnax. The sequence goes on from NW_015090794.1 coordinate 7,186,021, forward strand.
GAAGACTAATAAGAAAAAAATACAATGCCAAGAGGCAATGTAAAAAAATAATTTGGGAAGTGTCAGGGTAGATGTAACTGAAATTAATTTCTGTGGTGTTTATCCTGGCATCATGTGCAGTGACATTTTTAAATCCCAGGCTACAATAGTCTGTCTTTATGTTAGGTTCTGTAAATACAGTCTTGCCCTGAGATAAATGACTTCCCAAATTAATAGCCCATAAAGGGCAGTTTGGCTTTTATGAAAAACATGGAAGTGAGAACTGTTACTAGTGCTGTTGCCTACAATTTTCCGCAGTTTCGCAGTCTATCATTTCTGAAAGCTGAGCGATGTGAACAGGAGCATAAAGGCGCGATGGCAACGTCTCTGTTGCCGTACATCTTTCTGTTCTTTAGGAAAATAGTGACACAACACACACTTCCAATATTCTTTCCTGCGTTGCTTAAAGGAGTCAAGACAACCTGCCTTCACTCACTGAAAAAGCAGATTTCAAGAAGGAGTTTTCTCAGCATTTTTGCTGAAGCTGGCTTCAGTCAGCAAAAGTAGAATTCGCAGATTATTCTACCAAAGAAATAATCCTTTAGCTACTAATCTACAGTTAGAGTTAATTCTGGTATTCCACAAAATACAGCACCTCTATAACAAAATGTTGGGTTTGGGTTTTTTAATGCACTAGCTATGGAAACAACTTGAAGCACTATTTACCCCCGAACCAAATTTCCGTAATGAATGCTGATTGCAATTTTTGCATCTGAGGCAACGCTTCACTCACTGAAGGTTATAATGGTATCATTAGGCGGTACCCCCAGGAGTTTCTGTGTCTGTGTCTGTGTAAGAAGAACTCCAAGTACCCCCTTCACCCCAGAGAAGAGAAGCCTCCAGCCTCTGCGAGGGGCCCTGGGTGTGGAGGGAAGGGCGAGGGTGTTGCCCTGGATCTACAATTCATGTCATTTCCCAAGGGATGGAAGTTCTAGTGAGGTATTTAACGGTCAAAGCTATCGATCATAAATTCACAGAGAAAAAGACAGTCAGAGGTCAATTACTCAATGTTACCTGATGACGCTGCATTTCAGAGAACTTTCTGCTCTCCAGAGATCACTGGGGAATCACTGTGAGGGATGTGGCTGGCACAAGCTGACTCTGCCACAGGGCAGAACCGCTGCAGCTCCACCTGTGAGACTGATGCTGCTGCTGTTTCTGAACCTGCATTTGGAGGTGGGTTTTCTCTGGAGCCAGACCAGCACCTCTTGTTTACCTGCTCTGCAAATCCTGACCCAGACAGTACTGTGTCATGCTTTGCTACGGGATGTAAAAAAATCTGTGGACCTAACATCTGACTTTAAAAGTTTGGCAAGGGGGCCCCTGAGCCAGAGAACAAACAGATTTACATCCCCACTGATGCTTTGCACTCGGTTACAGTGGTCTCTGTCTCTGCAACATCTTTCCTTGGCTTGAGCTGAGGACCAGCACAGGCACTTTGAGGATGAAGCTACCCAAGATGCCTTCAGCCAACTTAACAACATGTAAAAATATAGCACAATCATTTCCTGGATTTCTAAATTACTTCGTCTTAGTATTTCAATAGATCTTAAAGTGTCCCAAGCCTTAGAGGAGTTACAAACGCATCCTTTTTAAGGGAAAGCACAAATTTTCAGTTGGAAAAAGAAGAAAGTTAAAAAGAAAGTTGTTTACTATGAGCTTTTATGTGAGCAACACTCTTGAAAAGACCTGATATGACAACTGCAATCTGCCTAACATTTACCCCAAGAGAATGACTATCAAAGAACAGTTAAGAGCTAAATTGTAAATTAAAACACTGTACAAAATATCAAATAGAAATAGTAACTAAATCTCATAAAAGCAAAATAAAAATGTCAAAATATCACTGGTAAAAATGGAATATATAAAAACATTGGGCCCATTCCTTCTGTAATTTATTATGGTATCAGGAAAATTACTCTGACATCAAAAGACAAGTAACTCTTGTTGGAAGCAACCAATGACTGTTATAAACAAATAAAAGACAAATTTGTGTGTTTTACTGGGCCTTACAGTGCATCATAATTGCTTTAACCAAAAAGTCTAATTATTTTGGACACTTCACTGTTTACATGTTACCATCCCACAAAAGAAGCGATTCTCTCATTGTCTGTGAATAGTTATCAAAAAAACACCTTGCTCTCTACTTCACATTCATTTTTCCTAGAATATGACAAAAATGTGATAATACAGAGGCACTGGCATAGAAAGGAAAGATCTATCTAGCCACCCCGTTCAGTCTTACTGGTGCTCTTGTTAGTCTGCCCTCTTCATTGTTTCTTGTTTTAAATTTAAAGTTTCCCCTCTAGCATCTGTCATAATGAAATCATGCAATACACTCTGTCATTCCAAATTATTACATGCAAGAATAAGCTGATCAATTTTAATAAATCCAGTATGGTCATGTTCTGAAATAGGTTTTTCTGGCTTAATCTGTGCTGTAACAGGTAAAATGTCTCTCTCTCTTCTTTAGAAATGCACATTTCTAATAGTCAAACTGCCTGAAAAGAATTTTATGATGTACCAAAAAAAATTATTACCGACTTAAAAATAATGTAAATATGACTACTCAGTCTAACTTCTAAAGAACCTCATCTCATTAGTTCCACTAAAAGCAGGAACTGAAACACACATTTGTCTACAGCTGTGACTGACTTTTTCAGTACATTAGAAACAAGTAATAATCTGTTCTGAGACACAGGAAGTTATCACACTAAAGAATTTCCCTGCATGAAAACACAAATTAAATTTATTTTATAACTTTGGGCATTGAAACAAGAAGAAAATTTAACTCCTGTTTTAACTAATATTTAACAATTACTGCATTACAGCAATGACAAAACCTAAAAAGTGAACAAGGAAGCCTGTTGGGGGATCCACTGCTCCTAGAGTTTCACTGTGTGACACTAAATGTAACGACTGCAAATGCCAACATTCTTCTGAGGCCCAGCCACACAGGTGCCTGCTTAAACCTGATTCGTGGCATTTACTGTTCTGCCTTCTCTTGTGAAAATAAGTATTGTGCTTCACTTAAGCACAACTCCACTCCTCTCATCCTTACTCATCTCCTGGCTGTGCAGAGCTGTCACATCAAGCAGAGGCCATCACTGCCTTTGGGTCCATTCTGATGAAATCACCACAAGCAGGAAAAAACACGACAATGTTACAAGAATTACAACAACAAACTTAATAACAACGAGCTGAAGGTACAAAAGTCTTGTTCCCAGTATCCGTTTACTTTTAAGAGATAGAGCAAGATTTTAATCTTTCACACTTTCTTCAAATTGGCTACCAGTGAAAATTTTAAAGCTTTTTGAGGCCTTCATTATATTTACAGTTTCATACCAAGTAGTCACAGCATGACTAATAACTCTTTTAACACTAGTCCCTGATGTCCCTCTGATGAAATTGTCCTCACTGTTAAACCAAGAAATGCTTGCAGTAAGTGGGTACAATTACTTAAAAAGACATGTACTTTCCCTGATGTCTAAGGCAGATGTCCTTACAAAGACATCTTTACTAGCAGAACAAGTGCAGAATGAAAAGGTGGTTAATATCAGCCAGAGTCAATGGTTCAGACAAACCACTTCTTTCTTAGAATACGCTCTCTTAGCCCAAACAATCTTTTGCAGTTTGTGTCTTTGTTTCCCACTTGTTGGCTACGGGGTGTTCAGAGAGGAGCTTACAACACAAAGAGGTGATGCACCATGGTCAGAGCAGCGAGCAGCTCACTCGGGGCCACAGACAGGGACCGCATCCTCCAGCCCAGTTCCTCCCCATTACAGGCCTATCACCCTCCGTGGGCTACCTCAGAGTTGGCAGTTTGGAAAAGACTTGGTCCAGCTTGATCAACTGAGTCAGAATTATGTGGTCTAGATCCTACTTCCAAGGAAGAAGAAAATCCTTTACAATCCAAAGGGATGGAAAAGCCTGGGAATGTGCCTTTAAAACTAGAAAGACAGTTCTAATTACCTCGTCTGACCATACCTACATAATCCAAAGCACTGACTTTGTGCAAGTTACTTTTTACAAACAGTAAATCCAATTCCAAGAAAACAAAGGAGGCAACAAAGATTCTAACACAGTGATACATTTACTGTACAATGTGCCAAATAAATAACTCACTGTGGATGTCTGCTCCGTGTATACATTTTCAAACGTTCATAGATAGGAGCTGAATTGCTAAAGCTGAGAATAATGATAAACTAAATTAAAGCTTTCTGGGCTGAGAAAGAAGCAAGAAAAGAAATTATAACTGGACTTCAAGAGTAAGTTTTTACTAGAACATGGAGAAAAATCTAACTATGCTTTAATAAATATTTATATTTTATATATATATAAAATCTAGTACTAGATTTTCACTATTAGTGCTGAATCTAGGTACTTGTACAGATACTTGTATCATAAAAGTATATTTGAGACAATCATGTAATTAATTACATCTCAAAGATTTTCATATATAATTACAGTCCTAAAGATTATAGTCTAAAATACAAATAAATATATACTTGCTGAAGATTAAATATTTACTTCTGACAGCCCAATGGTTTCTTTGTAGTATGAGACCACAATGTATTGTTGAACATAGAGAATCTCTCATGCGTCCCTACTCTTGGGCTGATTACAGCAAATTAAATTTCACACTAAGCAGTTTGAAGGCTTTGAATGCTCCATTAGGTTTTACTAGAATCAGATAATTATTACTAAATGTTTATTTATGCAACCATAGTGATATTTCTTGATACATGTATTATTAAATGTTTAACAAATAATGTACTACTTACCTAAATTCTTAGGCATTCTTAATTAACATTAGCATAAGAATTTGGAGAAGAAAATAGCCAAGAATCCTCTTGCTTTGGGCTCTATCCTATTAAGTTTTTGATAGGTTAAAGTTTTTGATAGGTTGCAACAGCAAAAGGAATGGATGCAGTGAGCTTCTTTAGATTAACCTAGCTTATTGTCAGGAAATTAGGTAAAACTTAAACACTGGTCATGTTTTTTCAGGTGACAGTACAAAAAAGAGCCCCACTGATCAGTCAGTAACATATTTATAAAAAAAATTTACCTTGTATTCAACAGATAAAACCTATGTACCTATTCAGTATAAACATTTCAAAGCCTCTGCTTCTACCTTGCACTTAAAAAGTCAATCTGTGCCTTTTCTACTTTGTGCTCTACTATAAATCTCCACTGACAAAGATTCAGGAATTGGGATTTAGCTGGCAATTTTGCTGAACCCGCATGACAGTAGAATACAGCTGCCTCCTCCCCAGCTGTGCCAGCCTGATGGGACTTAAAAAAAATGACACAAACTTGCTTTTGTTAGTAAACCAAGCAGCCACTTCAAATGGCAAAAAAAGAGCAAATATAGTAAAGGTGACATGCTTACAGTCATTTTTAAACCTAGAACCATATTTTAAGACATCATTTTTTAACCTGCTCGTATGCTTGTTATATGGACAAATCAAACGTGAGCATTCATGCTCTATGCCTTCTATATGAGAAAGGAAAATTTTAAAAGAACTATTATATTTTAAGTTAAAATTAAAACTTTGCAAAATACCTCCTTAGATACACACTTCCCTTAAGGACTAGCAGCGCAGGTTAATTTTTATCTGGCAAGTTGGTATTTTAAATTTCTGTTCCTTTGTTTTAGCAAAATGGGTTATTTAACGGTAGTTTAAAAGCAGTAATAAAAGCAGTTCACATCCAGATTTACTGTGGTAAAATCACTTTTTGAGAAAAATATTACACATTATCAGGCAGTTTTTTCCTTTGTAGAATGCCTTACTAATTTGCTGTATATAACATTAAGAATTTGTATGGGACCTGACATTTCTCAGTAATTTATTCAGTTCACAAATGTATAAATGGCAGCTTTTGCATTTGCATGCAGATTTCAGCATTACATTCATATCACATCTTGTGTGCAAAACCCACCAGCAGCAAATCTCCAAATCTCCCAACAACTCAGTTATTGAAATGTGAACAAGCTAGTTCATATCTGATGTAATAAAGTACAAGTACAGCAGTCTGCCTCCTAGAAAGGACATCAGGCTGAATCGACTGCAAAACAACTGCAAATTTACAAGTCTGTACATTACATGCCTGTGAAATATTTCCCAAGAAGGAAAAACATACATACACATGCCGTGGACTTTATCATATATAATAAGAGTTGTGAAACTCTGTATTACCCCAATGTTCCCTTCTAGTGTATCCAAAACTAGAAGACAGGTAGGACTTCCCAGAAGGGAGCAGCTCTTGCTGAAATCAACTATTCACTGACCTTTCCTGCTCAAGCCCAACACTATTTTTTAAGGAAGAGAATTTAGGATATTCACAATAGATTTTAAACAAGAATGCTTTGACTAGGAGCATTTGCTGTGATAAGTGCTTTCCCCTTGACTTAGAAAACTGAACAAGTCAAAGAGTTTTCTTAGAGTTACCCTTTAAGGCAGGTATTTGGAATTACACACTGCAGCCTATGCTTTGAGATTTAGTACATATAAAAACTACACTTTTGGAGGAAGTCATATTAACGTATTCAGTATTTAACAGAAATAAGATAGAAACATTCTAGATTTTGGCAGTTGCACATCAAATTTGGGCATGTGGAAGCAGCTCAGGATAATCGAGTTAGTAATTCTCTCAGAAGAGAGGATGCCTTCAAATGTTACAGTGATTATAAACAGAAATGAAACCATACCGCTGTCTGGTCACCAGAACCATCAGCTCTGATGTTCCTCAGCTCTGAAGCTGTCTATTCTGAACGTAAATAACTTCACTCTCTAACAGTGTACGTGTCAGAGCTTATAAGAGATACTGACTGTATAAAAACCAGTATGCCCAGCTCGTCTTGTATCCTGATCATCAAGTTGTCAAGCAGAAGTCAAACGGAGAAGTGCTGATTTGAAAATCATGTCCCTTAATTGCTGCCTAAATATGAACTCAGAATACCAATATTGGGCACCTGCTTTTAAAAATCTTTGTGCATATCATTGCCTCTATTATTTTATGAAAAAAACAGCATTTGCATGGAAGACAGGATAGGGTACATAATTTTGAGGAGGCACACAGCCAACAGTTTTTGCTTTTCACACGAAGCACATAGTGGTGCCCAAAATTGTAATTAGTTGAATTGAGCTGATATGCTTTATTGAGACTTTATGGAGGAGTTAGTGTTAGCGAAACGTGCAGAATTTGTGGGGGAAAAGGCATGCACCAGAGATGCAGACACACACTGACGACTACATGCAGTCACGGGGAGTTGACTGGCAGGTGAGAAGGTCCCAGAAGAGCTGGAGTCCCTGGAAGCAGCAGGCAGAGTGTGGGACAGCCACACATGCCAGCCAGGCAGGCAGGGGCCCAGGACGCTTGAAGCAGAGGAGAGCAGGCAAAGGGAGAGACGTTGAAGCAGACAGGGCACTTGCATCTCCAGCAACCTCATGGTGATTCTGTGACAGTGACATTTCCCCCCCAAACTCATAACCTTGTCTTTTTACAGGATACCAGACTTTCTACATAGTCCATTTTCACCACTACACATGGCACAGTGCTCAAGAGCACTGCTTTCCCCAGCTGCAGCAGATGCCCTGCTACTTGGCTGCTTTTTCCCCCATTATGCTTAAAGTAGTTTGTTTCCAGCTCTCGAGGCTGCAGTGCCTCAATGATCAGTAACAGACCATCAGATTGCTCCTTATAGTTTGGGGACCTCTCTTTTCAGTTTGTCTCCCTCTTGTCAAGGCCCTTCCCGTCACCCCATGCTCAAACTGGTCACAGTAACACCACTTGCCCGGCCCCAAGCTCCAGTTCAGGCACAAGTTCCCATAACAAGCTGACACCAAGCCCAAAAGGCCAGGACTGTGGCACTGCCAAGTCAGCCCAAAGCACACTAGCTGGTGCCTACAGGCAGCAAAGGCAATACCCTTCTGACCGCGCTCCTGGGCAACAACGGCATCCACACCTCTATGTGACCATTCTGTAACTGCCCAGAATAATTAACATACTCTTAAAAAATTCAGGAGGCCTTGAGCAACAGGAAAGTATGAAATGGAACTGGAAAAGGATCAGGGGTTTGCCATGGGTTTTAAATTGATACCGGTCAATTTACACCTGTACCTAGCTGTAATGCACCTATGGAATAGACTATGGAAAGCTGTATGTATAGGTACCATCTCTGCAGGAGACTGGTACATGTCTCAATTAACTTTTTCCACCAAGATCAGCAGACAGTTGTTCCCTCCTGCTGAGTGTCTGAGTTACATTACAAATATAAGACTACGTATCTTCCGTGTTGCCTCAGCATAAGGATCTGTCAGATTAAACAGCAGTTGTTGCTACACTGCTATTCTTTTTAGCACATTTAAATTTTACAGACAGATATGGAAAAAAAAATTATGTAGCTGCCTCAACTACAATTTAGACATCAAGACTAACAGTCTCCTTTAGCTGCAGCCTAACCCTGTCCAGCTCCATAGCTGTGCCCCTGCTTTCTGTCTGGAAGTTCCTCTCACACTTTTTGTTATGTTCACAGCCTGAAACATACATTAGATGGCACAGTTAAAACATGAAAATATGTAAGAGACACAATCCTGGAAGATTTTACAATCCAACTATGGCTCAGAGTGAGCAAGAAACACAGAGAGCAAGCACACCAAGGAGCAGAAAGAAAATATTATCAAATATGACTGCAGCTCTGTAAAGCTGATTGAAGCAATTAATCAGATGTTTTAACTTGTTCCATTTACAAAAGAGACATTTATAAAAGCATATACATTTTACCATGTTTCAAGGTACCAATATTCTGACCAACTCCATGTTACTCTGCCATGTTACCCTGCCATAGAGAACCATCCAGGTTTGCTTGACATTGGTGGGTTAAACAAAAACATTCAAAGTACTTGGAGATTTGAAATGCATTTCTGCATGTATGTGAATGGATGAATAGACGCAAAAAAATATATATATTAGTACATAAAACAAGAACAATGTTTACTGTACCAGGCAAACAACTATTAAATGTATATGACAAACCTGTCTAATGTTAAGGAAACATTTTTAGTAACAGAATGCAAGAAGTTAATGAGACCTTGTCTTTAGCCTGGATACAAAATTCATATTGCAGTCATATACATTCTACAAAGCCCCTGTCCTTACAGACTGCTTTACAGCAGCATTGCAACCACTTGCAATATCCCTGAGTATCTTGGAAAGACTGCAAGTATTCCCAATATTCTGGGACAGAAGGAAAAGCCACTGTAAGAACAGTGTATATCAGTTAGATATAACACATTAAATAAAGTTTGTTCTTTTCTGTGCAACTACCCCCTGGAACCAGGCATACCAGTTTGCCACTGCTGCCGTCCAAAATGATGCAAGACTCCAGCAAAGGGGAAACAGCTCCTTGCAGCTTCCCTCCCTCCCCACAGCCTCCGCCTGAGAGGAAGGGAATGCAGCACACTGCCTCAAGAGAGCTACGAGAGGTAAGTTTTAAAAGAAATTACTAGAAGTGTCTGAAATGAGTAAGATCACTTACATGTTTTATCAGCTATAAAATGAATAAAAATCTATGCAACACAACACCAGGCCTTGGGAATGAGTAAGAAAGCATGAATAGGCACACCCTGCTATCTTGTGGTCAAACTAGAAAGCAAGATGGGTAATTGCTTCTGAAGCTAATGAGAGAAATGAAAGTATAGGCAGATGAATTAAAAAAGAAGTACCACCACTAGAATTAATTCACTAGGCATGTCAGAAGAGCAGACAACAGGATTTTTGTATTGGAATTTGGTTTATTTCAAATACAATGGCTTACTCTCTTGACGTCACTTAGAACGCTGTCTAGATTGATTTGTTCTGTGCAAATGGATTAAAAAAAAAAAAGAAAAAAAAAAGGTGGATCCCTCAGAGAAAAGACCTTTGAAATAGCTGATGCAAGTGATGTGGGCATTGTCCTCCTCCCCACCTCTCAGCAAAACAAAGGAATTCTGAAGCAGAGCACAACACTCAGGGCTCTGACCTGTCAGATGCTGTTTCTGCTCACCTTAGCGTAGCTAAAGGTTCCTTCACCAGTATTAAATGTTTCAGAAATGTGTGTTAAATAACAGTATGAAAGCCTTTAGTTAAACAATTTAATAATATAAAACAAAGGTAGGAAAAAAAAAAGAAAAAATCACTACTTGGACTTAATTGACTGAAAAGGCTGATGTCAGATAAAGAACAGAATGACTTGGGTAGGAAATGTATATATTAGATTATGCTTTCACTTCACCAAAGGAATTACTACAAGTATTCACAGTGTACTTCAAGTGCAGTAATGCTCAATTCTAGTGATTTTGATTCCTTCTAATTAACATATACACACAAATGCATCTGAAACTGCAAGCATAAACATTACTTGCTCACTGATCCATTATCACACTGCTAACAGATCAAGCTTAATCAAGTTCTATCAGCTTTTTTTATTATACACATTATTAGACAAGTCTCGTTTCATTTAGTCTCTAAACAGCTACGTTTTATTACATCAGAGCTAAGTGAAGTTTGCAGGATACTTGCTGTCTTACTTGTTCTTTCACCCATGTAAGCAGAGCAATTAATGAAAAATAATTAAACACCTGGTTGAAAGCTTTATCACATAAAGAACTTTTCTGGCTAGAACTGATGTCTGTCAAGTTACAGACAGCAGTAGTATCATTAAAAAAATGCAGCTTCTCCATGGCTTTAGCAGGGTGACCTTGGCTGCAAACAGCTGAATTCTCTGCTGTTGTAACAAAAGGTGCTGAAAGGCAGAAGCTGTTTCCTGGACACCAATCTACACTTGAGGGATGGGATGAAGAAGGAAGCACAATACCTCATCTAAAACTGAACAGGAAATACAGGCAAGAAGGCAGGGGAGTTTGCCCTCAATGTATGGAGGGAGCTATTCTTCAGAACAGACACCAGGTTTGTTGAGCTTGTGAGTCAGGACCAGGGGAGAGGTCAGCCACTAAGCGTGGGGTTTTGCTACAGACCACCCAACAGGGGCAAAGAAGTGGATTAAGTCTTCTATAAACAACCTGAAAAAGTCTCCAGATCACAGACCCTGGATCTTACAGGAGACTAACCGCCCTGACATCCGCTGACAGCAATGCAGGAGGGACTCTGGGACAACTTCTAACTCAGATGGGCCAACCGGGGTCCACTCTCCTAACCCTGATACTCACAAACACAGAAGTGTTAGGGGATGTGTTAATCCCCGACAGCCCTGGCTGTAGCAGGCACCAAAGTGGAGTTCAAGGTCCTAAGGGTAGTAAGAAGGCAGACAGCAGGTCTGGGGGTCAGGACAGCAGACTGGGTTGTTCAGGGAACTGGTATAGAGGGTCTGGTGGGATGCAGCTCTGAAAGGCAAAAGGGTTTGAGAGAGCTGACGTGTCTTGGAAAACAGGCTTCTCCTAACACAAGAATTGTCCTTCCTGATACTAAAGCGGGGAGGGGGGAGAAGAACAACTGCGCTAAATGAGGAAAAATGCATGTAAAAGTGAGAAAGAAGCAAAGATAGACTTGAAAGGAGTAATACCGAAAAAGTACCTGGGCATGCAGGACTGGTGTCGGGAAAACCAAGTGCACAGAGGGCTGAAACTAGCAAGGGGCATGATAGGCAGCAAAAGCTCCTGCTACTGCTTTACCAATAAAATTAAAAACAAAGAAAATACAGTCCCACTGCCGAGTGACAAGTGAAAGGTACTCAGTGCTTCTTTTGCCTGTCTTCGCTGAAATGTTCTCCCAGAGCTAAAGAAGCAGAGGAACTACTGGTAGTGGATATCCTCAATTAAGCCAAGTATCTCCTGAGAAATTTCAATCAAAGCAAGTCCATGGGACCTGATGGGATGCATCCAAGAGCAGTGAGAGAGCTGGCTGCTGTCACCATGGTGCACCTCTTTAAAATCATCAAAAGGTTGTGGAGTTAGTTCTCCACTCTTCTAGACTGCAGCATCCTAGGTAGGTGAGAAACTGGCTGGACTGTTGGGCTCAAAGGCTATTGGTTAATGGAACAATATGGGAAGGTGACATAAAACAAACCAGAAGGTTCCAACTTGATATAAGAAAAAACACTTTTAGAAATAAGTTTCCAGAGTTTTAGAAAAACGCAGTGAAACAAACACATTATCAAATCAACAGTATTTTGCATTTTGCAGATTACCATTTTTGCCATACTAAGTTAAGGTACGCTAACTCCATGAACACAAATGTCTTCAGAAGTAAGTCTTTCATTATCATGGTGTATCTAGGTGTAAGTATTGAGTTTATAGAAATTATTTTCAGTAACACAGTTGCACTATAAGGTATTGCTTAAAATTCTTGATTATGTACCACAATATTAGCGTTACCAGGAATAGATATCCTATTCTTGATTATGTAATCAAGAAAAACTTCTGAAAATAATATTCAGAGTACAAACTACTTTTAATCAGCAGCTAAATACCAAGATACTGGCACTGATTACTTCGTTGCTCTAATGACATCTGTAATGGATTCCAAGTGCTGTGCCTGATTGCTTCCCAGCTGATCAGGATTCTGTTCATCACTTCTAGCTGCTGGAATTCTGAGATTTCTTGGAGTTCCTTTGCAAAAGGCCTCAACATTGCTTCAGTTAAATGGCTACAATGTACACTTTAAAAGAGTCATAAACTTTACACTTAGTACTCCACGAGAAAATATATTAAAACAAGAGAGGAGGATCTGGGGTTTCTTCCCCCTCCCCCCTTTTTTTGACAGGCATTGATTAGAAAGCAGTATAATCCAAAGAACTTGATAAACATTGGCCTATGTATTATAAAATAGCTGAACTTTAGTTGACAATAGCTTTCTTCAATAATCATGCTGCAATAGTGACTGTGATACATTTTCATTAACGCTGATGTTTTCAGTTTTAATATAGCTGATATACCCAAGTGATTTAAAAGGCAAATTGAAACATTAAATAAGATGCATGTATAAGCCAAATTCACAATTGTTAAACTTAAATCAATGTCTTGTCTCATGTCATTTCTGATTTTTGCCTACTGAAAAAATGAATTTTTAATCCTTCATTTTATGAACTAACACGATAAGGGAATTGACACAGCTATTATTCTTGGAGACACTCCTCAGTGGAGAAGCATGAAACTATTACAGTACCATTCCCCTACAGACATGCATTACATAGGTCTAAACATCCTTGGCTAGAACAGTGAAAATACTTAAATTACTCCATGGAAAGAAATCTTACTACTGGCCTTCAATTCTGGAAACATTATATGTTCAAATTACCTGAAAAGCTATTGGCTATAAAAATCCTTAGATTGTCTGTTTTCTCTTTTTCATAAACTTACAAAAGACTTCTTGCAATTTCAAATTTTTGTTGTAACAAATAATGAAAGTGCTGGCAAATTTCAGTATTATCCTTACAATTTTGAAATTGAACGCTTTCTAAAATTTTTAAAATAATTTAATCAGTTGCTGTCAGCTTTTTATGCCATTGTGTCTTCACAAATTAGAATTGTTTAAATGGATTATGTAAAGACATTAAACCTCTACCACAGAATTAGTACTGGAATTAATGGAGAGTTGTGCCAGATTACAGTGGAATATAATGGCTTCTGCTTTTTATCTGTGTCATAACTGGTGCAGAAACACACTCACAGTTCAACCACATACCCATGTAAGAGAAGAAATTTAAGAAATCATTCTTCCATGAGAAGGAAGTCACCTCAATCCCTAGAGTTTAGCAAGCAATGGGGCAGAGAACTTGAGAATGTGACTTCAGTACTTCCAAGTTTTCCAAAACATTTCACTGCAAGGAATGAGGAAACTTTTAATCTCTAACATCAGAGGATTTCTATTTTGATAAAAGAATATGCAGCAAATAAGTTCTTACAGGGCCAACATCTTGGCTTCTTAACGCCAATGTCTTACAATGTCTCATATTAACAAACCAAACTAAAGAAACTGTCAATGTGTATCTTGGTAAGACATTTTTAAAACAGGATGTGAGTTGCCTTGCTTTAAAATATATTTTCTTTCAGTTTCTTTATATCTTTTTGTATTTTTAAAGGAATTTCTATTCCAGAAGCTAAGTAGGCAACAGGAAAAGGTAGGAAAAAATCCTTTGAAAAATCTATTATTTCTAAGTGTTATTAGATGATCTTTAAGGTCCCTTCCAAATCTAACCATTCTATGATAAATTATTTTAAACACACACACAGATTTATATTTATCTTCTATGAAGTATTTTTCTGACTGCATTTCTGTCTCCCTTGCTGTATCACACATCTCCCTGCCCTTCTGGGCAACTAGTGAGAGTGCCAATCCACAGGTATCTGCATGGTAGAGCAATTCACTTTTATCTCTCTCATGAGCTTAGATAGAAAGACAAATGGTTTACAGTAATTGTAATTTGTTAAATTGTACTTATATATTTACCAACTCATGGCACAGCAAGCCACTGTGTAAACACAAAGGCAGTAATGAAATAAGTAATTGTTCCAGTTGAATATTCTAAAATTCCTTTTAGTAATACATTTCCTTAACTATTGTATATAACTACGTGATAAAAGAGGCTTACAAAACATAATCTCAATCAACAAATTATTAGATGAATTAAAATATGGTTGCTCAAGTGAAGTAATCAGAAACATTTAGGCTGAAAAGACCCTTAAGATCATCAAGTAATGAACTTCTCTTTCTTGCAGGTTCTTGGAAATTGCACTAGGCAGCTTCAAATATTTATATACACATGCATCGCACAACCTACGTGATCTCAACACTACAATCAGTTCAGGTTTTTTTTTTCCATGTTTGGTAGAAAAATGGATATATGATCACATTTTACAAAATGCTGACAGGTTTGTGTTTAAAATACTAGGGAAGTCTGAGACCTGCACTGTCAAAAGGGATAACAATGACTGCAGAGATCTAACACTAGAAAAAAACACCATAAAACATGCAAGACTTATTTATTGTATCTAACCATTCATTGCCCAGTAGAAGTCAGAAGATTGCTAGCACTCTGTAGTTGGCACTTACCCTCTATCAACAGAAAAGCCTTAGAATAATGTTTAGATAGATAAAAGTACTCAGAACTCCACATTGTTTTATAATTCTTTGAGAAATATCCGGATAAAATGATATTAACTTAGCTTTTTGGATTATTTAAATTTGAGTGAAAGATCCTTTCCAACAGGATGTAGAACACCAATTATACGTCCTGAATTTTATTCCTCTTACAGAGAATACTGAAGATAACCTATTTGGAATGCTTACAAGAATTAGAAGTCTTAACTGAAACACTTATTAAAACTCTGCTATAGGAAGGCCAGGTGATTCTTAGGAAGAGTTTATTTTATGATTCTGGGTCAAGCCTGTACTTCCAAAATTAATGGAAGAACATAAACCAATAAAACAACTGTGTAATGGCAGACTTCACATTATGACCGAGCTACTGAGATTTTATACAGTAGATTCTATCAAGCTTAAATCTGTTGGTTTTTACTCTTTCCCACTCTATCACTAAAATTGCGTTCTGGTCAAAAGAAAGTCTGTAGCCTATAAATAATGTCAATCAATTTGACAGCTAAGGTTTTAAAATCCACTTTGTGAGACACTGAAGAAATTAGTGAAAGGTCTCTAACATGCTCAAAGCCTTCCTGTGCAAACAAGAGCTGGGAAGAACCACCTCAGGAGCAAGTGGAATGCAAAGCAGAGCATAGTGTAGAGCACACAGGACTGTATTTGCAACCTCACTCAGTGGACTGTTGTGCTGTCAGCGACACAGCTAAGGCTGTCTGCAGCTCTGCTTCTCATCAAGGCTAAGAAATGTAAGACACTGTGCTTACATCTGCTTTTGAGACCACTTGTCAACTAGTAACATCACTTTTTCATTCAATTCCAAGAACAGTATTTACCTTCTCAAAATAGAAAATACTACCAGCCTGTTTCAAAGTTGTAACTGTCAAACTTGAATTTGCTAAGTTTTAGCATTTTAAGAATTTAAATATTGAAGCAGTTGAATTTATTAAGCATTAGAAAGCCAGAAAATTCTGAGCTTCACCCACTTTAGGCACTTAAAAAGCCCTTTTTTTTTTTTATTCTTTTCTTGGCATTGTTTTTCCCCAATGGCTAGAGTCCCCATTTGTCTTCTTAAAGCAAGAAGTCCCTATTTTCCCCAGTGATTAGAGTCCCCCCCAAAAAGAATTATAATGTGTCTTCTTAGGACTTTTATTTCAAAGAAAATTTCTCAGGCCCACTGAAAAAAAAACTGACAAAAAAAAGTACACGCCTGAAATTAATGATACAGGAAGTCAGATGAAGAAATCAGAATAATGGCTCAAGAATCATTTACAAAGCACAGTTTCCCCCCCAAACATGAGAACAGTAGCATACCAAATTCTATGAAAGAATATTATGAAATAAATTAAATTAGCCTTGTTGCCAATTTGAAGTATAAAGAAAATGGAGTTACAATCCCCAATCTACACTTTTAATTATCTTACCTGGCATTCCATGGATAAGGTCTCCACACAACACAAAGAACTTCGGTTTAGGGCTTAGTTTGTTAATGGCTTGCACTGCTTGCTCTGCTAATTTGATTTCCTCTCCCCATTCATCATCTCCATTCTTAGTGTCTCCAACTGCCCAAGCTTTTATCAGTCCAAACTGAGGATCTGCTCCTTGGATGAAATAGAAGGGCCCCTTCCACTGGTACTCATCATCTAAGAACAAAAAAAAAAGAAAAAAAAAGAAAAAAAAAAAGTAAGTGGAAAAGGTTAAGCACTAGAGAAACTTTTAACAAGAATGAAAGTTTCCATGCATCATTAAATTAACTGTTCTTCACCTAAGTAAATTAGTAAGTTGAGGCCACTTTAATGAAAGTACATAATTCCGAAGCCATTCATACAGGACAAATATAAAGGCAGAAGTACAACATTTTCCTCTAATGGGCAACTGCAATAAATGAAAGTGTATTAATCTAATTATACTACATGGTAATTACAGACTGATTAGAGGAAAAGTATGTGAAGAATTCAGTGAATAGTGCTGGAAATTACAGGACTACAACATAGCACAAGTGTGTAACATTAGATTTCAGTTGATTCTTTTAAGACTCCAATTATTGCTTCTTTAATTAACATACACAACACATTTCAGATTTTACGGTTCCAGTAGACTTGTCCTTAAATTATTAAGGAGTTAAATGCTTTTTGTTCTTATACTTTCAGATAGAAGTTGGATGTAGCACATTCTCTGGAGTTAGAACTGAAGCCACTCAACAGGACCAAGGGCAGCAAACACAAAATCCAGCAACATCAGAATTAGCAGCAACAACAAAAATCCTAATTTAGAACTGTCACAACAGCTCCCAAGACCTCTGGGAAAAAGGTGAGAACTCAGAAATAAAATTCCATTGGTATAGTCAGCGCAGACAGAGGGTACAGCAGAATTTGTACTGCTACAATTTTCTTGTATACTTGTTTCTCTGGTAAGACAATACTATAATAACAAGTACCACAAAAGAAGCATGATACTTAAGACTACAAGTACGTTAAGAAAAAAAATAAATCTCAACACTGGGCAAATAAAGCTATAAATCAAAATCAAAAATGGGTATCCTGTTAACTAGACTTACATCTCAAGTTGGAATCAAAGTACAAACATGAGTACACTCTTATTTTCTCCAGCTGTCTAAATGCATTAGTTTGCAACCTGAACATTTCAGTTTGACAGCAGTATTTGGCTTAATACATTTAGTGTTATTGGGGTATTTTTAAACAGCATTTAAACTGTTAAAAAAATCAGATTATATCAACGTATAGTTGAATCTAAAAAAAATGATACAGCAAATTATTTCAAATTAAAATATAATCCATTAATATACTCTCATATTACGTCAGTCTGATCTGAAATGCAGTTTGAGGCAAAACTAATCTTCCAATAACAGTACATGAGCAAGTAGCATGTTGACTGCATGGATTTACTTTTGGTTTTCTTTCAAGTGTTCTAGAACTGGAGCTTCTTTGCAAGAAGTGGGGTATGTTTCTTTCAAGGAAGGTTAGAAAACAGAGGTCAGAATTCACCTCTTGCACCATGGAGATGGATGGGCTGGGGTGAGTGAGAAGGAACGTGGGCAACTCCCCAAATCTGATTGCAATTGTCATCTGTTGCTATGGCATCAGATCATTTTGCAAAATGCAAGCTTCTACGTTTTAGTTTTTCACATTTAATTTCTAAACAAAATTATTGATAGTCTGTTAATTCACATCAGCATTACCTAGTTCTAAATAATAATCATGTATGTTATAGCGAAAAGCTAATGAATGGCTAAAAGTTTCTAATTCTGAAATGAACTTTTCCAATTACATAACTTATTCAAAGAAGTGAAACGATCCTTCTATCCATGGGTTTGCAATAGAAGCCTTATGGAAACAGTCGAATGACACAGAGTAATTTAGGTTTTTATTTTTCGTCTTGCATGACAAAACATGACTGCCACAAAGAGCAGCTTAGATGCTGCATCAAAGGCATTGTTTGTGCAGAGAAATCACCTTGCAGTTTTTCTAAGTGAAAAGCTACATAAAAAACAGAGTTAAGGAACCCTGAATTAGAAATCCTTTATGATCTATACAAAATAAAATTGAAAAAAGGGAAAATTTGAAACAGGAACTTGTTTTGGAGGAGTGGCACAATCCTCACACTTATTAAATCGGGAAAAAAGCTCAAATCTTTGAACAACTCGTTAGGATTTTTAACACCTGCCCCTTTCCAGCAACTCTGTAGACAGTATTGATAATTAATACTGAGCAAAATCTACTTGTTTTGTATTGATTAATCTGAAGCCAGTAATTTTTACCATAGTAGCCTAACTATTATAGAGACATTTATCAATTTTTTTTTACAGGAAATAGAAAAGACCCCTAGCCTTTGTTTTAAAAGTCTGTTTCCATTCTGGACATACGGTGTTTCCCTCTCCAAAGCCCCAGGAGCACCTGCGCAGGCCAGGGAGCTGTCAGGGAGGCTGGCACGGGCAGCAGGAGCGGGCCAGGGCCCAGGTAACAAGGAGCTTCACACACGATGCTTGGACTGAGAGAAGTCTGGCAAGCAGACAGCTGTCAGGGACCATGCAGAGCTGATGCGAAACAGGTTGCAAGGCCAGACTGGGGGCTATTTAATATACACTTCGTGAATATTTTTTTTTCCTGCCTTATATTCATGCCACTACAGTAGCTCTCTAGGTTTAAGTACCTGAATGTTTCCAGGACTGCACAAAGATGCTCTGGTTTGAGTGGGTGAGTGACGGTCACGTGAGGCAGAGAGAGAGACACTGATAAAATGAATTTGAAAAGAGAAGTTCAGTACACAGACAGAATCAAGAAGTGGCAGAAGAAAGGAGAAACAGAAGATGCAGGGGTGGAGGTGAAGAAGAGCGGGGAGAAAAGGAAAGGGATAGGAGGTGAAAAGAGAA
Organism: Calidris pugnax; assembly: GCF_001431845.1. Taxonomy (NCBI): domain Eukaryota; kingdom Metazoa; phylum Chordata; class Aves; order Charadriiformes; family Scolopacidae; genus Calidris; species Calidris pugnax. Next base: position 7,205,543 of record NW_015090794.1, read on the forward strand.
GGAACTGAAAATGATGCAGAGGTATATGCTATATTCTCCTGAAGGAAAGAAAAAGAAAAAATGAAGAAAGTGAATCAGGAACAGAAAAGATCCAGGAATCAGGGCTACCTAAATAACATTTACTTAAAATGTTAGTTTAATTAACTAGCCTTAGTCAAATAATTCAGTCAAAGATATTTTTGTGGTCTTTGGTAACTTATGAAATAGTTACAAAAAACAGCAGTAAGGTTGAATATTTTCTACCTTGGTCTTGTTATTTGATCACTCCATATAGAGACCCTATTTAAAAAAAATAAACCTAGTACTTAAGCTAACGGAATTTGGTTTATTACTCATCAAGTGGTACTTACCAATTTTTTTCCCCACAAACAAAAGAATACACGGGGAAAAAAAATAATATATGGACACTCAGTTTAAACTTACAACTTAAGTTTTTGTTTATCAGGAACGTGCTTCAATTACTATAAAGTACTATAAATAAAAGCAGAATATCATGAAGAGACTTGCATTGGTACAACACCCCTGGTGCAAACTTGCACCTTCACCAACTCTTAAGCTGTTTGGAATTCAGCTCATCCAGGAAATAATTCTTAATTGCCCTCACTGGTCTGTCTGCAGAGGAGTTCTTATCTATGCAAGGAATGACAACAGTTGAGCTAAAGTTTGAAGTGTTGCAACTAGTGCAATTTGGCTAATTTTGTTTAAAACTCCAGGAGCACACCTGCTCTTTCAACAGACCAATATGGTGAGAGGGTAGCAATGAGACAGGATGTAAAAACATCTTCCACTACCACAGATGGATCCAGAAGTCTTTTGGCTAACAATTAAATGATTTATCAACGGACTGTGTTCAGATAATTAACAACAAAACTTCTGTACCCTACTTCTCTCCCTTACCAGCTGCTTGTTAGCATGCTCAAGCAGAACAGGTACCGCAGGCCGAGCAAATCAACTCTGTCTGCTTAAGCAGTAAGTCAGGCAACACAAAAGAGTGTTTGAACCATTTTTATGGACTTTGCACTGAATCAAAAGAAGAGCGCTCAGACAAATCATTCTGTTGCTATGCCAGGGGAATGCCAAAGTCTGGCAGAGGGTTAGTAACAAACAGCATTGGGCACAAGTGGTGGGAGGGGGAACAGCTGTTTTTGCAGTGATCATCTAGTCATCATCCAGGTCCTAGATGTTACTCCATAAGGTTTCAATTAAATAGCACATACAGTTGCTTTCTCCCCTTCAAACATAGCAAGCAATGACTTTTACTGGAATCCTTTATGGGAATCAAAGGCACCCTTCTTGCTAGGAGTTTCAATTTTCAAGCCTTTAGATGAGCTATGTAGCTGTATAAGACAAAGTACATGTTAGGTAAAGTAACAGAAAAATAGTATTCAATTAATAAGCAATTTTTCCTGCTTTGGCCCTTGCATCGCAAAATTGAGTGGAGCTGAGAATGCCAGCACATTGTCTCTTCATCCCATAGAGGCTGTTTGCCATTTTCTGAATTCACCACAGCAATAAGAAAATGCAAATGCCATACAAAAGTCAGCAGATTTCTCCAATAACTGACGTACATGCCATTTCCATTTCTGAAGGCCAAATAATGTCTGCAGAGCTGCTCTTACACATGGAGCCACACAACACTCCTATTCCAAATCCGTTTTGTTCCCAGGCCTCCTTAAGAGAGGCACAGCTGATTGCCACGGAAGAAGTCCAACTTCAGAACATGTTGTTATGCCTCAGTTTCAATAGCTTCCCACTCTTTTTCTGCTCCCATGCATGCCAAAGTACAGAGAGAGGATCAATGCAATGTATTTTTAGTAGCATAGGCTGAAAAATGGTGCCAGCTTCTAATTTTATCTAAGGATTAATTCCGTGAAGGGCCAAAGTAGTCAGCAGCAATTCACAAGAGAAAACCTCAGCCAAGTATTGTGATCACACACAAAAAGACACTTCAAGGACATAGGTGGGAATTAAGCCAAACCTCATCATTTCTGGAGGACAATAGCTAATATCTTGCCTTGCCTTTATTTCTTCCCCTTTGCCCCTAATTTCTCTTCCCTATTCTTCCCCCCTCTGTAAGGATTACAAACACAGATATACAGAGATTGCTCATATAAACCACTGAAAGCTGGCCCTTTGATAGCCACATGGTACTGGTGGGATTTCCAATAGTTCCCTGGTGGGACTTTTAAAAAAGTACGTTCGTTGGTTTCAACAGTACATTGGTTTTAATCTTTCTCTACACTCTTATAGCATTTCATTGAAACAAGTCAGGTACAAAAGTTCCTTCTGTCCATAGTCTCTCTATAGACACTATTGTATCTGAGAAGAATGGATGTGGACACATGCCTAGTGCTTGCTCGCTATAGTACAGGCAGTAATATATACAAAGAATGCCCTCATTCTCACATCGGGTTTGCCAGGAGAATTAATTTCACTTCTCTGAAAGATGACAAAATAGCAGAAAGAGGTACATAGTTCCCTGCCCTGAGTTGTCTCTGCTTACAAAGTATGCCTGTGACTCTTTTTTCAGGTAAAATTGCACAAGAGACATAACCTTGGTTTTCTAAAGCAGCTATAGGCAGGAAGGAAAATGGAATCTTTTAACTGAGGGCAGAATTTATATATCATAAACAATACAAAAGGGAAAACCTTTTTCCTTGCAGTTGTTTTGGGGTTGATCTTTAAAGAATTTTTTTTCATTACTCTCAGTTCTGAAATAGCTCAAAAACCAATAAAGGACTTGCACTAAATCCCTAAAAATTCCTTGTTTAACAATTAAAACAGTATCAATAATTATGGCTACAAAACCACCATTGTTGTTGTCTGTATGCCCAAATAGAAAAGATTTCAATCTAATGAAATACCCACTCCTTTCAGATATATTTTCCATATGTACTGGAGAGACTACCAAAGATACAACTATTGAGGGTTCTGCTGAATGACCAATGCAACCTATTATGGAAGACGCAATTTTATGCATCAGGGAAAAAACCTATTCAAAACAGCTATCAAAATAAATTTTTCAGAGAAAATAAAAGCCTTTAAAAGAGCAATTATTGGAGAAATGAAGTACAGTGGGCCTAAACTAGAAGGATAATGTCAGCAGAAACACTAGCTGACAGAATATAGTTTCTCAAATAAATTACACAGCGCTACTATTTTTAAGAGATATACTTTCAAACTTCTTAGATAACCATCAAGGTAGGAAATGCCCCCTCAGATACAGTTTATTTGTACTGAAGGCTACAGAATGCTAAACTCTAGTCATGCCTTTATGCCCACCCCCAAATTTAACATGTAAACTCATTACAGAAACTTTACAGCCCAAGCCTGTAGGTGTGAAGGGGGGTGGCTTGCATAATGACAAGGTGAAGTCACAGAAAGTTGCTCAAAACCCACGTACAAATTTGCCTAATTCATATGAGAGTTGGAGACAGTACTGGGAATGGAATATGCTAGCTGGGAAGCAGTGCTGATCAGTGCTCAAAAATATTACTGTTGAAGAGCTCTAGAACAGTAATCATAATGTGCCAAGATCCAACACTCATGTGAAAGCAAGAAAAAATAAGAAATCAACTGCGGTTGTATTTAATTTCAAAGGAAGGCGAATTATATGTAATTATGATGCTTTAAAGAAGTGCAAAAATCCTTGAAGGCAGCATGGAAACTATTCAAAGACACTGTCCCAGAGGCTCAGACCATATGCACAGCATTTACTAAGAACGTCAGAAAGACCAAAAAAAATCCAGACTGACAAAACAACATAAGCAGCAGCTATAAGGGTGCTAGTAAGAGCGGGACAGCATACTTCAACAAGCTAAAGTATCCAAATAAAGAAAACAGGACAGATTTTATACACTGGAAGGTTAGATACAAAAGTCCAAGAAGTAAAGCTCAAAAAAGTGAACAATGGGGAATAGCATAAATCTGAAAACTAATACAGTCCTTTTTAGAGGCATTAGGAATAGGTAGTCTGCCAGACACTCACCAAGGCTAATAGATGTTCCAGCCATGCAAAGATAAAGGCAGAGCAGAAAAATGATGTAAATTTTTGTATCCGTGTTTATTGTGAAGCAACCTGTGAAGATCTAATGCTAGAATTCTTCTTTACAAACAGTGCATCAGATCTGTCTCAAATCAAAACACCAGCAGATGATTCAACAAATAGACATGAACAATAACAAACCACTCAGATTAGGTGGCACCCACAGAAGAACTCAGAAGTAAAAAACAGCTAACCCCTGGGGAGTTATCACTTGCTTAAAACTGCCCTTGCACCGAAGGAGTAGGAAGATGGCCAGCATCACACCTACATTTAAATCACTTTTCTGAGCAACCTGGTAACCACTGACTGCAAAACTGGCACCTGTACAGGCAAGTTAATGGAACACACAGTAAGAAAGAGAGTAACTACTGCACCTACTGAATCTTCAGAAAGAGTAATAGACATCTTTCACATGGATAAGGATTCCCACTTCATACTGTCTCCAAAAGTATGACAGTTACTCACCAAAGACTTTTAAGGAACCAAGAGCCTTTGTTAGAAATATTTAAGAAAGTCCTTGCATGCATTAAAAAATGGTAAGAAGAGATGGGTAAGACACACACCATTTGAATCTGTAAGGGGATCTATACTGTTCAACATATTGAAAACAATCTGAATAGCAAGGAAGTGAAATTTGGTAAAACTAAGCCATTTGGCAGTATGAAAATAAGGCCTGGTTGTGAGGAATTGTGGGGAGACTTCATTACTCAGTGAGTGTTCAAGGAAGCAGATGCAGAGAAGTGCAGGATAGCACACAATAGGAAAAACACCACCAACTTCACAGAAACAATGATAGTTCTAGCAAGTGCTACAAAGAAGAGTCACCTCAACATTCAGTAATGGCAAAAAAAACAGAGATGGGAAAGGAACAGAGAAAAAATATGAGAAGCAACTGAATAAACTTAAAGAGCTTACAAAAGATTGGTGAGGGGGACATGACAGAGGAACATAAAATCATGAGGAACTGAGAAGGTGAGTATGCAACAGTGGTTATCTGCCTCTTCCAGACAGAGGTTTTGGAACCATCAGCTCAACCTAGCAAAAGACAGGTTTCAAAACAGACACACTTCTCAACCAGTTAAACTGATGGTACTATCACTTGTTTAGTTACATGAAAAAAAGTGCTCTACATACTTTCACAGAAATTCCTTGCACAGCATGCTACTGGCATACTTGGGACAAAAAAAAAAAAACCCAACCAAACCAAAACAAAAAAAACATGACTTTTTGGGAGAAGTAGCAAAGACAGAATTTACTCAAACATATGGCCCTGTTTCTTCACTAAAATACTAATAAAAGTAGTAAATACCTGAAGCATAATTTCACATGGGTAGAAAAGACAGAGGATTTATTTAAAAAGTAAATCCAAAGCATACAGAGGTCTCTTGCCAATTTAGTAGGGTATTTATTCACTGTTTGCTTCTACACTCCATCAACTCATGGCTAATTTAGATCCCTAACCTTGAGCTTCCAACTCACACATCACATACCAAGAGTAGATTAGAGCAGGTTACAGGTATAACCTCCATATTATGTGAAAGCAGACTGAACAAATTACTATTAGGGGACAGACAGAGTGTGGAAGAGTGATTTTGTGGAAAGGGTATTAAGAAAAAAAGGAAATTAAGCTCAAATTTTAAAAGGAAACAGTGTGCCAAGCCACAGCAGGGCTAGTAAATGCTTTGTGTTAAGTATCCTTTTAACAGAAGGAGGGAAACTTAAAGACTGAGGAAAACACAGGTACCTGCTTTTCATCCTAAACTGCAAGAAACTGCTTCAGTTTTATCAGCCATTCACTCCGTTTTTTTCCAATCATTTAGTTATTAAAAGGTTGTGTTGAACTTTAGCCTCTTAAGAAAGAGTTAAGTAAATTATTGACAAAGAAACATCGTACCCAAAGATGGTAGCTGGACTACCATCGCATAAAAAAATCCTGAACAAGATTAAAACCAACCAACCAACCAGTAAGAAAAGTCTTAATTAATTTGTAAAGAATGTAAACAAGGACACTTCAGGAGAAAGAAACACACCTGGAAAACAGATATCCAAATCACTTCTTTTTTTCTTCCCTTTTAAAGGCAATTTTCAAGAAGTACTTAAAGCTTTTGTTTAGAATTTTTTACACTGTCATTGAACACTCATTTTGTTACAATTTCACTACACAGTTGATATAACTAGATGGCTTGTCTGCCATCTGTCCCCTCAACAAATGCTAGGCGTTCTGTTCCAAACCAACTACACCATCTGCAATTAATAGGTTGCCAGAATGACTGCATACGTATACTTCACATGCTTAGAGTTGGTGATTTTTCTTTATTTGGCAACAAGCAAAGCCAAATATTTCCAACGAAACCCAAGAAAATACCACAAAGTTGTTGGAATTGAGTAGCCTCGTCCACCTCACCAAACTAATACAATTTTTAATTTATAAGCATAAAATACCTTCTGTGTGTGTGGCAACAGGAAAAGATTTCTTAACACAGAGCTAGTTATGCACCTGAAAAACCTAGACATGTACAGAACCTCCACTCTTGGGAGAATTTTACAAACAGGTGAGACACACACAGATGTTCAACACACTTTTCTGTTGGTCCAGCCACAAGACAAGAACCAGCAGTCAGCAGGTGGCTGCCATCTCTGGCTTGGCAGCGGCCTCCTCTCTTTGTTCACCTGGGAGGAGGTAACTCTGGAAGCATGTTTCCTATGGAGCTGACCTGTGCTCGGGCACTGCCAGCCGAGGGGTTAGGGGAGCTGCCTCTGCACCACCTGGAAACCTTGGGGAAGAACCAGCTGCTGACCTGAGAGAGGCTGAAGCACCTCGAATAGACTGGGATCTTATCTAGCTGTGTCCGTTACGGCACACCTGCCTTTCATTTAAGTAACACAAACAATGAGCCACCTGTAACCTGTTAGGTCACCCCCACAGCTCCAAACACATAATGGCACAGCGCCGGCACCAACAGTTTCACAAGCCAGAGAGACCAGGTTTAACAGCACTGACAAGCGTCTTAAAACGACCCTGGTGTCGGACCCTTCCAGCACCTTCCGAGCAGGAGCCGGAGCCACCGGCGCTGGGGCCGGGCAGGGCCGCGGGGGCCAACGCTTCCAGGCGCCAGCTGAGGTGCGAACGAGCTAGGGACAGCTCCGCCTTCAGCCGGGCTCCCCCCGACCGGCAGCGCCAGGCCGAGTGCCGCCTCGGGCAGCGGCTCCCCATCGCGGCCTTCCCGGCGCTACCAGACGGCCGGGGCCCTGTCCCCGTCCCCCCCTCCCGCCCGGCCCGCGTCTCCCCTCCCTGGCGGTGAGCGCTCCTCCCGCTGCCGGCGGGGAGATCCCCGGGCCTCCCCTCCGCACGCCCCTCCCGCCCGGCTGCGCGGCGGGGAACAGAGCCCGCCGGAACCCGCGGCCCTATGCCGAGGTTCCGCCGGGCGCTCCCGCGGGCCCCGCGGCGCCTACCTTGGTGGAAGGCGGTCAGAGTCCTGCCCCGGGCTCTCAGAAACGCGTCCCCCTCCGCTGCCATAGCTCCCGCCCGCCGTGCGGCCGC
>NW_015090794.1:7213317-7233253 GCF_001431845.1 Calidris pugnax
GGGCCCGCCAGGTTGGGGAGGCGGCGGGGGCCGGGGGCAGCGGGGGGCGGCGCGGCGACATGGCGGCCGCGGGAGGGCTGGGGTGACTGCGTGTGAGAGTGCAGCCGCCGGGAGTGGAACCTGGCGCTGGGTTTCAAACGAATAATAATAAAAAACCGATATATTCAACTTTTTCCTACCTGTAAACTGAAGTAAGTTGACGTCATCCAGAAGCATTCTGGATCTTCGTCAATACCTTGAAGAGGAGTTCTCCATTTCAGATTTCATCTTAGCATCAAGTGCACTCACAAAGTCAGACATTGCCACCGGCTGCTCTTTGAAAAAGAGAAAAGACAAAAATGTTCCATGAAAACCAAAAAAAAAGTGACACGGAAAAATCAATGGCTGGGTGTGTCTGTGCCCTCGGGGCTTGCTCCCGGCCTGGGCTGGCGGTGGGCAGCTACCACTGCCCGCACGGCTGCCGTGACTCCGGGCACCGGCCCACACCGTCGGGTAATAACCGATATGCAAACACTGATACTGCAAGACAATGTTTTCTTAATCTTTTCTGGCCTGGAGTCCATTTCTGACTTAGCAATACAGGCAGGGTAATTTGGTGGTGATTTTCCAGGGCCCCGTTGTGAGCGCCTTTTTATTCACCTCGTGAAATTTATAGCAAAGCACTAGATAAGGTTTCTGTCATCAACTGAAATGCATTCCTATGGCTGGATTATTTTTCCATCTGTAAAATGGGGATATTATCCACAAATGGAAACCGTTTCATTCCTGCTTGTAAACTGCTTGATGATCATTAGATGTAAAGCGCTAGATGAAGTCTTTTTTTATTAAGTCATTTTTGTCAATTCCCTTCTTTATGAGGCAGCATTTGGTACATTAAGCAAGTAAATACTGAAGTGTATGTTTGACTCTCAGGTACAGCTTATCTAAATATCCTAACATCATCATAGGAAGAGGTGATCACAGTCTGACACTAGAACCGCTCATGCTAATGTAAGAGCAATTGGCTGGATGATCCAAAGAGAATTTTGACCTTTTTTCATTTCCTTCTCATCTGCTTAATAGGGCTGAGCAGTCACATACCAGAATATACAACTGCTGCATGACTTCAGCTAAATTCAGGATGCTTTTTGCAAGTAAAGTACCATCAAGATCAGGCCAAAAAGTGTAGAGAGAACATTACTGTTTCGGCACAACAGTGCACTGTCGCTTTGTAGCACAGGGACCTGAGCTTCTGATCAGCACCTTTGTTGTAACCTGCCTGTGTTGCTAAAGGCAACCAGTTTTCTTAAGGTATGCACATCTGAAAGACTGAGTCAGACCTGGCAGAGATGTGGAGTCTAAGATCTAGATTTATCTAAATCTCTGTAACTTTACAGCTCTTCTTTTTTTCTAGGCATGTGTAGGGGGCTCCCTTCTACAAAATTCTGTTAGAACTGTATTTGATCTCTTTGCAGGATGGGTGACGGATGAGCCTCGGGATGCTAGGTGAGGAGTATGGTGAGCGTGCAGGATACCTACGTTGTCTCCTCTTCTAACGGGGTCCTCTGATACAACAGACAGTACTCAAGCTGATGTAGTAATAGGGATGTCACAAGAAATTTCCATTTTGTAACTTAAACAAATTTTCTTGTGATTTTGCAGCCTGAGTGCAGAAGCGTTTTCATCTGCAGAAATAAAGGAACATTTGCATATAAACGTGAGAACTGTGGATGGGGACTGTGTGTGCAGGAGGGGGATTTCTGCTCTCTCCTGCTTCCTTTCCTCTGCCAAATTTAAAGTACGCATTTTTGAAGCCAAGATCATGGACCAAATGCTATACAGCTAAACTCATTTTACTATGACTAAATCGTTTAAAGTTACCACTGATCTATGTTAGTTTAATTATAGATTTGCATGGACTTATTCCAGATGAGGCCTAGATAAAGCAGCAGAATTTTATCATAGGACTTCATTTGTTATACAGAGTGTCATGAATATAATGACACCGAATAAATAATTTACAGTAGCACGTGCCTGGTCTTACTTACAGAATATAAATTGAGAATAATTATACTAATTTTAAAAAGTGTGAGTTAGTATACAGAGGACAATATAACATTCTGGAACAGCATGCAGTATATTAAAAATAAGATAGATAAAACGTGAGAAATGCAGGCTTTGAAAAGGAAATGCTTATATAAGGTTCAGCTTAGTAATTACTCTGATTAGAATAGTGCATATCTGAGCAGTCCAGATCTTCTAAGACTTATTCTAGTATGCAATAGATCATTCTGCCAGTCCTTACAATTCTTAACAACTTGGAAGTTCTGAAAAATCCAGTAGCAGACACTATTTCTTACTGCAATTGAAAGTACGATTGTATACCCTTCAAGAGAGCTAGATAAAGTTGCAATGAAACAAGTAATTTGCTATATCTCATGAACAATTCATATAAAGAGCAAAATAATCACAGCAGTGGTTATTATTATCAGCAAATTACAAGAAGTCAATAAATCGCAAAAGAATGCAAAAGGTGAAAAGGACAGAAAAGGGTTGGTCTAGACTCTGGAATTAAAATTACAAAGCACAGACGGATATGCAGAAACTAAACCATTTTAATCTTATACATAGAATAGAATGACTATCTGCCATCTGGAATTCAGGGAATCCGATGAAGGTTGGAGGTGTAAACAACACACACAGGATTATCAACATCTGTTTTCAGTGCATGCTGATATATATGAGTCCTTGGGGGATAAGGTAGAGAAAAAAATGGGAATTAATAAAACTTGATGATATAAAAACGATCACAACATTGTATTTGTTTAGAGACAATATGGGCTTACACATGCTGAAATAAATAATGCATACAATGTATCAAGTCTGTTTTCTATTAATCTCTTCTTCCAGCTCCCATAAATCCTACAACAGGCCAGCATTCCTAGCAGATGTAACATTTGGAAGGTTTGGCATATGATACCCCTCCAATTCTTCTCCCCAGAAAAGCTAACAGATTAAAAATCAGTAAGTTTTGAAAACTTGTAGTAGTATCTTGTAGTAGTCTTTGTCTCCCGTTCTGTTGCTGAGAGTAAAAGACGCCAGGATGACTATGCCGGTATAAATAAATGGAGTAATCCAAGCCTGAACTGTTACAGAATATGATAAAACTTAAGGTCTGCTCCTTTGACATTCTGTGATCATAAATTAATTACTAAAGACTGCTTATCAATGTTACAAAAAAGGTCCTGTTAATATTTGATACCGAATGGCTTTCCATTTTCAAAGGGCCCACATAACAATATAAAAAATATTAAAAATGTTTTGCACAAACAAACTTAAAAAGATTGGTTGACCAGGACCAATATTTTGTTGCTAGGAAGGGAACAATGATGACATTGATTATTTCCACAGTTAAGAATCCACAATGTAATTGATTTTTATCTGACTCATTTAGTGTGGGCAGGCTCCATTTGTTCAAGAAACCTGTAATATATTCCTTGAATCACTGTAACTATGAGAGATATAAAAGTTGATGTAATGAGTTAAACACACTATTTAACTCAATTTGTTTTGCACACTGAATTCCCATTTCTGACACAGATACAGGTTCTATCTAGATCTACTGGTCGTTTTTGTAAGATGTCTCATCCGTTTTGTGTGCTGCCAAGTATTCAGGAGTTCTCCTTCATTCAGGGTGCCTCTGATTTTGGATTTCCCTATCCTGAGATTTAATTTTCAGATACACTTGCACTTTCATTGAGTAATTGAGACCTGGGATGCCAGCAGATTCAAAAGTCATGCCCAATATTGACTCCAGTGATTGAGAGCACTAGAACAGAAGCAATTTTTTGATCAGGTGCACATTTTTGACACATTAGGTGTCAATTCCTGAAGAGCCGTGGACATTTGGGTCACGAGTTTTTATTGAAACTGCTAGATACAGAAAAAATGCATAGAGGTCTAGCAGGGCTAGAGCTAGGTGAAAAAATAAGGCTTTAATTGAAGTAGCTGCTTCCAAAATTATGCAGAAAATTTGTGAGTGACTGTAATCTCATCTCGAACTACCTAAGAACTTTCTGACGTAAATGTTCTCCAGAATTATTCCAGTCAGAATTGGACAGCATTTACCTACTATCAAAAGCTTATGATTCCTGCTGCTCATCAAGACCTGTCCAGTCACAAATAGAAGGGAATTAACATATAAATAGATTTGAAGAAACTATTCAGTGTGTGTATATATACACACATATATACGTGTGTGTTTTTATAGTACTACAGGCTTCAGGCATATACTATGGGTCTTGGTCTAAGAAAAAAAATCTAGATGTAAGAGCTTTTATTTTACAGCTAGATCTAAAACTTGGACTTGTTGGAATTTTCTTATTTTTAAACAAACAGATTTTCCATTAATGTACAAGCAAAAGCAGCAATCTGGCAGAAGCAGCAGTATTTAGTTTATGCATCTGTATGCATGACTCTCTGATTCCTTTCTCCTTCTTTGCTGATAAACGACATTTTATTAGAAAAAAAGAAAAACCCGATGATCATTAACCACAGCTACTATTTCTGCCAAAAAAAAAAATCAAAGCAGCAGCAATCCTTTCAGTATTAAAATCCAATAAACAATCAGAGCACTTAGAGGTTTTTTCAACTAGGCATTCAACAAGGACATTCCTGTTTAACTGTTACATTGGTTAACTCAAAATGCATTGCAAATGTACTGGGCAAGTCCCTGTTTCCTTGCTCAAAGCAGAAAATTATTTTTCAGACTGCAAAATCTAATTTTTACATTACAGGTGACATGCTAACAATTTGGGTTTTTTGAAAAAAATGCTTCCTTTTTCTTCCTTTCTTGTATAAAGAGAATTGATCCTCTTTCATAAAAGATGATTTTGGTTTTGGTCACCAAAATTTTAGTAGGCAGGCTCTTTGCAGCTCACTTGTTTAACCAAATATGTTTTTGAGAAGCACATGTACATCACCATTCTGACAGGATATAACAAACTGGACATAAAGAAATGACATCGGATTACTCTGAGGAAAAAAGAAAAGTGATTACAAAAAAAACTGTGCAAGAGGAACCATTGTCATACTGCTTTGCAAAGCTGTAGCTTCTGCTACAGAGTGAGGTTTGACACTGCAAAACTGTCCCCCGTGTAAGTGGAAACTATAGTTATACATCCATCGGGCAACTGAACTCTTTTGTTGACTGGCCTTCACAGGTCCCAGACTGCCACTACTCTTCCCTCAAAATACAGCCTTACCTATAGATTGCATCAACAGTTGAGAGAATCTTTGCTGTCTTAGAGAATGATTTATGTCCACTAAAACCTTCACAGAACTCTTCTACACATTAGTATTCACTCATGTTGTGTACCAGGTTTTGCATGTGAAATAGATCCCAAAATTGACTTTACCATCTGTAATGTCACTAATATAGCAGTCACTGAACTTCCTGAAACAGGATGCTTATGAAGGATGCATCTATTTTGCAACAGATTTCTATAAAACAAAATGTTTTTCAGTAATTAAAGCTGGAGATGAACAAAGAAGGTTCTCCAGGAAAACCACAGATTAATTTAAGCATAAATGACCCATTTAAGTTTTTTTTTCACTCAAGTAATGACTGAAGAAAATTAGTTCAGAGACTGATGAAGGATGCTGAATAGGTAATTATTGCTATTACAAACCTCTTAGTTTAATTTGTAGGAAATATGATTTGAAAATTAAATGGTACTTGATTTTTTTAATGTTTCAGTGTGGAGTCTCTTTCAGCTGTGTCTAGTACTTTTGTTTCTCAGGATTTCAAAGACCTTTCCTTTTCCGTTAATGATAGTATTAGATAACCAGAAGGATCCATTTTTCAGCATGTATTATCTCAGCAATAAATTACATTTTCTACTTCTTTCAGGTTCCTGGTCAAAAGATCTGTAGGTGTTTTACAGGCCTTGGGTAAAAAGAGATAAAATCTGGATGCACGTAGGGCACACAGAGTCTGATTTATGACTGAAAACATAACACGGACCACAAAGGTGCTACTTTCAAAATTAATAATAGATGAGGACAGGACTGCACACCCTACAAGGCAAAAGTAATCCACCTGTTTCACACCAACCCTTCACTTCAACTACTCTCCTCCTTCACTGTGTTGGCGATTATTTTTTTCAGATTTCTTCCAGTTGTACTTATTCATAACAACTAAATGAATGACACAGAACACTGTGTATTCCCACAGTGGTGTTCTTTTAATATTTTAACCTTCCGATATTTTTTAGATCTGTTACAAATGTAACAGAGTCCCATGTCCAAATATAAAAAAGCAGAATTTAATTGACGATAGAAAAGTGGCCTTCCCACTCTTTGAATTTCTTCTAGTTTTAAAACAACGGAGAACTAAAAGTTTTTAGTGGAAATATTGCTTGGTCTTATTGATACATTGCTATATTTGCTGAACAATGATCACAATAAAGATACGTCCTCTGTAGAGCAGGCAAAATAAAGAAATTAACAAAAGTGGCTCTTCTCCAGATGACCTGGAACCATTAAGATCATCTTGATGTTTGCAGTACCGAATATGTAGAAGCTGTATGTTCTGTACACATTCTTAGCCTTCTGTAGGCTAAGAATGAGAAGAGTGCTACATTTAATGCTTAGCAAATTTAATGTGGCAAATTTACCCAGTGACCTTGCAAAATTAACAGCTCTATCCATTTTTGTTTCAGACACCCTAGCTTTAAAATCAGATAAAACTAAGACCTTACTACTATGAAGCCTAGTCAGGCTTGTTTAACAAGCACGGCAGACTCATGGAATGCTGTTGTTCAATAGTGGGTTAATTAGATAATGCCAATCCAACGGCTGAAGGCCATTTGTCTATAGGGATGCACTCAACAAACAGAGTTGTAACAAACCATGTTTAACCATGGCATTTTGACAACACCCATCTGACAACACAGTCTGGCTACAAACCTATGGTCTTGAACCTATGCAATGGTCTTACTTTATAGACTAAGCTACTGGGATGAATGATAAAACAGGAACATCCTAAAAATAGTGAAGCACGATTAACATTTTTGTTGAACACAGTGGGATGGACTCATCAACCATAACAATTTTTTGAATAATTAACTGTGCTGAATTTTTCATAAAAAAAGCACAACATTCATACGGTGTAATTATTACAGTGTGAAACATGTTTGAATTAGAACAAGAGAACTTTGTCATTGGGTACGTAAATTCATAGTGTCAGGAAATGTTCTCCTCCCCAGGTTCTAGGAATTATGTGCCTAACATTCTCTTGCAGCACACAGTACAAGCTACTATTAATAATATATCTATAGCTGAACATAAGGTATGGAGGGAGTATTTAAAATGTTTAATTATTCAAATGAAGGAATTAATTGACTGTGCCTTTTTTGCAGTTCCACAATATTTCTAAACATTAGAAGAGCTCAGCATGCTAGGAAGAATATAATAAGTGCCTGGGAGGAAATAAAAACTAAGATAAGTGGAAACGGAAAACTTTCCTAATAACTGGAGCTATGGCATACACACTGTATATGCTGTCATTTGGAGTTACATGCATAAATCAAAACCATGATACATTCCTGTGTATTTACAGGGCTCCTGAATGGAATGAAATCAGGTAAGAAAAATATGAGCTTATCATTCCTAGTAGAGTGTAGGCTGGTGGTGGTTGCATATTAACAGCCTAGCCAAGGCTCTTGCAGAGATTGTAAGATTGCTGATTGGTGTTGGTATTTACCAATTAACTTCAGTATCAAGAAAATATAAATTTACTTCTACTGTCTTTTAATTAAATCCATAGAACATGCAAATTCACAGTAAGATGAGTGGTTATGCATGTGTCTCTTCTTTGTAAATCTTTTCTATTTCTTGACATGAATGGAAGAAATCTTTCCAGGGAAAAGGTACATCACATTCAACTCCTTTATAAACAAGGCTTTGATCTTTGGTGTTTAGGCTTAGACTTTCAAGGGGTATCTCCTTACTCCCATTTCACAATGAGTTTCCATAACTGAGAATGTTTTCAGAGAATGCAGTGACCTTTTGAGTTGCAGATGCCATAGAATTATATTGTCCTCCAGTGAAAACCTTGAAGAAAGGCCTTGAATGTGAACAAGTAATCACTGATTGGAGAGGCAGTGGAGTATATCTAGTGTTGGTGTAGTACTCACACTTGTCCTGCCACTTCAGTTTTGAAGAGCAAAGTGAAGTCCAAATGATTCACATTTAGGCTTTCCGTGACGACTGTAAGCAAGATGTTATTCTGCTCACCAAAGAACCTCTTCTTTCTTTTTCTGTCCTTCCTTATATTAATCTGAACTAGCATCTTCATCTTTTATTAATGGTTTCTGTTAAGTAAACAAAAACAAAAAAAAGAAACTGGGGACAAGTTCTTCTTAAGATGAGAAGATGAAAGTAGAATTCAGAATCCAGATTCTTGAATTGATTAGGAAGAGGCACCTGCTTGCTATCTTCTCCTAGCTATTTAACGTCCATAGAGAGCACTGGGTGAGACAGACCTCTGTGGTCAGCACTTCATTGTTGGTTGTCATGTTTTCCACTCAGTGTGCAGACTTTCACGTTGATCCTTCTGGGGCATCTAATTCTCTATATGGCCTATAGAGAGAGGTTTATCTGAGTCGGCATTTGAGATTCTTCCCCGAAAGACAGGCATTATGGAAAAACAGTTTAAAGTCAGGCATTTGGAACAGAGCAACTGGTTTTGGGGAAGAAGTATATCTATGTATATACAATATATATGTACATACACAAAATAGGTATATAATATATAAAAAGGGTGATTAATGAATCTGATTCAGTGGGTGAAGATCTTGATGTGATATGCCTATTTGACAAGAAGGTCAAACTTAACTGGAAATCAGGTTAATTTACATATTTATTTTCAGGCAAGCTACAAAGTCTAAATATTGTTAAATATAAAATGTATAGCCATATGTCCTGGTTTGAGGTAAAACAATCAATTTTCTTTTCAATAATTTTATTTTTCAGTTAAGCCTCTTCTAACTCTGAAATTAATGGCATATTTTTCAGACAGTGTCTGCTTCTAGCATATAAGGTCTGATGTTTATAGTGAATACCAAGGAATGGTCTGCAGAGAGGCTCCTGCTTATATTTATTGCTATAACAGCCAGGCTCAGGTGACTTTGTTATGTGCCCTGTTGGAGGGTGGGAAGCAGAAAAGGATAAAGGGGTTGCACCTGCAGGGAGGAGGGAAGAGGATGGATGAGCCAAAACTGACCAACGGGGTATTCCATCCCATCTGCCTCATGCTCAGTATAAAAATTGAGGGTTCAAAGGATTCAGTCTCTTTCTTCAATGGCCGGCATCTGAGGAGGACTCTGTCTGCCTTTGATCCTGACCTGTGCTTTCCTGAATCCAGTTCCTCAGTTCAGTTCCTGTCTGTCACTGAGTCCAATATGGAACTTCCCCAGTGCCTGTGGGTGACGTGGTCATCATCCTGGCAGCTCGATACTGGTTTTGTATATATTGTATATATTTCATTATTTTCTTATTAATGAGAGTGTCTGTCATTCATTCAGTGGCCAGTCCAGCCCAAGCCATGACACCGTATGAACAAGTTAGTTATGCAAGTCAGCATATTTCCAGTTATCTAACAAGAAGGAGGAGCAATCCGTGCAGAGAATCAGCATAAAGACTCTGTCTAACTTCTGTCTGCCTCAGGCCTTCTTTTGGGAATTTATTTTGGACTGTACTGACTGTTTTTATAAGGCTAAATTTCTTGCCCAGTGCAGATTTTGTAATCCAGAATTGCTAACTGTAGTAGGGATCCTCCCATTGTGCATTTTGAGGCATTGAGAGATCTGTACGTGGTCTGTTTGTGCACTTGATATGCTACAATACTTGAAGTCCAAATACTGTAGATAAGGATAGGAAGCTTGTCTAGGAACAGGCTGGGAAGCCCTGACCTGAAGAAGCATCTGTTACCTTGCTGTCAGCCAGAAATAATGATATGATAAACAGACTGGTACTAGAATTTCCAGTCTTTCCTCTTGGCTTCTGAAGCCAGAAGAAATCTGTGGTTCTAGTGTTGCACTCTTGATTTTTCCCCTTCAGCTCCTCATTGGGCAAACAGGCACCCTTTGTCTTAATAACAACCAGCAGAGAATACTTGCTTCTAAGCTTCTGCCAGGTTTGCTTAATTGGACTCTTTGTATGAAGAAAGCTAGCATAAGGCTATGATAGTAGTCCCAGAGCTCTGATTTTCACACTTTAGCACTAATTTGCTTTAGAATAAACTTTGGTTAATCAGATTTCTGCAACTCAAGCAAATAAAGAGCAGAATTCACCCTGGCTAAAAGGAGCCCTGGTCCCATTTAGAACCATTAGTATTTCATCTACCAATATTCTTCCAGTATTTACTACTTCATCCAGTTTTGGAAGTATAATTGTTTTGGAAGCATCAGATAAAGTCTTTCAGTAGCTAAAATCTGTTCAAAATTAATTTCTCAGTGAAAAATGTTTTTTTCACTCTCAGTGAAAAATGTCCTTAACTCCTAATGTACTGAATAACGGATTTATAAACTTTGAAGAATGGCATATGGTTTCCCCACAACAGTTCTTCCTCTCACTCCTGAGAATACCTTATTCTACTTCCACAGGTGAAAGATTAGCACCCTGTCCGCACCCACTCAGACTTTGACTTACAATGATGCTGCCAGCAAGGACACAAAGTAGTGTGAAGTGCAATGGCATTCTTGGACAGGGCAGCTATTAAGAATTTGAGAATTGAAAATAGCAATGCTTACTATTTGAAACTATTTGAAACTTACAGTTTAGCAAGTATCTTGAGAAATGTTTTGTGAACTAATGAGATTGCTATTATTTTTCACACTTCTCCTTTCTTAAGAGAATTGTAATATTTCTGGGTTCTTACATAGCTTAGTCTAGCAAGAATTTATCTCATCTTCTAGATAAAAACAAAACAAAACAAAAAAATTCATCTTCATACAAATCCTAGATAAAAAGTGAAAGGTAGAAGTTAACTTAGGGGACTTTCTGTTTGAGCTTCTGAGCAATAAATCTCACCTGAACAAACATCATAATACCATTCTGGCTAAAACTTGCCTAAGATGACTGAGCAGACAGCTAGGTATATAAAATATTTTTTTTTGCCGACACAAAGAACTCACATTTATTTATTTATCAGCTAGGGTTTTAGAGGAGTTTTTTATCAAGAGATTAATATACTATATGGGTGTCATTTCTGAAAAAAATCATGCACCTCATACAGTCGAGACTAAATCAAAGTCAAGAGAGCATTTTTGCAGTTTCTGCAAGTAAATTCATAACGACCAACAAGACTCAACAGATTTTTAGGACAAAATCATAAAATTGTTGTGGTGAGCACCATGATGTGTGTGGGAGGAGGGAGAAGTGCCAGCTGGATCCATCATCTATCTTGGCGATTATACTGCGTTCATCACCATGGTATCAGAACACCTTTACAAGCTCTAAGAGTAATCACAGTAAAGGGTCTCTAGTTTCTCCTCATGTCCTAGGAGGGATGGCTTTGTTGTTATTATTATTGTGGAACAGGTAGGTGAAAATAAGAGATATTACATATTATTCTTAAGGAGTTGATATTTGTAATTGTTTCAGTATCATCAGAGAATGAACTCCACAGCTGTATGCCAGCTGCCAAAAAAATTTTATCTGTTTGCAGTCTATAGATGACTCTTCCTGTCCCAGAGGGATGCAACTGTCGTGAAAGGTCACAAAGTCAGCAAGAAGTAGCCTTCATCCCCTTACACTGCCAGGGCACAGAAAAGTTGCTTATGCTGGATGTGGCAGGAAGGTAGAAACGAGGGCTGTTGAATACACCGCTGATTTTTATTGGCGTCCCTAGTAGTGCGGGCAGCTTCCCTCAGCATATGTGCTAGAGAGCTGTGCTTATCACCCCGCCAGCAGAGCATGCCTCCCTTGGGCTTCAATGTACTGCTGGACATGGAGACCAGAATTCTGTTTGAACACATTTTGAGCAATATATAGCTGTCTGCATGGGAGCTTAAAGGTGCACTATATGTAAAAAGATTATTTCCTTAAATATTTCTAGATTTTCTCATCTAATAGGCATCAGCATGTGCCCCTTATCTTTGTTATTTTTATCTTTAACTTTTTGTTTATGGGTTTTTTTTCAGTATCCTTTAATGGTAGATTTTGGGTTTGGTTTCTTTATGAATAACACTAGCATTATAAAATGACCTTATTGAAACAAATGGAATTTTATGTTCTATAAAGAACATCTCAATAAGAATAAACTTATTAAGTCTTGATTCCTTAGACTGGAATCTTCACTCCATTGAATTAAATGGCAATATTCCTCTTAGCACTAATGAGTCAAGACTTTGTCCCTTGCGTACAGCTGTCAGTAATTAATTAATGCCAATCAACAGACTTAATACTAAAAAAATCCTTTGCAATGAGATTAAAAGACTGAAAACTGGACCCAGATTCAGGCTTTGCTGAAGGATCTATTTCTGATCTTGCTGCGCAAGTGGTGTTTTTTAACTTGAGCTAAACAGTATGACAGAAACAAGTGAAATAATTGGGTATTATGAGATATCTGCTCTTTTTCACTTATGGTCATTTTATGTGTTGAAATACTTACATTGTTTATGTAGGAAAGTGATCCTATTGTTCAGCCATCTAAATTATCTGTTTCTTCACCATATTATCAAGGCTTACTTCAACAGTTCTAGTTTGCATAGAAATTACATGCAATTTCCTTTTTTTTTTTTTTTTTTTTTTTTTAAAAAGAACAATCACTATATTCACAGGGAGAATTTGTAAAACTGGAAAATCATATTTAAAACTTCAAGGTGTATATAAATTGACTTTAAAGAGGCCAGCTTTCTGTCAGGTGTGTGGGAGTGAATGACAGACTAATTCCTATACACAGCCAAGAAAATTGTGAGTTGTCCTTTTACCAAGTATTCAGTTACAACTGGCCCTATATATATATGTATTATTTCCATATTATACCCAAGTATTCCTTTTACAGCTCCTTTACATTTTACTCCAATGTTATTTGCCTATATAAATATACAGATCAAATAATCCATTCTGAAAACTGTACTCTCAGGTGCCAGTGTTTTGTATTAAAAATGTGTTTAACCTTATTGTAGTCTGCAATAATCTCCTGTATATGTGTTAGGGAGCAGATATCCTAAATATGTTATTAACGTTAGATTATATTTAGCAGGTTAGAGATAATCTGCTGATTTAAGTAAACACTACAACAAACAGATACCACTAGAATCTGCTGTCAGCATCTTTTTGCACCACTTCTCAAGACTCCCTAATGTGCATTTCACATTACAGCTAAAAACCTTTTATTTGTCCTATTATTTATCCAGCTGTGGGGTCACTGCACTTTCACAATAATAAAAAAAATAAAAATCTAGGCAAATACATGTTACAAAATCACGGTAAAAAAAATTATCAAAAATATTCTGCTACACATTATTTACTGCAAGCATTTACTTTTTAGTTTACTATCGACATAACACAAAGAGCAAGGAGATTGGATTGATGCATTTCATTCAAGATAGGTGTAGAACAATACTTAAATAGATGGTCTAGGTAGATATTCCATGTATGTAGGTATAACAGGGTTGCACTGCACTGAGAAATATCAATGATATTTCAACATTATCAGAATGCTCTCTAGAAAGAAAACATAAGAAATGGCATTTACTTTTCCTCCTTGAGATCTTCACGGTTTTTTGACCCATCTGTCAGTACACCTGGTTGATAGATTATTTCTTCTCACTGGCTATCACGCTAGAGAACATAGAAACAAAATCCCTTTGCAGCCAGCTTTAGTACTGCTCTTTATATTGGCTGACAAGTGGAGTCAAGAAGGGACAGTTGTTACCATCTGCCTAAAAGCGTGGTCTGGAACTTGTGTATGTATTTGTGCACATCAACAATTTTCC
Source organism: Calidris pugnax (assembly GCF_001431845.1). Taxonomy (NCBI): domain Eukaryota; kingdom Metazoa; phylum Chordata; class Aves; order Charadriiformes; family Scolopacidae; genus Calidris; species Calidris pugnax. The sequence goes on from NW_015090794.1 coordinate 7,227,303, forward strand.
AACATATGTGCCTAAATTTAGTCTCTGAATTCATTATTGGGCTTTCAAATATGTGACCTGGTTTTCAGAAGTACTGACCACTCAGACATCTGGTGATTTCAGAGTAAGCTGTGATTATTCAGCATCTCTTGAACAAAATCACCCAGTGCAGTTTCCATTTTAAATCAGTAGAAAGACAGTTGTTGAATCAGTAGATACTGAGTTGGCCTGTGGATATTTAATCTTTGGCAACCACATTTGACACTCTTGGCCAGACACGGTAATCACATAAGTCAATCTGTTAGCCACATGAAAACTGCACTGTCATATAATCAAAAAAGTATCACAGAACTCAGGCCATTATTACTTTGTCTGTACCCCTTATTTAGGCTGATTTGTGGCTTAACATTTTAAAATCCTGAGCATCTTTTAACAGTTAGCATCCTTTAAAAATGGAACTGTCAGAGAAATTTTCTTCATAAATCTGAAAGTTCCTACATCTATATATTATTACTGTATGTAAGATACAGAATACATCAAGCCTTGGATGGGCATGTTGTGACAATGATATGGAGAGACATCATTAAAGCTTATTATCAGGGAAGCACACTAAAAAGGTCTAATGTTCAGTAAGAACTTTTGATTTTGGTTATCTGACAGTACATTTTGGAAGACATGCAAAATATACGGTGGCTAAAATCTTTTGTTAGTTAAGTAATACAGTAACTTTACATTTCTGTGAAGAGCAAGTTCTTCATTTCTGAGGTTTACAGCTCACTTCTATAGCCTGTGAGGGTTAACAGTGCTAAAACTGACAGAATGTTACTGACTCACTAATTTGACTTCTTCCTGTTCTGGCTTCCATCCATGGATGTTCCAGGCCCGGAGAATGCTCATTCTAGGCTAAAACTTGTCTACCTCTTAATCTCAGTTACGGAGGAATTTTTAGAAGAGGTATTGATTAGATCAGCTCCTCAGCTGTTCTAACGTACACCAATGGATTAGAAAATTTTCTCTGCTCTGTGTCCTCTTCTATGTATAAGCACAGCTTCTCTATGCTCAGGCACAGCATACAGCCTATTATACTGACTTTAACCTTGAAAATTTTTAATGCTATTTTAGGCATATTTAGAAAGGCTTCCTCTCTGCCTTGAAAAGCTGAACTCATGGGAACAAAGGTGGTTGAGTTTTCAATCGGAAAGATACAAAAGCAGTTCCAATTTTTTTGATCCTCTGCAGCCTTTCTTTTCTTTTTTGTTAACAAGACAAAGATTTTATTGGCACAAGTTTGGAATGATCTACAAAGCCTTCTTTGTCAGTTGCAGTAATCCTCAGACACCTGGCCAATCATTCCAGATCTAAATTCCATGGCAGTCTAATTTATAACAAGCAGAAACATACCTCGTTCACAGGTACTTGCAATACTCTTACAATTCAAAAGTAACATCAGTTTTGCCAGAGAGGAACTGACTGGCAGTTTTCCTTGTTCAGAATCAGAGGAATAGCTGTGCAACAGGCAAACCTGAGGGCACAACTTGTTTTTCAGCTATACTGCTGAAAGCTGTTTTAGACATTTTGGCAGTTTTTTTCCACTGCTGTATACTGAAGACATTTGCAGGATACATGTGTTGCCTTTTGTATATTTCGAAGTACTTAATTTACCTTCTGAATTTATCTGAATTTTTCTGAATTTCCTTTGAATTAAACTGAAGCTACAAGAACTCTCAGGATTTCATTAAGTCCACTCCAAATGTGAACATTATTACTGCCTGCCCCAATCTCAGTCCATGCAATTACTACAGCTGTGGTTTTACAAGAGGACTGAAGAGAAAAATATGAGGTGATAAAGGTAATTTCTACATTGTAGAACTGCAAAAAATTATCTTCCTCCTCAGTGAGCCACAAAAACAATTTCTCATGCTCTTTCATTCATGAAGCACCTCCTAGCTCATTAAGATCACTTAATGGTGAACCCTTTGCTATGTGCAAAGTGTATCTTTTTCAGACTTGATGACAATAACTAAAAAATACTCCATGTTTGTAAGATGTTCTAGTTAAAGTTGCTATGAACTCATGAAATTATAAGAACAAGCTCATTCTGTCCCAATCTGTAATGCATCTTTTTTAATGAAAAGAGAAAGGTTAGTTTAAAAGATGTGTGCTCAATAATTCTAAAAGGAGAAGTGTATTTAGTGTCAACACACTTCAGGTTGGTATTTCACACATTGCTGCACTGATATGATACTAACAATTACAATTATTGGCTAAAAGAATAAAGGCTTATGAACTGTTAGCCGTGTAACTAAAAGAAAGGTCTAGAACCAATTGCGTTTTAACCATCCAGCAAGCCTAATACCAATGGGAAAGCGTGCTCCTCATAGAGGAATGACAAAACTTAGTAGAAGCAAATGGGGCTCTCCGATGTTGTGCTGATTCAAGAACGTAGAGGTGTTCAAAACAAACTTCTGTGTTGTCATTCAAGGCTGATTATAATATTTGTACATCATGGGACTGTTTTCAGTCTCTATAAGCCTCATGTCACTTGTAGCCTCCCTGTTAAACATGTTTTGCGTCTTCAACTCATGTCTGCTAAGGTATTCCTTTCATGTCTCAAGCTACCTTATTGTTCAATGGCAGACACCTTCTAACATTAAACTGTACTTTTAAAGCCTCATGATTGCAAACATGCTGCCAGTTGGCCTGCTATACTAGAATCATCATCTCTTTTGTTCTCCAGCTGCAATACATTTTGTATCTATACATCCAAACATTCCATTACAGTATGAAATGACTATCAAGGAAACAGACATTGACAGCTTCATTCCAGTCTCCACATGACATTTCTTAACAGAAAATACCTTTCACATCAATACTGCCTTAGATCAGACCTCTCTAGCTGCTTTTTTGACAGATTTTCACAGCTCTGGAATGTCCGTTAATAATGATTGAGCTATATGGCTCAGGAATTAATGATTGGCTAGAAAGCTCCATTGACTCAGTGCTCAGCAAAGTACTGTTTTCTTTAGCAGGTAATCAGTCCCTGGGAAATATTCAGAGGTTGCATCAACATTGTTATTATTAATAAAAATGAAATCTAGAATTTGGAACATGATTATTGCAATTGCTCTATATGTTCTAGTTGCTCTATATTCTTCAGATTTATCACCATCTCAGATTCAGGTTCACTCATTAACTTTCCTAATTTTACTCTTTTTCAAACTCTCTTCTTTACATAAAAAACCTGCAAGAATCACTTCTAAGAGTATATACAATTAAATAGAGAATTGAACATGTGTAGTGCACACATATACAGTAATGCATTTATATAACTTCCACAGAGACACAGCTATATATTGCTACAGGATTTACCAGAAAAAAGCACCTATTTTCTAGCTTGAAGTTGAACAAGCATTGCCATTGATCCACATGTGAAAATCTCAGTGAAAACAAGTGAAAGAAATTAGAGGAAAATATAATAGAAATACTTAATTTTAGGCACAGACCTTATATAAAATTAAGTATTTCACTTAACTAAATGGATATGTGCTTGAGTAAAGACAACTGTGTAGGTTCTAGTTGAAACATTCATCTTCTCAGTTGTTTCAGAGGCAAAATACATTCCTTATGGCATAAAACTATAGAAAAGTACGTAATTCTTACCTTAAAGCAATGTCAAAAAGAGAAGTCTTGAAAGTGGAAGGCGAAGGTGCTAAGCTGGGAAATCTTCCGTGTTTCTCAACTTGATAAAGGCAACTGAAATACATTAGAAATTTATTGGCTGACTTTATCAAGAAAAGTTTTATGAAATCACATAATGTCCCCAGGTGTGCCTCAGTACTGCATGTAAAACCCATTTCTCTCAACTAGTTTTCTTGTTTCCATTATTATTCTTAATGGTTTTATATTTTGATCATGCAGGTGTTCTTTCAACTGCATGCTATGAAGCCATTAAAAAACACTGCTGCAGGTCTGGTAAGAAGAGTTTGTGTCCTAGTCTAGAAAAGCTCTAGTTCATCATTGGAACTCTAAGACATGGTAGAGCTAAAATAACTTCACTGCTAATATGACTAACAGGCACAGAGCATAACAACTGGAGTAACGTGACTAGTTAGGGTAATATGATTTATGAGTTCTGGGTTCTATGGGTCTGATCCAAAGTCTTATGGTGCCATAGAAAACATGGGTTTTTAAGGCCCTTTAACCACATGCCATGTGGTCAGATTCTGATCACACGGACCCAAATCCTGCAAATGATCTAGCCGAAATCCTTTGAGCTTTTTTGCTATAGGGGAATTCTTAAGGAAACCCCAGGAACTCAGCTCAACAAGAAACTTGTACCATAGTTACTCAGGATTAATAGCCCATAAAATAAATCATTTTTTGATGCTATTATTTCTGCACATGTATAGCACTAATCATGCAAAATATTTAAGCAGCTTTTTAGCAGTCAGATCAACAGGGAAACTTGCATAATCTTAAGCGCCTGACAGGACTGGACCTTAAACGTCTCCAGATGCAATAATAAGTATGGAACAGATTCATTTTGTGCAGTATTTTCAGCACAAACTGCATCACAAAGTGTTAAATAATAAATAATAGCAGAGAGAAGTATACACAAGGGAGGAATGATATGATTTCAGAGGAGACTTGAAAGGGGATGTTGATGAGGTGGAGGTTTTAGGAATTAAATATTAAAAACCAAAAAGGCTGGTTTTGGCTGGGGCTGATTGTTTTTCTCTGCTGAGAAATAAAGGGACTTTCTAACCTACCTCCCGGACAAGGATGCAAGGCTTACTGTCAAACTGTTTGGCGGAATCATCACTGTACTTAAGAGTCTATTTTTAAGAGAAGGCAAAGGATCGCAATTAGCTAACTACAGCCCTCTCCGATTCCAAACGTCTGCTTTGTCCTCTGCCTCACCTTTCTGTTTATTTACCACTTACAATCTCCACACGGAGTTGGCCGAAGTTCCTGAAGTGCGGCAGCAATGTAGCCCCCCGGCAAGAGCAGGTGGGAGAGGAAGGGTAGCGTGCCATGGCCGGGGCCCAGCACACCAGCCCCAATCCCCAGGGACAGCAGCAGCCCACAAGGCTGTGAGGATATCGCAGACATACCCCCATGGAACAGGGAAGCTGCCTGAAGCACCAGCCCTGCTGTTAACTCACGCCATAATGGGCTTATTTCCTACATTTGGTGGCAGCATAGTATTCAGGATAATGTTACTGCTACTTGCACAGGTTACCGCGAAACCAAACGACGGAGATGAGGGAGTTAAATAAAAGGGATGGGGAGTGAATCACTAAAAAGTCTTTCCCAGAGTCAGTTCTCTGTTTTGGGGGAAGTTATTTTAATTCCCTTTCTCGCAAACAACCCGCAGCCTCACCGTGTCCTCTGGAGCCTGCCTGCCTGACAATATAACAAGATTTCTAAATAAATGATGTGCAGGGGCAGCTCATGTTCAGCAGACATAACGGCAGCCCCGCTCTGAAGGCTGCGGTGCCGGTAACGCCGTACCTGTGCACCGCGGGCCGGGCTGAGGGCAGCGCCCGCTCACGCCCATGCCTTAGCGGAGGCGCGGCCCCATGGACACCGCTCCGCCGGGCGGACCTGCCTTCGCCTCACAGGTAAGCCCGTCTCGGAGAGCCGCTAGCCTGCCGAGACAGCGGTCACCGGGAGAAGGAGCGCTCCACTTACCGGGCGCCGGCGCTCTGCCTTCCTCCCCTGAGGCAACTGCCTCAGCCCGGGCCCCGCGGGGCTGAGGGGGGGGCTGCGCGAGCTTCAGGCCGCCCGGGCCGGCGCGCGACGGCCGTTACCCCCCTCAGCGGCGCGTGGGGGAGGGGAGGCGCTCCCGCGCTTTTGGAGACGCACCTGTGGGGAGCGCCCGCCTGGGCGGGAAGTCTCTTATGTAAGGGACGGCGGGGAGCGGGGCCGGCCCCGCCGCGGGGCTGAGGGGGGTGAGGCGGGGGCCAGCG
>NW_015090794.1:7233802-7248870 GCF_001431845.1 Calidris pugnax
GGGGGGGGGGGGCGGTGGCCCCGGCCCGCGCGGGGCTGTCCGTGGTGCTGAGGGCGAGCGCGGGCTGAGCGGACGCCCGGCCCCTGACGGAGCCCCTTTATGTTCAGCTCCTGGCGCAGCGCAGCATCCAGCAGCTCGAGCGGCGGCAGCAGCAGCATCGCTGAGCCGGGGCCGGGAGGCAGAATGGAAGGCTTCATTCGGCTGCTCTTCGGCTACTTGGTGGCGGACCTTCTCACGCTGGTGTGTCGGGCTCAGGAGAAAGCTGGCCAGCAGCTGGGGAGCTTCGTGGTGCTCTCGGGAGGAAACCACTCCAGCCCTGGGGAACAGCTAGACCCCTCTGAGCCACCTCCCACTCCGGACTTCTGTAGGGGCTACTTTGACGTGATGGGGCAGTGGGACCCCCCCTTTAACTGCAGCTCGGGGGAGTTCATCTTCTGCTGCGGCACTTGTGGCTTTAGGTTTTGCTGCAAGTTCAAGAAGACAAGGCTGGATCAAAGCACCTGCACAAACTATGAGACGCCGTTGTGGATGAACACTGGGAAGCCTCCCTCCCGCATAGATGACCCTCTGCATGACCCTACCAGGGATAAAACCAACCTCATTGTCTACATCATCTGTGGGGTTGTGGCAGTCATGGTGCTGGTTGGGATCTTCACCAAACTAGGGCTGGAGAAGGCGCACAGACCCCAGCGGGAGCACATGTCCAGGTAAGGCTGAGTGCCAGGCAGCAGGGTCCCTTTCCCCACTGCCTCCCCTTCCATCCCTAAAGAGGAGAGAGTAGCCCATGTGTTCCTGCTAAACGAACAACTCCTGCCAGGCAGGCTGCATTGCCCTGCAAGGCAACCCAGCAAAAGCAACTTTGGGGAGCAGAGCTCCTGTGGTTCCCTGAGCCCAGGTTATCAAAGTACATGCATACTGAGGAAGACCAGACATAATTGTGGAGTCTGCACAGACAGTAGTCCATTTTTATCTGCAGTGCCTGACCCTCTCCCCAGCAAGATCCAGCAAGTGTTCCCGGATATACAGTGCAAGAATAGGAAAACAAAAAAAATCCTGAAACCAGCAACACTGAATTAGAGAAAGCCTGATGGGTTCCCTCTTCCAACTGTTTCAAAGCTTGGAAAATGTTTCTACTTCTCAACAGAAGGATGTAAACAAATGTCATCTCACCCTCCCTCTCCAGCTGCAAAATGGTTTTGGCAGGACCTTCCCTACTCCCCCAACCCTTGCAAGTGTGTGAGCTATTTGTAAAATTTCTAAGCTGTGAAAATGAGCCAGGGTGGAAGGGAAGAGGGAGACACAAAAAGGAAAAGCTACTGTAGAATTTCTTAACATTTTTTTTCAGTTACTGTTGAGAGCTAAAAAATGCAATATGAAAGTCTTGTCTCACCCGTATATGTGTGTGTTATAGTCTGTATCCACGGTGTAATGGCTGAGTTATATCAAAGAGAACCTCCCCCACCTGGAGTTAAGCATGCTGTGTACCATCTACTCCAGATACTGGCTGCCTAGTGGTGGATAGACAGGTGGGCAACCCAGGACAGAGCCCAATGGCTTCAACAACATATTCCAAACCCAGATTGACACAGCAGTTCAAAATCAAGGCATAACACATTTGTCAAGTTTGCAGTTTGTCTGATCCTTTATGCTAATCCCAGGCACATGAAAGCAAAGCAGATGGGGGAAAGGCATTAAAAAAGGCAAATAGCTCCATTAAAGAGTCTAAATAGGTTCCAGCATATTGGGCAACTTTAGTGATGAAATCCAATTAAAAGATACCTTCTACTGGACGTGCAGTGTGGCAGAAATCTTCCTCTTGCCCTAACTGGTAATGGTGTAGTTCACAATCTTTGAAGCTTAGATGAAGAGTCGTCCTTTGAAAGACAGAGATCAACTCAGCACCCGGAGCCTTATTTTTTACTGAAGTTTCTGCATGACTTTTTGATTAACTGCTTATCCTGAAATGAACAGAGAAAGCCATAAAAATACTCCTGCAAATACATGACCAGTTCACTAGCAATTACTTACTATTTATAAACTGGCTGATATGGTTATGCTTTTACTACCGAGGAACAAAGCCCATTGCAGAAATTTTAGTCAACACTGTGTGTCAGTGATACTTCTGCAAAGATTTTTTTTTGAGCAAGGTATAATAATTCTTTAGACATTTTGAATATTCTCAACTACTAAATTGAGAAAATGAATATATGGGTCCCAATTTCTTTTTCAAATCTTACCCTTAAACAACAGACCTTGTTTGAAAAAAGCTCTCCCTTGCTTCAGCCTCTTTCTCTAGTGTCTTCATGCAGGCAAAAAGGCAGGGCTCGTAACAGTTACAAAAATCAGGACAGAATGAAGTTGAGCCATCCCTGCATATACATGGCTTAAATAGGTCCTATTTCTACTAGAGAAATACTTGCTATCTAAAGTACAAGTGTGAAGTATTCTGAAAGGATATTTTGTCTTAGTTTAGGGAAATAGAATTATAGGGAATTGGAAAATCATTCTGAAATCCTTCAGTCATGTGTGCATAAAGATTAGGTTTCTGAAGTGGTTCTTAGAAAAGGTCGTCTGTTACCCTGATTACTTAACAGTGTCTGAGATCTTGTAGTTTTCTTGCCATGAAAATGTTCAAGTCAGGATTATATAGAAACTTGGAAAGTCATGATCACATGGAAAAACAGTCACCCACTCAGTACACATAATAGCTAGTCATGTTCTGAAAACGCAGCACTATAGCTTTTTTTTTAAAGAAGTTCTCACACTCCTATTACAGCTGTGGGGTGGGCTTACCATTAATTTGAAAAGGAATTAGATGTGTAAATCCCTTCGGCAATCTAAAAATCTGTTCATTGAGTGAGGAATTGAAGTAACCTTTTTGTCCTCGAATGTGTGTTTAACTAAAATATTACGTGCTAGCTCATTTTACACTACTAATGTTCTGAAAAAAAGGCTGCAATGCTTAAGAAATAATTAATTCATATGTTCAAACCATTAATAGTACCAACAATTAAAATAATATGTAGCCTATATTCATATTCATCTTCTTTTCTAACACTTATCACTGTAATATCAAAAAAAACAAAACCAAAAAGAACACTTCGTATGTTTTGGTGGCTTTTTTTTTTTTTCTGTACAGAACCTTATTAATAAGCAAAAGCATAATGCATTGAGAGTGTTTGGTAGGCCAAACCACAAGTACTAAGTGTTACTCCATTTTGGCTGGCAGCAAAAACACACGGAGGCTGATTTGTCATCTATTTCCTTAGCTGAGATTGTCTCCTTTCCCTTCCTTAGCCAATGGCTACATGAAACACTACGAACCCTCTTCATCCCTGTGAACAAATTCACCTATGGAAGGGATGGCACTGCTTATCAAAAAAGACAATGCATAATGTAAACTGATCGTTTTTCATGAGGGCTGATTTTTTTTAAAAAGTGAACAGAATACAGCTGGTGTAAGTTATATATTCCCATTTTTGATATACCAAAAATATTTAAAAATATGCACACATGGGAATAAGAACATGACTTATAAATAGGAAGCAAACTGTGTCACATACTAATTTCTTGCATTATTTCATCTTGCAGTCAGTGGATCTGCTGTTGAAGTAAGACACTGGTGTGTGTAAAAGTGGTACAATGTTAATAAAGGAAACTTCACAGGCTTGGCGAGCTTAGTTTCTGTGCTCTCATCTTTCATTACATTTTTTTACTGCTGTACCAAAACCAACCAAGAACACTTCATTAATTTAACTGAATTTTCCTGAAATATTTGACAATGAAAAAGGGAAATGTATTTACTTAGTGAAAATAATCCATAGGAAAAAAATCTCTATTGGGCAAGTCCTTTCAGGGAATAAGAGTAAAAATTTGTCCTTTTTTTAGAGAGCTTGTTGCTTCCTTTTGTTTTGAGAAAAAAGGCCAAGTGTGGCACTGTTGACATTTTCTTTCTTGTTAGATCACTGCTTTTCAGTAAGACACTCTTACTGTTGGCATGGAACTGTAAATCTGGAAGATGAAAATGGAGAGGGCAGTACAATATTAACTCTACATGGCACATTTCTCTTTAGCGTCATATGATAATGTTTTGTTTATGTAATTTTCCTCATTTTATAACTTGTCACTTGACACTAAAAAGAGATAAATATTTCCTTCAGCTACAGTGTCCAAGAACTAAGCAGTAATAGTAGCATCCAAACACAGTAACTCTTCCTTTACCCTTCTGCTTTCTAAGAGAATAAGGGAATAAGATGGTGTATATTATCAGACAGGGCAAAGGGAATGCGTGTGGCAGTACTGTGCCTAAAAGGAAACAAGATTGATCTGCCTCCCAAAGCAGACCTAGAAGCTCTCTAAGGCATATGAGGGCAGCATGGTCTTACTGTTTAAGACTACATCAATGGGAATTCCAGGCTCCACCAATTAAAGTGGAAAATCCTCTCTTGAAAATGAGTAAAAAAGTGAAAAGCTTTAGTTCTGTTTCATGGAGGAGATTTTTCTGTAAATAAAACTGCACCTTTTCCTTTTTCCCTGATCCTTGTGGAGAATGTGCAAACAAACCAGGAACCGAGAGGACAATATTTACAATCACGCTTGTACACTATAGCTCCTGGTTTTTTGAAGCAGTGCTTCTGACAGTATGTTAGTAGCCTTCCAAATATTATGGACCATCTGAGCTCTTCTTTCTTCCTACACAATGTGCTGAGCTCATGAGTTAAGTCTTTGGTTCATCATTCAAAAGGCAAGTACCTCGGGCCAAAAATAGTCTGACTTGCCAAAATCCTGAATCCTACGTGTGAAATTATTTCCCTTATGGGTTTTGACCCAGTTTTGGAGGCAAAAAATTACAAGTGACCTTTCATGAAATAACCTGTGTTTCAGCTTCTTCAAGCTTGTACCTGTAAGTGAAATGCCTGGCTCCACATGCTTTATAACACCTGAAAATATTATTACATATCCAAAGGGAAAAATCTCTTGGTAAGAGAAATGCTGAAGTTTTGTCATACTTGGGTAGTTCTGGGCCATGAAGTCCTATGTAGGTAACAATTCTCCACTCTTGTAATACTGCAATCAATATCAATACACAGGACTTAATGATATTGCTACCTGATTAGAAGATTATCTTGTATTTCGCATTTCCTTAAAAAATCGTTTAATATAGCAAAGGTGTAGATACTGATCCTCTACGTATATATGATTTTTCAATGGGACCCACTCAAACAATTTCTTCAGATAACAAACAAAATCTATAGGATGATATTCAGGTGAGACAAATGCATGAAGGTATTGTAACAGTTTGTTGGCCTATGTGGAATTTTTCAAAGCAAATGTCTATTCAAGGATTCTGTCATGTACTGGGGCACAAACCCTTTCATTATATGGGCAAATCCCTAAAAGAACAAAATGCAAGTACAGTGTTTCCTTTGTACTTCAATGATACAAGTTGCTACACATTTTTAACTCTCCCTGACATCAGTGGACAATAAGGACAAGCTCTTTGTTATATGAGCTATTCTGCCCTGAGAAGATTGTACAAATTTGGCTAACAAAATATAAACATAGGCGCTGTGCTCTTAAAAACAGAACTTGATGGTGAGTAGTTCCTTTTTTCTTAATATAGTGGGAGTTGGACAGTTAATTCCTTAAAACCCCTTTGAAAAGAGCCACCCTGAAATGGTAGAAAATTTAGTTGGCATTTTCACAGACAGGCAGTAGTTAATCTGCTATCACATGGGGTATTATTTAAAGTCTACAGTTAACAATATTTACCAACAGATTAAGGGCAATGAGGAAAGCATTTCTGAAAACCCATTCTCACAAAGTTGGGAAATACTAATCCGTGTATTACGAGATCTCACAATTGTAACTCCCACATTGAAGGTAGGAACTTTAATTTGCTTTTCTTCCCTTCCCAGAAATGTGTCCACCTGCCTCTGGAATTAGAAATAATATTGGTGTCAGCAATTTCCTTTATATAGAGATATATTTGCATAAATTGACTAGATATTCATGGTTTTGATCCCCACTTATTTTAAACTATGTTTTGCAACATAATGCTTTCCTTCTGCATCATTTTCTACATACCTTTGTGAGATCTCTTCTCTGAATTTTTATTATTCTGCTATGTAGGCCAGCTCTGCTATTTCTGCTGTATAAGCATTGCTTCAAATGGGAGCATTGCTGTGATACCATTAATCATTTCGTTACTGTCTTCTGACCTTTTACAGTATCAACAGAGTATTCTGTAACATGTTGATCACAACTGTAACTAATATTTTAATAACATAATGCTAGCCATAAACACAATGAAACATCAGTATCGTTCAGCAGTGTTCCTACAATCTGAAAGCAAGATCCAGCTCAGGATTCTTCTCTGTAACTTAAATGAAGCTACTTTTTAATATTTAAAAGTACAGTTCTTGATCAAGAAATCATCGTGTCACAGTGGAGAAGCTCAACAGCACTTGCCATGGGTTTCACTGGTGAATGTGCTTATTTTTCTTTCTTTATTAGTTTATAAACTAGTCTCTCTTGATGCAGTATCTGGCACACTGTATATAATTTTGCAGAAAATTAAACTGCACTGGGCACAGTGCCCAGAAAATCCCTTAAAAAAATTAATAGCTCAAGGGGTCTAAAAATTTAAACTAGTAAAAAAAACCAAGGAGCCGTGTAATGGTCAGCGATGCATTGAGCCTTGCATTGAACCCTGAAAACACCGGTAACACATACCATAGCTTTTCTTTTGCCTAAGGCAACAGCTTCTGCAGGTGGGCCAATTATTTTCTGTGGCACAGTAGTTCAGCAGGTAGCTATATGGCATATACCTAAGGGCTAATCCTGCTCCTACAGAAGTCAGTGGTAAAACTCCATATCCCAGAGTCACAGAGTTCGATGTTGCCATGCTGAGAGTTTCAGAGCTTAAAACTTAGTCACTAACTCTGGATCGACAAGGCTGATACAGCGGCGTGTGCTTATCTGTGTGCCTAAGAATGGACTTACACTCAGCAGGAAGCTCAGCAGTGAAACTACTCCTTGGAAAATGCACCAGAGTGGGATGAATCTGTCTCTCTTTCAGGTATAGTTACTGCCTGCAGCTCTGCAGAAAAAGTCCGTTACCAGCATCAGGTTGAGCCTGGCCTAACTGTTAGGAATCCTTTTGCTTACTCCCTCTTTGCCAGCATAAAGCTTTCATCCTGTTTCTGAACTGGCTTCAAAGGAGCAAGGAGAGTTCCTGTGCAAGCTTTGCTCCATCTTAATGACTAGGACACTCACAGAAGTTAGAAAAGACATTTTTGATCTCCCCTTCTTGATGGGAAAAGCTTAAATCCCTGATCATGAAGAGTACTATGCCTACTGAATTTCCGCATGAAAATCAGGTGACCTTTCAACTTTGGTGACATTTTGGAATGAAAATGGCCAAGACCACTGCATTGTGTGGTGCTCTGTGCAAATGCATGTGTGAGAATTTATTTTGACAGGCTCTGCTGGTAATCTAGGTGTGAAAATAACTAGATTGTGAAAGCTATAGAGAGGTGCTATAGGTGCTCAGCTTAACCAAGATGGCAATATTACTGAGCACATGCAATGGCAGAACTCTAAAAACTCTCAACAAGCTTAAATTATGCTCCTACAAAGCCAAGACAGCTAAAAAACTTAATGTGTTTGTGTGCATTACTGCTAGCACACTGTCTAAGACAACCTAAAACAAGCCTTAGGTGCGAAGTCTCACAATGAATCTGATTCCCTGCTTTTGCTGTGAATGGAGCTGGTATCTCCAGCAGATATTATGACGGACTGCATCTCAAACTAAAAAAATCTTGGCATATTTTGGTAATGCCTTACAGATTTTACAAGAGGTTCATTCTGATTTTGTTTGGTTTTCAGGGCTCTTGCTGATGTTATGCGACCTCAAGGTCCTTGTACAACAGATCATATGGAAAGAGATCTAAACATTGTAGTACACGTGCAACATTATGAAAACATGGAGACGAGACCTCCTCCAAATAATTTACGTAAGTTGCATTATAAATTTATCAATATCTGGAATGCTGGCACTGAAATGAGCATTATGAAACAAATACTGCTGGTTGTCAAATGAGAATTGATAGTAGATGGGATCTTGCAAATTAGAAATATTCTTTAATTCAAACTCAGAAATGCTTAGGATTTCCTACTGCAAACAGTGCAACACTAAGATAAAGCCATCTTGAATAGAAAAAATGTATTTATTTTTAATTGTCTTGGTTGACTAATATTGGGTGTGTATCTTTGTCTGGTGTTTTTGCTCAGCTCACCAGACTATGCCTTATTTTATGTTTTGTTATACCAAAATACAAATAGTTAAGCTTACAGCAAGATGTTTCATGGGTCAATATCATCAAATAAGAAAGTGGTTTCATTAGGCTGTTATATCACCTCCACTAGTTAAATACTTTCATGAAGAGCATAAAGTTGTATGTGGTTGTCACTTTCTCAGGTTTTTTTCTTTCTAAGGGGAAGGTGAGAGGAAGATTATTATTTTAAGTTTTAAATACTATTTTTATTCTGTATCTGCTGTTACATGTTTATGTTATTGAAGGCACGGAAAAAGTGCACTTTGGACCTTCAGAGGAAATATGGTGACATTCCAAGTGGTTCTGAAGTCCTAGGCAACTTATTTCTCAGTCTTGTATTAGACTACAGTACTGATCTTTCTCATGTTCAGATACATTTTCTGTTTGTGATGAACATTTCCACTGCAATTTGAATTTGGATATATATTTATATTTTATATTCATCTATATCTTGAAAATATATATGTATACATGCATAAAAAGTATACATAATATATTTAAAAAATCAAGTTCAATACATTTCTAAAAGAAAAGGGTATAATTCAGGAAGGTTTAGACTGCTAGGCAGTGGGTGGCTTTATTCTGTGCTGTAGATCAATGTATATATGGATTGCACAGCAAATATACTTTTACTGCATCAGTATTTGGATTTTGAAACATTTAAAGTATATGCACTAGTCTTTTCCCTATCTTTCTGTAACTGTAAAAACCAGAAAATTTGCTTATATTTGGAGAAGAATGAGTTTTATTTGGACTGCACTGTGTAGTTGCTGTGAGATTTTACTGCTTTCTTTTGGGGGAAGGGTGCAGAAACAATGGGAGAAAGAGCAGACTCATACGCTGCATTCACTCCTGGTACTTGTTTTGTGGTAGAGGCTGACTCTGATTTCTTATGCGCATGGTTACAAAGTAATAGGAGAGAATTAAAGCTGTGACCTCTAATAAAGATACCACATATAGTGAAGTCTGACATCTAATCTGTCTGCACTGCTCTCCAGCAAAGTACTTCCACCTGGGTCTGTGCAGTTCTACACTGCAGAGGGGGGAGTACATACATACTGCAGCATTACATCCCTAATTGTATAAAAACACACCACTTCAGGAGGGAAACTTACCCTTCCCTCTCAAAGGTGCTCTAGCCCCTTGGAAATGAGAACTTGGAACTTGGAACTGTTTCTGTGACCCTGTTTTCAAGAAGAAAGATGGCAAATGGTAATGAATTTAGGGTACTATCCTTATTTTCTCCTATATATGAAATATTTACTCAGAACCCTAGTTAATGAAGGAGCCAGAAATTACAGCATTGATTGTATCTAGATTTTTGTAATCATCACACTGAGATATTTTTCTTAAAACTCTTTGTATACTACAATACACGCATAACAGAGCATATCTTTAACTGTTTCTTGGATTTAAATTCTGAGTTAAGCCTTGCTTCTATAAACTCTTGCATATAAATGCAACTCAGAGCCACATAGTTACTGCATCAAGGAAGAAAAAAAAAAAAGATATATTTAATAATACCTTAGGATCTTGGCTTGTGATCACCTCTATCTCAGAATTTGGCCCTCTGGTACAGGTGAAACATTTATACGTGGTGCTCTTGCACCATTGCAATTTACAACACAGAAGCACTACTGCTACTTGGGAGCATCTTAATCCACTGGATAATGAACAGGGGCAGTCCCAAGACTGCTTCACATGCAGCTACAGGAAACCTCAGAAGCAAGCAGCTACGATGGTAACTCTTTCAGTCTTTAATAAACTTTATGGATTAAGTCAATCATTTTCGTTTGTTCAGTGCAGACCTTCAAGTGGTGAAATTACTTAAGGCATTCTGTAACTGTTATTATATACATTTACTTCATAGCAAGTAGATCATTATTCTGTATTTGTTGCCATTATATTCCCTCATAAACTCGTCTAAAACACGACTATGACCTACTAGAATTAGCCAGAGCATCATAAATAATTAAAGTCTGTCGAGAGCGTGTGCATAAATGATGCAGAAAAAAACTTTATAAAGAAAAATTATTAAGGCAAATTTTCCAAGTCCAGTATCTCAGCACTTTGAAATTTTATAGTGGAGTTCTGAAACACTAGAAGAGTGGATATTACTTGCAGAAACTTTGGCTATGCAGCCTTACTTACTACTAGGGCTGGAAAAGTGATAGGCTTTTTTGTATATTTTTACAAGCAAATAAACCAGAGTGAATTACAGTTTTCATAGAAATTCTATTCCAGAGCTTTACTAGTACAGAGAAAGTAAATGGTAGAAAATTGTAGC
Source organism: Calidris pugnax (assembly GCF_001431845.1). Lineage (NCBI taxonomy): Eukaryota > Metazoa > Chordata > Aves > Charadriiformes > Scolopacidae > Calidris > Calidris pugnax. The sequence continues at coordinate 7,244,429 of NW_015090794.1, forward strand.
ATCAGATACTTTGATACCCATTTTTTAAGTTTTCTTTTCCAAGTTAAGCACTTTCTATCTACTAGCCATCTCAAAATGAAATTTGAGAGCGATGTACTTTTCACATTGGTCCACAGATATGAGAGGGCAGGAGGAATTTGTGAGGCATTACCTACCCCTTCTGTATTGTGTCTTTCTCAATACTGAAGACAAACTACTGAAGGACAAGTATCATTAAAAATGTCCTAATTTGAATGTTCATTTGCTCTTTCTGCTCTCTTGAAAAGCATTTTGCTGATGCTGCCAACCCATTCTGAAAGTGTTTTATGAAGGGAAGCTCTGTCAAAATGACAAACTTTGCATGATCTCTGACACTGAAAATGAGTGTGTTTTTGTTTATGGACTGTTTGTTACCAGAGGACAAATATTTTCTAAGTTGCCTGCAGGCAGCACAGCTATTTGCCAAAATCAGCAGTACAATGGAAGGCCAAAAGCAGAGATCTCTTTTCAGTGTCTTGCAGTTTACTCAGTTTTTCGTCCCTTCTTTGCTGATACTCAGAAAGGAACAGCTATACTGGAGGTTCGGAAAAACACAGATTTTTTTTCTTTGCTCATGTGAATCCAGAAAACCTAGATGCTTTTTAGTAAAAGGTATTTTGTCCTTAGTGGTTCTTAGTTGTCATAATTTTCTCCCAGTACTGTGCTTCACTTAAGATTACTTTTCTGTTGTTTCCCTTCATTCATACACATTAGAATGTAGCAGTGCTTTGTAAGCAAGCAGCAGAATATCTACCAAGAATCATAGCATTCAAGTTTTCTAACATAGAATGTTAAATAAAATAAGACAAGACATTTAATAGTAATATTAAAAACATAAAACCAAATGCTAATCTTCCTGTAGAATTTGAGTTGTTTTGTTCATCTCTGACTTTCACGAATCTTAAGAAAGCAGCAGCATTCAAGATTTCCTTTTTTCTTCTTTTTTTCTTTCTACTTACTGTTTTAGAAGTAAGCAATTTATTTAACTTGTTGGGATAATAACACTGGTGCAGTGGGAGTCAGGAGGCTTTGTATCTACATCCTTATTTCTGAAACGTGATTACTGCTATTATTTCTAATTCATAACCTATGACAGCAGAGTGAAACAAACACTTAAGTTAGTTCTATCTGCAGTCACTTTTCCTAATGATTAGTAAAAGCTCAGTTACTCTCTCCTCAGTAATAACCAGCCTTGCACTAGCATATTTAAAGCATTTATGCAGACTCTTATGATAAAGGTGACTTTAAAGGGAAGCCAATTCTAGATTATGGAGGCTTTAGGATGAAAAATGCTAGCTTTTAGTTAGTTTGCATATATGGATTATTTCTTCATTTTGAATTTAACATTAAAAAAAAAGAAGTGAATTGTAAACACACCACTCAAAGAAGGAAGTGTTTCACTGTATCAAATGGCCAATTTTAATACTGGCCAAGGATTTGCAGCAAATGATTAAAATGACTTTTTCTCCTCTTAAATTTATGCAAGGGAATAATGTGTTTGCTGCTGCATTTGATTGTCAGTTGTCCTGGATACTTACCGACTACAAATGCTAATACTGAAAACAAAGCTAAGGCATTTCTGTAACTGGTGCCTTATGATAAGTTAACTTTTGTTATTTCTTTGTTTCTGTGTGAAGACAGTAAGCATTTAAACAGGAGGGTATTTTTTGAAGTTCTCACATATTAGAATAAGCATTCTGTATTGCATATTCCTGTGCTTTCCCCCATTTCTGTAAATAGAAGCGCAGCCTCTGTATTCCAGTGAGAGAAACTGTCACTAGTTTGACACTGTGGAAATACAGTTAGAATTTGCAAGAATTTTTTGCTGTCTCTTTCATCCCTAGTGAATATGCTTTTTGCTGTTGTTGTTGAATACAGTGGTCTTTGGCAAACTAATTATTTTTATGTTTAACATACATAAACATGTTTATATCAGATGATTAATTGTATCACATTGCCGAAGGATAATTCCTACTGTTGCTTATTGGAAATAAGCATACAGGCATATTAAGAAACTTTAGTAAAGACAAGTACTATTTGGAATGCAAAGCTCCTGAAGTATATAAAACATGATGACTAATTAACTTACACAGTAACTACTGGCCACTGAATTGCATAATACTGAAGAACTGGTCATTGAGAATGTGCAGATATTACTGTAACAATATACTTAAAACACTGCTAAAAACCTTGTTCAGACAGAGGGCTGCAAAATCCAAAGGACTAAGCAAATAACTATGTTTGGCCTTGTTGGTATCTTGCTTGCTTGATTACAGTAAAATGCTTTTTTTAGGCCTGGCTATATGCATGGGTCTAGCCCAGAGGAATTGGACTATGTGCTTCATAAATTTAGGGTATTTGTCTCCTCACTTAGAAGGACAAAGTACAGTCAGAAAAGGTGAGCTGTATAGACAGGGCTCCAGCCATGTTTTATGAGTGAAAAGATGGACAATACTGATAGGTTTTCAGCCAAGAAAAAGATAGTTTTAGCACACTGACAGAAGGAGAAGTGAAGAAGTACTGCTGATGGAGTGCTCTGAGACAGTGAAGAATGAGGGAGAATGAAATGGCTGGTTCAATTGGAGGACATACTTAGTTTGCAAGAACTTCCGTGCGATGTCAGAGGGAAGGGGCTGTAGTCAGTAAATATTGGGAATTTGTTTCCATTTAAAGCCTTAGTCTTCACTGCCAGTATGCAAAAACTCATTTTATGGGGTTTCTATGGTCTATCCAGGAAGCACTTTAACACTATTCCAAAAAATCTGATAATTTAGATTAAATTCCTGAGCTAAAAGCTAGCAGACTTAAGTTAACCCTGTGAGAGGGCTACTTAATACATTTTGATTTTAATATACAAGAAGGAGAACAAATTCCACAGTTAAATTATACACTTTACAAAACTAATCATCCAAGTAAAAGCCCACACTACCATCACCAGCCCTGTGAAAAGAAATATTGTATTTTTAAAATATAATTCCTGCTTGAGGTTAAAAGCTGCAAGCTGCTTTGTCATAGCTATCTTGAGACCACTTTTTAAACCACTTTAAATTAATTTCTAGATACTGACTTCAACTGAAATTATGCTACCAGTAGAACTTCAAAGCATTAGCAAATTGGTGATAGAATTTTTTTAATAATTTCCCATATAAACTTAGAGTATGAAGATGCATTTTTCTTGTAACTCAGTCAGTCACTGTAAGACAGTAATGTTTAATCAGTTCTGAATGTGTGTTTAGCCTCACAATCATTAATATAAAAAATGTTTCTAATTTACATTCAGTTTTTAATTCAGATGCATGATGCTGATTTATAAGAAGATGCTAAGAAACTTCTTGAAACACCAGTGAGTAGTTTCAAGGAAGTTAATTACAACCCGAGAGCTTCTGAGTTCGTTTAGGAAAGACAAGAAGTAAAACAAATGCAATATCTCATTTGTTATTGAATGATGTACACTTCATCAATTAACTTTTTTTTTAAAAAAACATAATGATTTTGAAAATGTTAGCATATATCACACTCAACAGCTTTTTATTTATAACTACACCAGTCTTCAGCAAATGTGGCAGAACTCAAGCAATGCTCCTACCATACAATGGACGCTATGCCTTTGGAATCATCCTGTTGGCTTAATCTTGCAAATGAGAAAAAAAATCTAAAGTAAATAGTAAATGCAAGAAGTGAGAGATTGCATTCTGCATCACGTCTACAATCAAATAAACTGTGACCTTAACATCATTACATTTGTTCAGTGGGTCTCTTCTTTATTCTAAAATATTTCTTGTTAGATACAAAAAATTTCATTGGAAACTCCATGAGAATGTTATGCATCCTACCTACAATTTTAGTTAGTGGAATATGTCTCGAAACATATTGGGTAGGTCTTCATAAGCTCTGATTCATATAAACAATTCCATTAAGACTGAACAATGAAGTTTGCACTCTATCTTTCTTCATTTATTGTACAATAAGAACAATTAGATTAGATTGCTGCCTTGCATCCTATCATTTACTTCTAGTCAGCTTTTAATTCAGATAAATTTGACATATCTTAATAAAAATATTCATCAATGTAATATGTATTTGGGAGAAATACAGTTAAATAAAATATAATAAAAATATTCATCATGTAATATGTATTTGGGAGAAATACAGTTAATCACTGACATTATCCTTTAGCAGCAATAATTAACATTATGGCAATAAAAATTATTTAGAATATATTTTTACATTTTATAATGTAGTTTAGAGAGCTGAATGATTATTTAATAAGACAAAAATTACTGTCATAACACAAGAGAGCATTGCTATAATAGACTATTACATAGGCAGCTTTGAGTCACACAACAGCAGACTTGAAAAGCGCATGTAAAAGGGTGAGAATAATTTTGCTTCATTGGGGTGCAGGTTAAAGTACTTTCAAATGT
>NW_015090794.1:7249703-7359062 GCF_001431845.1 Calidris pugnax
AAAAAAACATAATGATTTTGAAAATGTTAGCATATATCACACTCAACAGCTTTTTATTTATAACTACACCAGTCTTCAGCAAATGTGGCAGAACTCAAGCAATGCTCCTACCATACAATGGACGCTGTGCCTTTGGAATCATCCTGTTGGCTTAATCTTGCAAATGAGAAAAAAAATCTAAAGTAAATAGTAAATGCAAGAAGTGAGAGATTGCATTCTGCATCACGTCTACAATCAAATAAACTGTGACCTTAACATCATTACATTTGTTCAGTGGGTCTCTTCTTTATTCTAAAATATTTCTTGTTAGATACAAAAAATTTCATTGGAAACTCCATGAGAATGTTATGCATCCTACCTACAATTTTAGTTAGTGGAATATGTCTCGAAACATATTGGGTAGGTCTTCATAAGCTCTGATTCATATAAACAATTCCATTAAGACTGAACAATGAAGTTTGCACTCTATCTTTCTTCATTTATTGTACAATAAGAACAATTAGATTAGATTGCTGCCTTGCATCCTATCATTTACTTCTAGTCAGCTTTTAATTCAGATAAATTTGACATATCTTAATAAAAATATTCATCAATGTAATATGTATTTGGGAGAAATACAGTTAATCACTGACATTATCCTTTAGCAGCAATAATTAACATTATGGCAATAAAAATTATTTAGAATATATTTTTACATTTTATAATGTAGTTTAGAGAGCTGAATGATTATTTAATAAGACAAAAATTACTGTCATAACACAAGAGAGCATTGCTATAATAGACTATTACATAGGCAGCTTTGAGTCACACAACAGCAGACTTGAAAAGCGCATGTAAAAGGGTGAGAATAATTTTGCTTCATTGGGGTGCAGGTTAAAGTACTTTCAAATGTTGCCCAATAGTACAGGGATGTATTTACCATCTACAAGATGAAAAGTTCAGTATCTAAATGTAGTTTGACTTTGGAAAACAGTTATGTGTTTCCCTTGTGACTCTGCTTTTACTTCCATACTACCAGCAAAATTATTTAATAAGGGTTTAGTTCCACAGGTGTTTGTTATTAGATATTGACATGTCCCATCATCAAATACTCACCTGAAAACAAAAGCAATGCTTAGAAGAATAAGCACCCTTTACTGATTTGGCACTTTGCAATCTAAGTTTGACTTACTACATTTTATTAACGAGGTGCTATTCCCATTATATACTACTCAATATCTAAAAATGTATTTTGTCTTTGGGCAGGCACACTGAATAATAGTATTCTCAATGTTGAATAACTTCCAGTGCAAAATATTGCCACTATTAACCACAGCTGTCAGCAAGATCAATCATCAATGCTTCATGCCTGTTGCAATCTTTCATTTCAGTGGGATTCTTGATGTCAAAAACTGGTATGGGAGACAATGCCAAATTAATAGGAATCATATTTTGAAAAAACCCCCAAGCCCAATAACACAGCCTTTTAATGATTGTATTCTGCCAGAGGATAGAGATTGAGATACTTTTTTGTAATATGGCATAAGATACCTCATCGAAAGGCAAACAAAAAGTACCTTTTGCTTTCACTGTTGGCTTGCCAACACTACCACATAGACAAACTACACTTGCCATTTCCATGCCAAAACAATACCATTTTTAACTGTTGACTTACAGCTTAATCATCTCTCTAAATCCATTAACTCCCACCCTCATATTTTGTTCCAAAAACAATAGATTTGTAACACAAATGATAGAAACATAAATTCATTAATACATCAGGTTTTGTCCATGTGTTCAGGCGCAAGCACTAACTATTGCAAACTGATATATCCACAGCTAAACATATACATTTTTTATCACTCTGGCTGTGTGAAACTTTGGTATTTTACTTTAGACGTTAAAATGCTCTTATCAGAAATTTAACATTCTGTAAAATGTCTTCCCTCTTCATTTTTTAATCAGTCATACTAACTTTGCCAGGCAGAATCACTACAGTGGTTACAAAGTAAGTAGAAAGTTGGCTGCATACATTAAAAAGCTTATGAATACACATCCCAGTATTACAAGGCAATTGTAATATGCTATTCAGTGAGAGATATTTTCATAAATTTCGATCTACAGTTTCAATCATAAATGATTTTCAGTACCTTTGTTCTATGTTCTTTGCTTTATATCAAAACTTTCCTTGAAATGTACACATCGGCTCTGACTCCAGTTTTATTATCATAAGATAAAGTCAAGAAGGGAACTGAGTGTGTTTAATATTTATGAAGTACCTTTGTTGTTGATTTTTATAATAGAAAAAACAGTTGGAAAAAATCTTTGGAACTATGATACAAAACTACATTGATAATCATTCCCAGATGATTACAATGTGGATTTTAATGGGTTTTTTTAGCTATACTAATAAATTAAATCTTTAATTTTTAGTTACGACATTTATGTAGCTTTTAAGAATGCTTCAGGAATGTATTTTTGTCTTTAACTCATATATTTAAGACTCATGTCCATGTACCCAAGCTGAAGGCTATAACTATACTTCTAAATCTGTAATGAATTTGGACAGAATTTGGACACTGTTGGAGTTAGCAATATGTTTAGCTGCAAACGTCCACAATAAATTGTCTCAAACACAGATCTTTTTTTTACCCTGAAAATTTTGTTCTCACTGTGTTAGTTCACCTTTTACACTTTACAGCACGAGCCAGGAAAAAACCCCAGCCTTTCCCATCTACATAGCTGCTCTTCCAGGGCTAATCTGATCATTCCTTATCACTTTTGAACTGCTTTATTGTTGTCGCTAAACATCTCCTCCACACATACTAAACCTTGTGCTTCCTATTGTTGTCTCTTCTGCTGCCTGTAACAAGCTGGTCCTCAGGACTACAAATACTGTTTGATAATGCTAGTTTTTGTTGGTTTAGAAAGTCTGTGGTCAGCCATTCTGGGCAACATACGAGAGAATACCACAACATAGAAAACTACAGCAAATGTTTACTAGTGCTTCACCTTGTCAATGGGGTACTGAAGATTAACTACTTTTAGCATAAATTACAAAATGGCAGTGGATACGATTCAGAGGAGCAGATACAATTTGTGAGCCTTGCAACCGAAGTAGCATTTTGACAGTGCTTACAGTAATCGCTAGTTTAAGCCAATTATATGAGATTCAGGTTGGTCAAAAGTCATAGTAAAGCATTTATCGTCTTTAATGGCACAAGGATTTTACCCAGGAGCACTACAACTCACTTAAGACTTCATGTATTTCTTATTGAGGGGACATATGTTTTTGTTATTAATCTTGAATAAGGAGAGAGACAAAGGGATACACAAGAAGTTTCTCTTATGGCTTCATAGAAAAACATTATACAACTTAGAGAATCAGTTTTGGAGGAGGAAAAATCCATAGTCAGAGGAAGTGCAGTGAAAACTACCAAATAATTTACCAAATTAAACTCTCCTGAGAAGTGTTTTGAGAAGCCAGGAGGTTAGAAGTAGTTTCCACCTAGATGTACTTTCCATTTTTGTTCTGATTTCAGGAAAGTTTAGGAATCTGCAAATGAGGAAAAGGTCCATGCCCTTGGCACACAGGAGAAAGGGAACCTTTTGTGCTTTTCTTCCCCGCTCCTTCCCTTTGGCAGCACACCTGCTGTAGTTCACAACGGTTGTCACCCCCAGGATGCAAAACAGCCCTCCTGAAGGGCTTGTGCAGATACTGAAGTCTCAAGCACTGAACAGTGGCATGAAACAGAATTGCAGGTGGCAGCTTTCACTTACGTAAATGGTCTAAAATTTCTCTGGAACCTCATGTAAGTAGACAACCAAGCACAGTGAAGGTTTGTTTCACTGGGGCCCATCCAAGTACGGAGGGATCCAAGTCAACACATTTGCAAGGGGTAGTTGGCCAAGAACAGACTAACTGGTCTGGTAGTCTGGCCAGGTGGGTTTGGCCTGTGTAAAACAATGTGCTTATATCATTCGGAAGCAAATAAATCGATGAATTCTGGAGCATCCCTCTGTTAAAAGAATGAGGCCTACTGACAGTATTTTATATACAGCTTCCGAAAAGGAAAAGTAGTCCTTTCAGGATCACTCCCCTCCAGGAGTTAAACAAGGAAGCTGATTGTGATTTAAATCTTTTTGCTATTACTTTTATACCTGTGAGGGCCTGAAGGAGTTGCTGGGGACTGGGCTAAAATCAGGAATGTGATTTTTTCCTAAAAGCTTTGCTCTACCTCAGCAAATGACTAATTCTAGTTTAAAGAATATATTTTGCATTTATAATAATGGATTAAGCTATTTCTCTTTTTTTCCAAAGCCATAAAGTTGGAGAACTACATTTCTTCAATAGTAATCCAGATTCTTGTTAAAGTTTCAAGTTGATTTCTGAACAGCCAGTGGTGCTGTGAAGAAATGTTCCTTATCCTTTGTCAAAACAAACGTGACCACCATTTCAATTAGAACAGTTTCAAGTTTCTAGTCATAGCTCTGTAGTTAAATTGCCATTAAATACTTTGTTTAGTTAAATGAACTCCTATAAGAATTTTTTTAAGCAGAATCATTTACGTTTATGATTGGTTACTTCCTTCCTGTCATTTTAACACTTTGTTTTTCTTTGGTTCTTGCTTTTCCTCCTTGCTTAGGGACCTCCACTTAAGAAAAGAGGTCTGTGAAAAGGAATAGTTTCTATGGGAAATAATTGGCCCCAGAACAAAGATCTTCAAGAAACCACAGAAAATCTGGAAAAAAACCCCATTCACTCTGTGGGATAAGACATCTGCAGAAGGTTTTTGCATGGACGTTTAACTAGAATAAAGATCTCTTAAAAAATTATAAAGAGCAAAATTCATTTATAACAGCCACCTCCCTGTTCTCTAGTATGTGTCTGGGGTTTATTTTCTGTCTGCAAGTTCTTGCATCAAGGTCAATAAACTAAAATTTTACCTTAGGAACCCAGTATACTATTCCTTAACTATGCAAAGGTATGGTTGTGATGACAGAGAGGCCAGGGGCTGAGCCTGGATAAAAGTGCTTGTAGAAAAGCAGCAACAACTACCAGAAACCTCTGGTAATTAAATTATTTATGCTTCTTTGAAGATCTCCACGTTTTAGCAGATATAATATAAAGGATAAGTATATAAAATACAATTTATACTATTTGGGTAGCTCTTTCTCTGACTTGTTCATTATGTCAATAATTTCATGCGCCCATCTAAAAATTCACAAATTTTTTCTGACTGTGATCTTTCACTTCTTATAGAGAGGCCTAAATAACTATATGCAAATAAGTTAGGCTTATTTCCTCTCAGAGTACGCAAATTACAATAGAGAAAAGAACACCTGTGCTGCAGGATTCTTTTCAAGTGCATACAAATAACACACTTTATAATATGATGATCTTACATTGTCATAATCTAGCACATTAGAGCCATTAACATTTACTTGTGAAAATCCAGTTTGAAATACTTATTTGCAAGCTACACCTTATTTCCTAGGTGACACCATTTCTACAAATATAGAGACATAGATGAAGATATCTCTGGAACCAGAGACACAGAGCTAGAGTTATGCTGGAAAGAGTGAATCACCTATCTGCTCCATGCATAGAAAAATATTTTCAGATTTTGTAAGTGTCAAAACCACCCAAACATTTTTATAAAGTGGTCCATGAAAATCTGGTCTCTGTAACAGTGCTTTACTCTGCTGAAATTGTCCACTAGAATAAAACTAGTGTTCCCTTTCCTTCTTTACCACCTTTCAAGTCTGTTCATCGCAAAGAGGAAAGATTGTGCCTCTCCCCTCCAATGCCTCTGTATCTCAATAACCCATATGCAATACTACAGGTTCTTCTTGCATTTCTTGATTTTGTCTGGACAAAGACTAATATTCTCTTGCTTCTTCAGAATTATCCATTCTAGTATACATATAGTTACTGATTAGCAAACAGAACAAACCAAGCAAACAACTACAGAGGTTGTGTTTCAGCCTTTTGTCTCCATTCAGCCATTTGTTTTCCTAACAGCGATAGAATTGTCTCATTCTTGTGATCTCAGTAACGCCAGAAGGGGCAAATGAGTTAAAAGTTACTAGAGGGAGTAACAGACAGCTAGACACAAAAAAAATCACATTAGCCTTGTTCTCTTTTAAGAGCAATAAATCTACAGATATTTACTGAGTGCAATAAAATGCTACAGGGCATTGTTAGCACGAAATTTGGATCCATAAATCAAGTAAGTATTGAGAGTCTGTAATCATCAAATAGGGAGATCTAGTCATCAAAGGTTGGGAATGCCAGGAAAAGAAGGACAGAATAATCTATGGCACACCCCTTCCCTGTGGATCAAATAAGTTATCTATCAGGATGATGTCTGGTTTGTAGTGTCTAAATTAATTGTGTAGGAAAGTCAGAAGGGAATCAGGATATGTCAGAAGATCAGATCATAAAGGAAAATATAAACTCAAGACTTGGCAGATGATTTATTAATTGCTAATTATTCTTATTTCTATTTTACATGATATTAAGTGCATGCTAGAAGCTTCTAAGTGGAAAATCGGCACAATAGTTAATGCAGTTCAAAAGCAGCATTAATCCTACTTTATGGCTTGCAACATTCTTGGGAAAGAAGATATTGCACAGCTTCAAGGATGCCAAGTCACTGGCGTTAAGCAATCTGGGCAGATGACAGAGGGAGAAGTCCTAGTGCATATTTTGTGTGAAATCTATGTATCTAGAAGTACATTTGCTTTCCCCATATACCCATAGCCTATATAGAGTTTGAGATCAGTGCACCCTGGAAGTGGTGATCTTAGCATGATCTAGTAACTTTAAGAATACTCTTTTCATACTGTTACTGACAAGTCATTTCAGCTTTGAAAGAATTAACAGAAGAGGAATAATTTTATCTTAATTATCATCCCAGTAAATTAAAACTAGAACATATGCATGTCATAGTTCAACATCACAGGCATGACTGAATCCTGGCAGTCAGTATGTCATGATCAATATTCTTTATCATCTGAAGAATCCTTTTGAAATGTTCTCATAGTAACTTGCAGCCACAGACTTCACCAGATTTGACCTGTGAGAGATAATTGCAAGTGCTATGCAGTCTGCTTGCTCTGTCTTGTGAATTTGATACCAGTAACAGCTCCCAACTCTGTCATTCTCACCAGCTTTCCTCTGATTAAGATATAGAATATTTTTTTACATCGTACAAAGGACTAAAACAGGCACGTGCTTCCTCTTGCATTGAAACAATTCCTGACACTCCTTCCATATGAAAAATGGTGAGGCCTTAAAGCTGGAGCCATGTCCATATAAAGCAAACATGAGCATTTTTTCAGTCTGACTGCATGCAAGCAGCATGCCTCTGAGCATCAGATTATCTTTGTGCTTCATATTGTAGAAAGGTGTTGCAGAAGCCTGGCTGTGGTCCAGCAAAACAACATTATCATATTTATGGTGAGATACCTACAACTGGATAGTGTAGATTGCTGCTGCCACAGCTGTCTGAAGTTGTATCCGCTGCTATCACTACCAGTCAGAGCAAACTAGGTTTGGCAAACTAGAATATACAATATCAGCAAGACTGGCAGATCCAATTCACAAATGAGGATCAGCATAGCCTTAACATAAAGAAATGCCAGATGAAAAGGTAACTTGCTCAGAGTGGATGTATTGAACGTATTGGATGAGAGAAGCTGTCAAAGGAAGATGACAATGAAGAGCCTCACTTCACAAGGAAGATGTCAGAAAGCACACAGAGAGTGGGTTCAATTTAAAATGCTCCAGAGATTCGTTTTTCAAAAAGGATTCAAAATTTCAGAACTAGGTAGTGTGTAACACCTGGAGCTGCCAACATAGCTCACTGAAATTTCAGAGCAGAGCTGTGTCTGCAGTCATTACCCCCAAGGGTAAATTTACCTGGACTGACCATTTGGCACTGTATAAACTAAACTCGACGGGTGGATGTTTGGATGTTCAGCATATTATATTTTTCTTTTTAAGCCACAAGTAAATAATATCAGAAAGAAAGTTAGCAAAAATGAGCCTGAAAACCAAACTCATTTTGCAACATCAACAATAATAACTTAATGATTTACCCAGCTGCAACTCAAAAGCAGGCCAGGCAAAGTCTCATTCTCCACACCCAGAGGAGTATCTAGTGGATGATACCATTGTTTCAGCTCAGTATCTCTCTTTCTCTCATTTGATCTCTTTCTCACCCATCAAAGCCTTTCTTGCCTTCATGTTTCTGATTCTGCTTTTCTGTGTCTGACAGTTTTAATGAAGATATGCCACAGCTAGTGACAAGGCAAGTATTCTAGAAAAATACTGCTAGAAGAGATGAAATTAAATAGCTAATACCTGACACCCATTTCTGGAAGTGATTACCAATATGTAAATTTATGTATGCTCTGTAACTTATAGAAAAAACTATATTTGTTTAAAGGTCATCATGAATTAAAAAAAAAACAAAACAACAATGAAAACACTTACAAATAGATGGAAGAAAATAACTCACTGTTCAAGTGTCATTGCAGCATAAGGATCCACAAAGGTGATACAGGAAAAGGCAGGATACATTTGTCTCAGTTTCAACACCCAATTCAAGCTGAAAAAGTGTTACGGATTTTTAAAAGCTTGAAGTTGTGCTACTTGGCTTAGAATAACAAATGGGTTTTTTTTAAACAAATAGTTGTGTTTTCTTACACGCTCTAACATTCTTATTACTTCAAGATACTGCAATTCTATATATGTTCTATGATAGAGTATGACATTCCTCTTCTCTCTTCATCACATTTTGGAATTTAGGCCACTTATGTACAAAGTATATGTAAGCTGCCACAGTATACATAGCAATATACGTTAATATATATACCCCTACATGTGCTATGCAATACGCAACGTATCTAGCACATTGTGTTCTCAGTGCACCATTGACGTTGGATCAAAAGGGTAAGTGGAGAGTAACAAAATGCATTTTCTCCTCAGCTGTGTAAGCAATCCTCATTTTGCTATTGTCTCACCTTTAAGTATTAGGAGGGGAAGAACCTGTTTGTGATTAATACACCTTTATAGGAATATATAAACAAGTGCGTTCTGAGAGATATCTTTTCTAATATTATCTCTAGTTACTATGACAAGGTTCCCTGAACTAACTCATTGCACATTCTGAAGCAAACAAATGCATTTTAGCAGCGGCAGTGTGATCTTTTCACCCATTATTTACAATGCTTTATAATTATGGTAACAATTAACTCTACAGGCACAGAAAAGTAATGAAATTTGTATCTTTGGATCTTAGGAATTAGTGCAAAATAATGTGAAAGTTACAGTAGCAAACTGATCCTGATACAAAACTGAGGAAAGTCAGGTATTGTCTTTCATTGTCTTTGACAGTCTTTGAATTCTATCCACCATGTTTTAAATAAATACGCTTGAGATGCGGCAGTATAACTTGTATCAGCATGACATTATAATAATTTCAGAAATATAATACAATAAACACTATCCCTGTTTACATAATCAAGATATTCCCATCTCATAATCCAAGGATGCTTGTAACAATCTGTTGTATCACTTACATTAACATTATTACCTACCCTGGGTACACTGAGATGTAATTTAAAACAGAAACAACAGAGTATTGGGGATAAGGAAATGCTGATGAAAACCTTAAGGATTTCTGGAGGTCACAAACACCCTGGCACTCTGCCAGGAGCACAGTTGCTGACTAGAGAACACTTTCCAGTTTCCCTGCAACTCCAGGTTAACACAGTTATTAAAATAAACACTTTGAAAAAAAATTAAGAATTGGGACTAATCAGAAGATCATTTGGGGGGAGAACGGGAGAACTCTAAGTTTTCTAGTATTTATAGTGCTTCAAATAAGAGTATTAAAATATTAAAAAATGTAAAATGGCTACCCAGACTAATTTATTAATTTTTATGCGATTCACTAAAGAAATTAGCTTAGTTAGCAATTGTGGTTCAAAAATCAGATATAAAATCTGGGTGTACATAAAAACTCTTCCTATGTAAGTGGATGTAGGCATTGACAAAAACATACCGTCATGAAAAGAAAAGAGCCTTAAGGAACTGGATCATGATTAAATATAATGTGGAGTTTGTCACATCTGAATACCCAGTTTAAATACAGTCATAGTGAGTTAAAAGCAGCCAGTTTGTTAGTTTGCATCCTAAACTATCTGTCACTAGATTTCTAATCCTTTGAGCATTAAATATTCTGGAAAGAAATGAGTTTGCCAGTTTCTTAATAGTGTCAGTAACCTTTTCTCTTAAGCAGACAGACTTGCTAAAAGCAGAGGTGAGAGTGTTTATTAGCAAATGTTTAATTTATGAACACATTTCGTCTTACCAGAGAAAAATAAAGGTCTTTTAACAGAAGCATGTTAGCTTTATTGATTGACGGAATTTCAGGTGGAATAGTTACTTGGGGGAGCCAATTCTGTGACAGACTGACAGAGTAACCGGGCTGTCTGGTGAGGCAGAGTGTCTCTGCTTTCTCTTCTCTGTCACTGTTGTCACAACATGCTTCGGGCCAATGTCAGTGGTATCTAAGTTCCTTGCTGAGGCAGGGGAAAAAAAAGGGAAAAGCAAATGGGCAAAACTGTGATCCAGCAGCAATGTGCTCATGTTGGCCAACCTCCATCTCTGACCAACTCTTAGCTGCATGGACTGCATGGATTAATAGCTTTTAAAGAAGAAATGAGTTCCATTAGGTCTATGATCTATACAGACCTCTCTGCAAGATACAAGTCCTAAAATTTTACCCAGCAGTTCCTATAATCAGCATGTGGGCTGTGAAGTCAAACTGCTGCTATCCTTCTGTATGAGGGTTGTATTTTAGTCATAATTTGTTTTAATGATAAATGCTTGTTTAATTTTTTCTGTACTTGCTTTGGTATCATATATTAATACAAACCAGAAGTGTAAAATATGCTTATAATCCTGAGAGCTCTGTTAAACCCTAACTGATAGTAGGAAAAAGGAGAAGAATACTAATGGAAACAGTACATACTGAAGATTTTGCTTTCATGTGAATGCAATTAGAGCTCTTCCCTTAAGCTAATAGGATAAGTATATGAAAAAATCCACAGATACTGGAAATGTGCAGGAGGGGAAGGGTAGTGTTTGCTTGGTGTTCAATGGTCCATGTGTAATAAGCTGGCCGTTCCATCTAGTTCCTACCGGACAAATGCCTACATCAGAAATTCCTGTTTCTCCCCTCCCCCAGCTGCATGTTTGGAAGTTTCAGCAATGAAGCCAAAGGCTGAATTAAGAGAGACAGCGCTAATTTTCAAAGCTATTTTATTTTTCATTCTATAGATAAAGATATGCACACAAATAAATTCCTATCGCATATATGGCAGTGAGATTCAGGACATCAATTAATTTCCTGAATATCTGTGCATGACCGATCAACTCTCATGCCTTTTGCCAAATTATTCTCTGAGATCTATTCTGATATTCTTAAACTTTGATCTTCTCCTAACAGCATTTCCCAACCTGATATAAACAGATTAATACTCTGTCTCTTGAGAGTAAAATAGTTTTTTAGAGTTTTCAGTAGTTACTCTGATTCCTGGATGATAGACTTGTAATAAATGACATACGGGATGGATCACAGCCCTAACTCATTTTTTAAAAGGTGTTGAAATGATTCCTCAATACTGGTAGTTCTTCTATAGAGAATGTAGCACATACGTAGCATAACACAAACAAGTAGTGAATAGGTGATAGTTTGGTATGGCACAATTATTGTTGGCATTCATTTGGTGTGTCTTATTCTTGGATTTTGCCTGCACAAATAATGCACTTCAAAACCCATATCGACATAATCTCTGCAGCAAGCCACAGGTACATGTGGCTCCCACAGCTCTATATACAACCAGCAGGAGACCATCAGTCTTATTTTGATCCATAATATTTTAGCTTGATCTTGGCCAGGACATGCACCATTTTTTGTAACGTACCACATACGGAAAAGATTTTCAACTGCCCAACTGCATGGCTTGGGGTGAGAAGGGCAGAAACTTGGTGCTGTTGGTGAGAAGTTCCCTTAAATAGCTAGAGCTGCACCATCCTTTTAAGGAACTGCAGTAAGCACCAGGGATTGCAGCCCTTTAACAAGGAAAAAGAGCAGGGCATCACTGAAGTTATCCTTGTAACAGCAACCTCAGGTAGTGCTTTAACTCACTAGGAGCCAGGATGGCTGGCATAGCTCTGAGGCTGCTGTGAAACACATTGTGACTGAAGAAAATACAGCGTTAGGGTGTAAATCATGGAAACTCAAAAAACTCTTTTCAGCTTTTCCTTTTGTTACGGACAGTCCTTAATGACAATGAGCTCTAAGTACTATATATACACAGTGCTATGGATTTATGACTCAACAAAAGCTAGCAGCAATCTTTTTTTTTTTTTTAATCTTGACATATTGGAAAACCAATTTTAAAAAAAATTCTTAATGGAAAGGCGCTTTTCATATAAAAAGATTTCAAGCACTATGTATGTTCTTTCTCATGAGACAATGGCTGCTGACTTTCCAATATGTTCTGCCACAGCCAAAGATTCACAATTCTCTATTCAGTCTGTAAATCTTTTCATGCCAGTTACATCTTTTTTTTTTGTCCTTCAATATTCTTTCTAGTGCCTACATGTGATCCCTGTGTGCAGCTGATATTACTGATCTAACCCAGAATTTATACTTTTTGCCCTCAATACTCACAGGTTTGAAACCACATTTAGCATAGTTGGAATGGGGGACATTAGAATCATCCATCGTCTTATTGCTCTAAATTGTCTCTACTGTATGAAATGTGTTTTCATTTGTGGGCAATATCTTGCTAACCTAACTGACTCCCACCTTCCTATATAATTTCATAAACCTTAACCTCACTCTGTGCAATCTCTGTAATTGTTGAGATGCACAGTGACTTGTCATTTGCATCCCATGAAGCTTTTATAACAATAGCGACTTCAATTAAACTATGCCACTTGGCTTCATCATACTTCCCCCAAAATATCTTTGCCATCAACATTCCTCAGAGTGGCAATTCTCCTGAGCTTTCCAGAATTTATAGGTCACAGGTAAAACAGCA
This sequence comes from Calidris pugnax, assembly GCF_001431845.1. Classification (NCBI taxonomy): domain Eukaryota; kingdom Metazoa; phylum Chordata; class Aves; order Charadriiformes; family Scolopacidae; genus Calidris; species Calidris pugnax. Next base: position 7,262,811 of record NW_015090794.1, read on the forward strand.
TGTTCCCTGCAAATGTTAATGAGTTTACAAACTGCTGAGTATTATAATGATAAATTTGATCATATTTCTCAACTGACTTTACACAGTCTTGGCACCGCAATATTTTTAGCTTCTATCTGCTCTCAAAGGGCCCAATCCAAAGCTCATTGAAGTCAAGGAAAAGAGGTGTATTAAGATTAGCAGCTTTTGATCAAGCCTGAGACAGTCAGTGCTGTAAAAACATTATCTGTGCACATCCCTTATATGGAGCTGACATCTTGCACCACTGCGAGTTACTGAATCTTATTTTCTTTGCAGCTTTCCACCTGATCAGGGAATCTATTAAAGTCCAAGCAGTCAAGGCAGCTGTCTTGAGTCAGATAATTTCCAGCTTCCTAAATAAAGGGAGCTAATATAATATCTACTTTATGCCCACATCATTCTCATAACTCACATAGTATTGTGGAAGGTTTTCAGAGAGGAGGAGAGCAGAATGCAAGCAGCAGTGTTTTCTAAAGGCCTGTCCCTGGTCAGTGCTATGCTTCTGCAGAGGCTCCCTCTCCTGCTTTTATAGGTATTTTCACCAACTTTCCTGGGCACAGTTCACTTTACAAAGTAATTGCTATAACTCTTAAATGTTTCCTTTCATACCTGCAGGAGTATAGGGCAGACTGTGGACAGGAGAGAAGGTTGCATTGCTATTTAGTGTCTCTGTTGATACCGGTATGAACAGAGAAATGTAGTCTGACATCCTTCCTGGGCATTTTAATGTATTTACATATAGGATGGTGACCTTTGTTTAGAAACTCTTCACCTTTCAGGGAGGTGCAGTTTTTTGTTACGGTAAATTATTGCATTAATATATAGCATTTGAAGTGCTAGTAACCAGACCTAGCACTACTTTTAGAGAGAAACAAAATTATTTACACCTGGCTGTTGATAGTCTTCTACAACAAGCTCACTTTAAAATACAAATGACCAAACTAACATTTTTCAGATGAGAATCTCCATGAAATACAGACCAAATACTGAAAAGTAACATATCAACTATCCTTGTCACTGAAAAATGTGTCTTAAACACCAAACCCTTTAAGGTTAGTATTCTATCAGAAGGCCAATCACAAAATCACTAAAGCTGTAAAGGAATTGTTCACTGTTGCTTGAGGCTATTCGTATACATGTGTGAAAAAAGTGTTATTCAATAGTTCAGTCAGATACTCTCAATTATGTCAAACTTTAAAATCCATGTGACCTTTCTTGGTATAGGAAATGATTTACAATCTACCTTGTCTCTGACATTTAAATATGTGAGACTATACCATTCATTTATTTATCAAGATAAATAGGGATTAATGGAAGATGAAAAAAGTAAAGCAGACTCTTACAGAAACAAATTAAATTGTTAGAAAGGAATGAATAAGTAGGACTGCTTCTGTCTTTTTTTTTCTCCTTTTTTTTTTTTTTTGCGTATACATGTGTGAAAAAAGTGTTATTCAATAGTTCAGTCAGATACTCTCAATTATGTCAAACTTTAAAATCCATGTGACCTTTCTTGGTATAGGAAATGATTTACAATCTACCTTGTCTCTGACATTTAAATATGTGAGACTATACCATTCATTTATTTATCAAGATAAATAGGGATTAATGGAAGATGAAAAAAGTAAAGCAGACTCTTACAGAAACAAATTAAATTGTTAGAAAGGAATGAATAAGTAGGACTGCTTCTGTCTTTTTTTTTTTCCTTTTTTTTTTTTTTTGCAAGTCATTAAGTTTACTTTTACACAGCTTAGAGACTAATACAAGTTACTACTAAGTAGATACAAGTTACTCTAAGCACCTGTCACCCCTGCCAAATAAACTATTCTCTGTTAATGAAATAAAATTTTATAAGAGTTCTGGTATCATACTGCTGAATGTCACTTGTGGAAAAGGCTATTAGCTAACATGACTAAATGTTACTGCATATACTAAGTCTGATGCAGGATGTCCTTTCACATTACCAATGAACAAGATGTTGTTGTTTGGTTTAGGCACTCGGTGGACTGCTTTGGAGATCTGCTGAACATTTAAATAATAGATTTTATTTTTCAGTTGAAACTGATTGTTAAGTACTTTAGTTTGCAGGCCCTGGCATGGTCAGGTGTTTCTGAAATTATATGATTATTTTACAGTTTCCTAAGAGCCTGCTCTCATAGTAAGAAAAAGACATAAAAGATTACTGTTTCCATTTTCTGTTTTCCAGTTTTTGATAACGTTCTGGCAAAATAAGTAGTACAAGCAGTAGTCCTTTCTATGCAAAAATAACCAATGAGCCTCCTCAAAGGACAACATTAATACTTCCCTCGTCCATTCCAAACAGCTACAATGGTGAGCTAAAATACAAAATTACTCAAGTCCTCAATATTAGATAAAAACTAAGATTACATTTTCTGATCTCAGATTCTTGTATTTTTCTTTTCTTCCAAGAATATGTGTAATGTAACATGTAAAAACACTGTGTACATTCCACGTACTTCCTAAATATCTGGTGAAATGGCTCTTTTCTTTTGACTTTTTCAGAGCATAGAATGAATGTGCAGTGAATTCGCAGAAAAGCTGTGCGTGGAATTTCTGAGATGGTATTGATAGGTGTAATTTATTTTTTATTTACAGTTTCTCTGGCCCTTATTTTTCTTTCTTTTCAGCTGTCTGAATTCAATATCAAACAGCTTTGCAATCCCACAATGATGCTTCAAGCTTTAAAAAAATGGACTACAGCCAATGCCAATTTTGGGCAACTATCCAAAATTACACACCAGCTACACAGTGCAAAGTAACTTCCATTACCCTTGTATCACGTACCCACAACTTTTTCTTCTCCCCATTCCCTTGAATTATGACTTCCTTGTCTGGGTTTCTCCTATCTAGGAAACATGCTAATTGTTATTACTTTGATTCCTAACATGAAATATATTTAATCCTATGCCTGTTAAGTGCCTGACCAGTAGTTTCATTGTACATCATGTACTGTTCAGAAATGTAAACCATAAGCACTGTTCAAGGTTGCATATTGTGCATGATCCTTTTAGCTCTTTGTTTTGAAGGTGAACTTCCAGAAAATTACATTCATTATCTTCTATTTCTTAATGTATTAGAAAATTCTGTCCTAGTTTTGTAAAGATACTAGAGCCTACTGGCCACAATTCTGATGTCTTTAAACACCTTCATTAGGGAACTAGACAAGTCATCAAGCCACACAGCAACAGCTATGCTAGCTCTTTCAGACACAATTAGAAAGGGTGTCTCAAGTCTCAAAATCTTAACATTCACGCGATGCCAATTCTGATTTTATAAACACAAATAGATACCATAAATAACCTATTATTCCAACATATACTTAAAATATAATATATTGTATCATGAATTGTTTGAGTTAAAGTAAGCGAATAATTGAATTTCATGAATGATCAGTAGATTTAAAAATATTTCCAAACCAGTAATATTTTATACTAACTTTATATAGCAAGATAATTACATAAATGGGAACATTAAAAAAGCAGTTTAAGGTCATTTACCATGTACTTCTGAACAAATTTATGGCTATATTTTGCTACATCAGTGACATTACTGTTGATTCCCTGTTTCTGTCTACAGTAGTCATGGCATTGCTTTCCATAGGAAATGCCAGAAGAATTATAAAACTGAAGAGGCACACATATTTCTCAAGTGATTAAAAGGCTTTTTCACAAAGTCTGTAACAAGTCCATATCTACAAAATTAGTAGTCAAATGACCCTCAGACACACACCTCTAAGATTAGCTCACAGAGACTCTGCTTCACAGTAACTGATACTTCACATCTTAAGAAAAAAAAAAAAAAAAGCTTCATGGATTACTAATGTTTCAGGAGAACATTGTTGTAAGTTAACTTTATGAGGCAATGTAACTGAAAATATTTCGGCATGTCTAATTCCATACTATATATATGGTAATGGTCAACATAATCCATAAAATTAACGTATCCACCCAAACCTCTTACATTTCTATCCAGTACTTTTCAATTAATAAGCACTTAATCTGGCCAACAGCTCATAGGGGATCTGCTGCTGGTTCACATGGGAGCATGCAGGTACCCTGTTCAGTAGGTGCCAGAGATGCCCATACCAAAAAGCTATTCAGTAGGTCAAATTATGAGAGAAGTTGAGCTGGAAGTAGGAAACAAGACTTTTGGAGTAAAAAGAACATGTTTACATTGGGTTTAAGAACACCATCCTGCTCACATTGTGAAACACCAGTGCTTCTCCTCCAGCTCCCCCTGCAAAGCTAAGTAGAACTTTACTTTTCGTGTAGATTTTGTTGAGGACTATGAGGGGGTAGTATGCCTTCCATTTATAGTACACCCACAGGTTTTGTTATTGCTCTTTTGTTAAAGGCATGATAGACAGAATCATTAGCTGTGCAAATCATTTTCTTACATAAGAAGAGAGTGTCATGCGGTGATGGTTCAGGGGTGACTAGCAGCCCTGGTACCACCTGCTGCTGTGTGGGCACTCCCTCATCTTGCCATAAGAACGCAGTGGGTCTCTGGCAAATCCCTCAAAACTGTTCTTTTGTGCACCCTGCAGTCCTATTAATTTTTTGGACAGGCAAAACTCAAGGTTTTCCCACCTAGGTCCAGCTGTCTCACGGCTACCCTCTCTGCTGTATACCATAGTCTCCCCCCACAACCCTATGATTACAATAAACCACAGTAGCTCCTCTGAAACAATGGACCACCCCTTAATACAAAAGAACAGAGAGACCTGGCAAAATATTAACATTATGCATGGTTTGTGTGCCTGGCTCATTCTTCTTGATACCTTGGTGACCCACGTGCCCCAGGTACATCCCAGGAAGCTTGTGGTTCAGGCAAGTTGTATCCTTCTGTTCTTTGTGGCTGTGATGTCACCAGACAACGTTTTCGGCAATAACGCCTCTCAGAGTGTGCTCATTTCAACCCCTGGCCGTTTTCCTGCCTCTTGATTGAGGAGTATCACCCTCCTCCTTCTCACCAACTACAACAGCACTGCTGCTTCACGGCTGTCTTCTGAGTCAGACTGAAGGGCTGCTGTGACTTTAAAATAACTTAGCAAACCCCCTCTGTATATGTAGCTAAAGGTAGAATGGTTCCACTCACCTAGTCCTCAGTGTGGCTTCACAAATCGGGCAGAAGAATGCCGGGGCAGCTGGCTACAGCTTGGGGGTATGAACAAGCTCTTTTGTTGGCATCCCTCCACTTTTAGCTGCAGGCAGCTCATATTTCTTCTGTAGACACAAGGTTTGTTTTCAACAATTTAGTGTCCTTCTGAGTTTGAAATATGAGACAAATAAGCTGCTAATCAGATTTGAGCCAGGAAGTGGGTGCCCCTAATTTAATGGCTATTTTCTTAAGGACTCTTAATTCTTTTAAGGACCTCTGATTTCCTTTCTTGCTGATTTCTCAATAGCTCAGAGTTAAACAAAGCAAATCCATTCACATATTTCAATACACTAACAGAAGTTGCGTAGTGATAAAGTAATTGTGCATTAATCCCGTGTTCTTCATGTATGTATACAGACATAATAGACTAGGCAAGTAATTCTGCCTAGAAGAGCTAATCAAAGGTTTTAATTTAATCAGTTCATTTTATGTTCATCTTTTCTGTTTTGTCAGCCTAATACACATAATAAAAAATTAATCTCTTCATTGTTTTAGTAATTTGAACCACTATTTTACAAAGGGTACTTGACTGACAGTCATAGCCAAATGAAACAACATGTTTGCCTGCCCTCACTGGAATTTTAAATAACTGTTTTAATTCTATGCCTTGAATAAAATAGTTTCTTTCCTCAACAACATGAGGGACAAACAAGAGAAATGTAAGGCTTGTGTTCATTTCTTTCCGCCCTCGATTTTCTGATGTTGGCTTAGAAATCCTTCAATATAAATAATTCCCAGTATATGCATAAATAGTCTACTATGCTGTGAATTTATTGAGTCTCCTAGCACTCTGTGAGACAGGTATGGGAAAGGTAGTGCTATACAACCCCAAAATAACCTTGTTTTTCTAACTAAAAACCATTAACAATCATCAAAATAATGGTCAATAGAAAGGAGGTTTCAATACAAAAGCCATAAAAGAATGAATGGGAAACAAAGTGATTTTTCATTCATGGCCAATGACCTTTCATTTATACCCAACAGAGCACCAGTAATGGTAGCACAAGCCTGAGAAACTACTATGAGGGCTGAACGCTCCAGTGCCAAAATCCTTTGCTCGTCAGAAGCTTTCACAGAACACACTGAAAATAAGTAAACAATCCCCTTGCTGTGGAGCCCATGGATAAAAAGAGCTGTTTGCCTTGCATCCTTTTCTCTTGGAAGATCCAAATATGGTCTTTTTGATTATTTTTGTCTTTTCTCTCAGCCTATGCAGGCAATCAGGCAACCCTGGGAGAAACTCAGCATCTCAATGACCACACTGTAGAAAGCAGACATTCAGCCTTTCCATTAAAATGTTTTACACAATGAAGTTTTCTAAATAAAAACAATAGGTTCCTTTATCCTCTTTTTTTTTTTTTTTTGGTCAGACAAGCCTTTCTAATGGGATTTTTATAAATATTGGTAACTTTTGAACTTATGTTTATACCATCTTTCATAGCATTACCATTATCACCATGGAACATACTGGTGAGAGAGGGTCTTCTTTCCAAAAGGCTTTCTTAATAGCATATTTCATAAAGATATTGATTTTAATTTATTGAGCAGATTAATAGCAGAACACTAAATGGAATCGGCTGATGGATTAGAGGAAGCCCAATAAGCCATTCATAACTTATGCCAGGATTCAGACTAATTCAAGACTTGGAGAGCTAAAAGCCTCCTTTGTTCTGCATATAGTCAGGTTACAAGATGCAGCTCCTTGACAAAAACAAAATTACAAACCTGCTGCATTTGCTGTCAGAAAAGCTGCCTGCAATTAGGATCTTTGGCTACCAACAGTGACAATAAGAGTGGGAATAGGAACACATTCAATGACCTTGAAATGTAGTCAGGTATCATTATCCCCCATAGTTTATGTATTGGTATGAAAGAATTGGACCTTCTTGTCTCAAAAAGAAAAGTTCTTGAATATATATATATAGTTACTTGATACTGTTCGCATTAGATGTATAAAATATATTAAATCACTAAATACTGTACTACAATGATGTGTGTACACACACACATATATTTACATATAAATATATATAACAATAACCCTACTTAGACTTCAAAAGATGAACTTATCTAGGTTTCAGAGAAGTTACCAATCCATGGTCAAAACATGCCACTTTGTAAAAAATTTTTCAAACTGTAGAGTGAAGCAAAGGAAGGGCACTTTGAAACGACATACGTATTTAAAAATAAGACACTTCACTTCTTGCTGCTAATAGGCTCTCTGTTATCTTTTAGTGGTGCTATATAAAATTGTCTCCCACATTTTTCAACCCTGATTGTAAAAATGCTATTTTTTGCTTCAGCTGGCAAAAGATTCTTTTGCTCCAGCCTTTACAGATAGAACAAAAAGAACCAGCCTGACATAGAAAAGCTCTTAAAGACTCAGACTTATCCATGAGAAAATAGTCCCTGTGTAGGCCTGCAGAGAGCACGCTTTCCAGGGTGTGCCGAGACAGCCTCGCCATGCTGAGTACTACAGAGTGTGGAAGGAAAGCGGGCACTGCAGCCAGCTAGGCACTGCCACCACGCTCTGCATTCACTTTCTGACAAGCTGGAAGCCTTCTTAACACCACGTGCCTGTCCTGTGAAGACAAGACTATCTTTTGCAGTGTTTTAAGGTTCTTGTTACTATATCCAATCCATTTTAAGACAGCTTCCCAATTCTCCTTTTCCACAGACTCTCCTTGTTACAGGAAAGGCCTACAATAACAGTAAAATATGCAACCCAGACACATTAGCTAGCTGAGCAGATTAAAACCAACGGCTACTATTTAACAACTTTAGATAGGAGCTATAGAAAATAAATAAATTATTTAATAGCTTATAGGAAAAAGTTAGAAGTCTTTATAACTGACTTTATGCTTTCTAGTAATGTGTAGCTTGTAATCCCATTAGTCAGCTCCCTTTTTCATGGTACACTAATTTGAACGCTTTTATTATTTTTCCTGGAATATGTGTATTCTGCAGGCACAGTTTCAGGTCCTTTGCCATTGTTTTGTGTTGCTGTGCTCCTGCAGCCGGAGATGGCATTTCTGAGAAAGCAGGTGTGTGGCCAGAACATCCCCATGACTCAGTAATCTCTGGCTGCCAGAACTATCCCTTAGGACTTTGGACTGCCAGTTGTAATTAACTTTAAATCCATAATTCTTTTGTGAGAAAAAAAACCCCAACCTTCCCAGGCTGGACTGAAGATACACCTGTCTGAACAGATGATGTTTATGTATCGTATAGAAGGGAAGTATATGTTGGTTGATTAGAAAGGTATCAATTTAGAATATTCACAAGTGAGTTTTAAAAACCACTGCAAATAGGGATCCAATATTACCGAGAGGAAAGAAAAGTAGTGGACAATTTTCTACAGGTCACTTGTTTCAAGACTCGCTTTATTTCTGTGTTGTGGTGCATAATAACACCTGGAGGCTCATAGTACCAACCCTTGCCATGAAGTCAGTTATTTCAAGATTTCATTACTTATTATTCTAAAGGGGGATCTGTATGTTGCTAGAGCTCATATTCCTTAAGATGATGAGCCCATTTTTAAGGGCTGTGGCTTTTAGAGCCTTTTCTTATCTCATATTTCTCATACAGTTAAGGTTATGCTCACTTTTTTCAGAGTGGGAAGAGTTTTCTAACTCATGGAAAAAACAAATTTTAAAAAATGACATTGCAGTAGCCATCCTATAGATCTTTGCATAATAATTGCCTAAATTAATATAAATTTTAAAAATGCTGCATTCTTCAAAGTCTTCACACATACAAGCTGCACTACACAATAAGTAACATACAGCCATAGAATCAAATTTTGGGGTAGAAGGGACCCTCAGAGGATATCTAGTTCAACCACACGCCCAAACCAGTTCTAAATAGATCAGGTTGCTCAGGGGCATGTCCGGCTGTGTCCAACTGAGTCTTGAACACCTCAGAGAACAAAGATTCTGTAATCTTGCCGGGAAACCTATTGCAATAATTAACCACTTTTCTGCAGAGCAGCATCCTTGCAGCTTGCACTGTTGCATGAGATTCCTTCACAGATGCAAATCCTCATACTTTCTCTTGCTGAATTTCTTGTCTGTTCAACCCATTTCTCCAGCCTGCCCAGGTCCCTCTGAAGAGCAGCTCTGCCCTCCAGGGTATTCACTGCTCCCCCCAGTTTGGTGTCATGCATATACTTGCTGAGAGTGTACTCCATCCCATCCTCCATGCCCCATTATTGCAGACATTGACTAATATTGGTCCCACTTCTAATGCCCGAGGGACCCCACTGGCCACTGGCTGCCAGTTGGACTTGGCACCACTGGGTACAATACTTTGATCCAAGCACTCCAGCCAGTTTTCCACCCACCCTGATTATTTATCCCATCCATAACTCATGAATTTGGTGATAAGGAGACTATGGCAGACTGGGACAAAGGTCTTGCTGAAAATTAAGATATACAACATCCACTGTCCTCCCCTTCCCTACACAGCTGGTAGCCTCATCAGAGAGAGAGCAATGAGGTTATCAGGCACAATTTGCCCTTCTGAATCCCTGCTGGCTGCTTTCAATCACCTTCTTACATTAAAGTCTTTAATGACTTTAACTAAACCTGGTAAAAGCCATAACTTTACCAAGGACCGAGGTGAGGCTGATCATGGATTTTATTGTAATAATTTGAGTTGTTACTCTTTCATTTGCATTCAGTGAAAAAGAATATAAATCTAACAGAATAAATTACTTAGAGAGTTTTGTGTACTTTAATACTACAAGCCAGTGGCTTCAAATATGGAAAAAAGCTACAAACCTGTTTGGAGCAAGACACATCGCACTGACTGAAGAGGGATGGAGGCAGCATATTACCAAATATTAGATAACCATGAGTCAGTTAATTTTACAGACTCCTATAATGGAGCTATATTGCTACTACTGTGCAAAAATTATTGAGGTACTTCATTAAAAGTCAGATAAATAATATCCCATTTCTTTTTCTCAGGATGTGTAAATAAGAAACACGGTTAAAAGAAAAAACAACAACCTAAATCACTGCTAGTCTTTGGGACTCATCCTGTAAAGTGCTGAGCAAACACTTACTGAATAAAATGAGCCTTACTGAATAAAATTCTAATTAGAGTAATTGAGCTTTGATAACTGCTATGTCATTAAACATAAATGGGCTTTAAACTAATTGTATTTGCATTGTATTATGATTTCTATTAATGAATGCATTAATGTTTATACTCCAGAAACACTTTTGGAGTAAAATATTAAAGTTTATACCACTTAATCTGAAGTGAAATGCCCTATGAATACAAACCTGGCTTGGCATTGCTGGAAAAGGTTCTGTAAAGAAATACAGTCCTGATCTTCCCTGCATTACTAGAAGAGCAAAGGTGCCTGTCACCTCTTTGGGCTTCTTCCATCATAGACAAGGGGAGCTGTGTGTGGTCTCTGCAATGTAAGTCGGGGTACAGTGTGGGATTTCTCTAATTTGGGCCAGTTGCCACCAGCCCTACCGAGTCCATGATGCAGCCTCACTAATAGAAGTCTTGTTCCAATAGTAAGATGTGCAGAGGGACCCAATAGTTTTAGACATGGTGAAAGACAGAAAAATCATACAGCCATTTTCCATTTACAGAGCAGAACTGCCCACCAACCAAAACCAATCCAAAACAAGGAGGTAAGAGATGTAAATTGGTACTGAATATATCATCGCTGAACTACATAATACGTTTCTTTTTGTGGCATTGAGAATGAACACCACAAGGTCAGTCCTAACACAGACCTCTCCCGTTGGGCAAGTCAGGAAGCCCCTATTCCTTAGCTGTGCCAGGTCCCACTGCCAAACCTCATTGGCCTTGTCTAGGATAAATAGAGAAAAAAAAAAAAAGACAAACAAAATACCAACATGCCAAACCCCAAAACCAGCTTTATGCAGTTTTAACCTGAAGGGGAACCCGAGACCACCCATAGTGGCATTCAGGATGGCTACCAATAACTAAGCATTTGCTCTGTGAATTCAACTTTACACATGAAGCCTCCTTTTGTACAGTTGGTCTTGCCTCATTTCATTTCAGTTGCTACCAACAGACAATAGTCAATGAATGATCTTATTTGCCTAGTTGGATGCAGAAACATGAAGCCTGTATTGTTTTTCCTGTACCCATGGCATATTCCTTTCCACTGCTCCTTCACAAGATTATTACAATTTCTGCTATAAATGTAAAGTACAATACAAAATGCAAAAATAGTAATAATCCTCTAAAAAAACAATTCTTTTCATCATCATTCCTAATGTTGACCTTTTTCACTGGAATATTTGCAGAAGGCAAGACCTGCGAGACAAGAACACGGACACAAACTTGTTTAAATATTCACATGAATATTCATACGAACAGGTGTGCATTATTTTCTAGTTATTGCTTCCATGAGGAGAATGGTGCAAGTTATGAAAATTAGACAAAGTTCAAAAAGCACACAGTAATAAAAGTATTAGGGAAAAATTCCGAGTTTAAAATCTGCTGCTTTTCTATTAAAAATGATTGCCTAAGGCCTACTTTCAGGAGTTTGCATTTCCAAATTCAAGTAGACTAAAATAAAATAATTGATTAATTATATGCTGGCTGACCATTAATTTTGTTTCATAAACCGAATCATCCAATTTTCTGATTCAAATACATTGAATATTCATAATTCTGGAATGGAAGGCAAGGATATGAAGATCACTTTTTGTCTAAATAATTCTGAGCAGCTGGATAGCTGAAACTCCAATTATTAGACACACTAGCACATTTCCAGGAGTTTACAACACCTTCCATGCTACAGGACAGATCTCACTGTTTCTGGCCTGAATTTGCTGGTGTTCAGTATTTCTGGTAAGCTTTTCAAGATAACTCTAGTTTAACTCACTAACAGATACCACGCCAGTTCTGATATTTGGTCTTCCAGAAATGGTGAGTCTGTTGTCTTTTTGCCGAGGTACCTACTGCAAGTATTTTACACGATGCAAGTAGTTGCTCTGTAAACCCAGACCAAAAATAATCTTCTATGGAGGTGAGCTTTATCTTTAGGGTTTGGCCCAGAGCTGAAGGTGAACTTCTCTGGAACTTGGGGCTTGCAGGCACTGGTATTCTCAGCCATGTGAAGTGACATGAGGATGGTTAGTACTATCGCAAATGATAAAGCCAAAGGTAAACAAGGGAATTTCTTTACAGAGCGGTCCCTTACATTTTGAACATTAAAATGGAAAAAAAGCAAAACAGTGAATGTCTTTTATTTATTTGCTACACACATTTTACTTGCATAGTTTGATTAGCCCTCTCAATAATTTTGACTTCTGAGTTTTTGAGTTTTATAGTGAAGCCTAACTCATTCAAGCCACTGCATAAAGTGGTGTACAAATGAGAAGCACCTATACCCCTGGCTCCTGGTAATGAATGATGCATTGCACCTCAGGCATGCAGGTAGCTGTCTTGGAAATCTCAGGAGAAAAGCAGAGGTGGACATAATACTTAGCAAGTCTGATGCCTTTAAGATATTCTGAACTCACAGTGCAATCTACTGCTCTTGTGCATGCACCTGTATTTCTTTTAGCATGAGTTAGACTTACTGTAGACTTGACTTCCTACTTGATTTCCAGAGATCTGAACATCTAGGATGACATGATAAATCAATCTTTTTCTTCTTAGATAATATTTGTCAGTGTCTCCAAGGAAACTCACTAGTAAAGAAGTTATGACTCTCCAGATGGATGTTAATATATAGATGGAGTTAAAGTGGTGGAACCACCAAGTCTCCTAGCATTTTAAGAACGATGATTCAGATCTGCCTGGTGGTAGAAGCATACCTTTCATACCTACTTAAAGGTCAGGTTGTCTTCATAACAAGACTTTATTTTCTAGAATTATGCTGTATATTCCACTAGAAAGCTTTGCACAATTGCATATTATTGGTTATTTTAATCAAATGTAACACAACATAACCAAATATAATACTGTAGTTTGAGTGTAATGACTTAATTTTTCTTTTTCTACTTTCAAGATCTGGCAATATTTTTTGAAGTGCTGTCGGTCTAAGACAGTGCTGAGAAGTTTTTTTTTTCAAATGAACACCTCGTATGTCAGAAATACAGAGTTTGGCTTAGTTCATTGCAGTGCTGTATGGAAGTCTAAGTGATCCTTCATGTATTCTTCAAATATGCAGGTAGCGTAATCCTTGTTTTTAAAGAAATAGTTACACATACTAATTCAGTATAAAAATGTAATCTTACTGCAGCCTGATGAATAACATCAAGCCTGCTTCCCTACAGTATTCAGTTTTCACCAGAAGAGCTCTGTTGGCTTAACTGAATTTAAGCTGTGATTAAAGCAGTGCAGGAAAAAACTGTGACAAATATAGCTCATACACCACGGATGTAATATTTTATCATTTTTTTCATCAGGAAGAAGGTTAAAACACTACACATACATAGCCCCTTGTAACAGAGACAAAACTTGTTAATGCCATTTGGAAATGACCACATTAGGGCAAGGGATGCTTAAAACTCACATGGGCACCAACAGAATGAAGGTACAGTAGGTGAAAAATGTGCTGCAAAAGGAACTCTGGAGAAGAGGTAGTACAGGAGATAAAGCACTGCTTTGATGTCATGTCAGCCATCCCACCCTACAATCTACATCTCCTATGAAAAAACACAGGAAGATCTGCTTTCTGGCTTGTTTAGGTGTCAGTTAGATGAACAGGATTCTTCATAACAAATAAAAACCTACTGTTTTGAATGGTGGTTTTAATAACAAAATTGGAAGTGTAAACGGTCTGTACAATGTTCTACAAAGATTAAAGGTGACAGAAATATATTTGTGTTCAACAGATTGTCTTATGGTGAAAAATAACTTTGTACAAGAGCTTAAGTGCTGAATAAAATGTTTTGTGACAGAAATTTTCTACAAAGGAAAAATTGAAGGAGGCATGTTTCCAGTGTAGGGGGCATATATTTGACATACAGTAAAATTCACAAGTATTTAATTGTTGTATTTGTAAAATACATGCAGTGAGCTCTCTGCAGCTTTTCAGCCAGTTCAGCCTGTCTGATTACACTATTTTGAGCTAAGTGTTTCAAAAGTCACAAGCAGCCTTTGCTAAATGATTATCTCTAATCAGCCATACCCATCTCATTATCAGTGGCTACACTGGCTGCTCGTGCTGTAGTTACCCCCGCGTGACTTTTTGCTCATTTGCAAAGGCAAAAGACTACACAACTTGTGGGAGCCTCAGCCTTTGCCCAAGTTGAAAATTGACATTGATAAGCATCTTCAGTACAGAGTTTGTCCTTTTCTGCTCTAGTGTTTGCAATACCCTATTATCATCTATATTTAGGAACTCTCACAACTTCTGTATATGTATTGCTACTTGCATTAAAAGGTCTGTTAGAATCTCATCCTCAATCTAATAGGTACAGCATTATGTTATCACCCGACAGCAAGAAGCGACACAGAAGGAAAACTCACTTTTCAAACAAAGCTGAGGATAATTTAGTTTGGACCACAAGCTGGATCTACTCGTAAAAACTAAATTTCACCTAACTTTTGGTCACTGCACTTTGTGCATATCTGTGGGAGGAAACAAGGACATAATTACTACAAAGAAAATAATGTTCCTGCCCATAGATTTTCTGTCTTTTATTAAATGTGTCATGACTGGTGGAATCAGATATATTGTTTTGTAAATGTAATTATTTCTTCATATCAGTATTAGGAAAGAAAAGTAAACAGGATTCAATCTAATTTATGAGACACTTTAGAAGATGATTTGAAGCAGACTGATTACAGTGTATCAGTCTTAATTACAGTATATATAAACTAAATAATATGAAATATTAATCTGCTGTTTTCAGACGAAAGAATCAATACACGGAAGTTAATTTTTTTCCATGCACTTAAGTCAAGAAATGAAGACAGCTTTATGTGGCTTTAGCATAGTTCTGGAATTTGACAATTAAATTAAAACAACCAAAATCTCATTCCTCCAAAATAAAAGCAGGAATCTTCAGAACTAAGCACTCAACTGCTTTTTTAATTGAATTTTTAAATCAAATCTATTTCTCACTTGCTTCTTGCAATGCTAAATAAAAGCATAAATAATTTAATTGAAAAATTAAATTAAGGATAATCAATTTGTGACAGATTTATGAAAGCATATAATGGCTCTTACACAATATTGAGCTATACTTCTTACCTAAAAAACAGATCTGGGGCACAATCATAATTTTGTTTTAGTTCTCTGGTTCTGGGATTCCCTCTTCTTACTGACCCCCTAAAACCCTATCTGCAAAGCTCAGCCTTGTGTTGTGCCCTGCAGAAGATTCTGATTCAAAAATAGAACTTCTTGATGCACAGGAAAAATATTCTCCATGCTTTAGCCCTTAGATTTGCAGCCTACTTTTTTCTGAGTTCAGCACTGAAACTCTTTTCAATTGTGTTGCTCCTGGGCACTGAATACAAGTTTCAGTCCTTGGTCTCTAGGATTTTAAGACTTGCAATAATGCCCTGTATATGTTGCGGTGCTTTCGTGCTCTCCTCCCCTGGCATGCCAGTGGAACAGTGAGCACTACCCTACCTACAGTACAGAATGATTGGTCTCAACATGCAGCACAATTTCTTACAAAGAGAGCTAAAACATTCAGGTTTGAGTTTCTAGGAAGTATTCTATGAACTGGTAACTGAAAAACATGATTTCACTGTGGTTTGAAGTGGTAGAGAAAGTGAGGCAGGATAACACAGGCAAGCTGCCAAGTAGGAAAGTCAGATTTTTCAGTGCAGATGAGACCCTTAAACCTACAACTGTATGAGTACCCGGAATGAACTGGGAATAATTGTCTGGCTTGAGGTCAAATGGTATGTCAGAGCACATGTCCACACAGCTACCTACTCTCCGATCTCAGACACAGTGGCACCATCCAGACTGCTTGCTGGGAACAGCTTGTGGCCTGTGCTGTCACCCAAGCCATGCGGGTGGGTGCTGCTGGCCCGTGCCACATCTGCAGAGACTGCAAACCAGTGACCAGTGTGGACAACTGTGTGCTAATGCCACGGCTGAAACAGAGGCCCGGTTTAATTCACTGTTACAGTTTGATTACCTGAAGGATTCACACAACCAAAAAGGAGGTCCAAGCAGATTTCAACAAACAAAGTATAACTACAACACCCTAAAATTATCACAAATTAATTTTAATCTCTTAAGCATTTTGTAGCTTTCGAGTACACAGCATCTCAAGGTATGCATGCACGTTGGGCCAAATTAATCAGAATCGGGGACAGCACATCTCCTGTTCTGGACCAGCTGGCACTGCTAGATTACTCTACCAACATTAGAGTATTGTGTGGCTTCCACTGCCCTCTGGGGCTGGCAATCATGGCAAATCATAGAAACAAGAGTGTTGAGCCTGCCTCCTTCCACCTGTTCCAGTCCCTTCCCTCCTCACATCTATTTACTACCCCATGGCTTCTCTGAAGGTCAGCCATCCAGACTCCTGATCACTAAGATTTTGTGATGAAGATTTGGCATGTAAATTTGATATTTATTTTATTTTCAAGGTACCATTTTTGCTTTTTCTCTTTGAGAATTAGTTATTCAAAAATGTCAAAGACAATTTCCAATAAAAAAAATTGATTTTTTTCTTCTCTCCCTGTGTCTGTACCCACATACACAGCTATTTTTCTCTGTATTCTTTTCTTATACTGAGGATAAGCATACAGGTTGGGGTTATTGGTTCATTTGTTCAGCCAATTTTGCAGAACTGTCCTTGGCATTCAGGGACAAATAATTCTTTCCAATCAGCAAAAAGGAGACAAAAGAGATAATCCAATACTGCATTAGATTTGCAAGCAGTTCAAGGTGTTATCAGGCTTAAAGATCTTTTTTCAAAGAGATGTAGGGGTTTCTCAAAGAAATATATAGAGCATTATAAACTTGAAGTTATAGTTCTAGCAGTGGAGACAGCAGAGGCAGTATATGATTTCCTTTCAGATTCTGATGACCTTGACACTGTAATTACGAGCAAACAGTCCATTATTGTTATGTCTTTAAAAAAGACAATGATTGCCTCTACATTTCTTGATTGCCAAGAAAAGGGATTTCAATACTCATTTATCAATTACTTGGAAACACCTAATACCAAGGTTAGTTTCAAATTCTGATTTCAATTTGCTGAAAGCAAAGATGCCAGTAAATTTTCAATCTATCAGCTTTGGCCCAAGCTAGGTCTTATGATAACACTTAAAAAAAAAAAAAAAAAAAAAAAAAAAAAAAGAAAAAAGACACAGCTGCCATTTCCTATCTACCAACAGATGTAATTTTATATTTTTCCTGCATAATAAACAATTTCCCCCAATTAGGAGTGAAATACATCACTGAGTTAACATGAAAGCAGGAAGGAATTGCTTAGGAAAAGATACAAGGACTAGGCCTGAAAGTGCCAACCATCCTTTCCTCCTATTGGTTTTAGTGCTCAGCATTTCACAAGGTTTGACCAGGGCCAAATTAATCACTTGCATTTAAATGCCCGCGTTATTTCTCTCCAGTTAATGGATGTCGTGCTTTAGCATGAAGAGAAGCCCAAGAGAATTGCATCGTGTAGAGCAAGAGCGCAAAAAATAGCCAAAAACCCAATCAGATCCTGAAATTTAATGCTTTCTCTCTCTCCTACCTGCTAGTATCTGCAAAATCTTCCTTTGAACTTCTAAACATAGAAGAGATCAATTTAAAGGCAACATAAACAGAGGTGGCAGTCAGTGCCTCTTTTTAATCTATTAGAGTAGCTGTACCTCACTTGGACAAAACTGGTATTAATCCCAATTTCTCTGAAAAAAATGAAAAGTAGGCATTGAGATGGCTTTCACTGCTGTCTTGTCCTGACGGCCAGCATAAGCCAGTGCATCAGTAATTTCTAAAGGCAGGTTTAGATGGAGCTGGACACCTTCCCTACTGGCAATATGAAGCGGCCAGACATGAATTGACTCCTGTCAAGAGGATGTGTACTCCATGAACCATTGTCTACTACAGCAAGTTCTCCCTGCTCCACACACATGCTTCCCCTTTTAATATTTTTAAAATACAATGTTTAGCCTTTTTTATTTTTATTTCTTTTTTAAGACAACACCCTTAAGATGAAACAAATGAAAACAAAGCATGAGGTGGGAGATTCTACTTCCCCTTGTATGACTTCCTGTAGTTTCACAAAGAATCACAGAATGATATGCTGTTGGAAGGGACCTCTGGAGATCATCTAGTCCAACCCCCTTGCCAGAGGAGGTCCACTTCGAGCAGGTTGCACAGGAACACATCCAGGTGGGTTTTGAACGTCTCCACTCCCTTTATGAATGAATCTTGCTCTTTTTCATATATTTATTGACATACTATAAACCAACAATAACCCTGCTTAGCAAAAGTCTTAACCTGCATACCAAGCAGCTGCAATTTTACCTTGTAAAGCTAGATGCATCTGCTTCTAGGGAAAAGAGGTAAATCTGCTAAATGGGTTTACAAAGGTTCACTTGCTTTTGCTACACCTCTCTCTTAGCTTATAATTCTCAAAGACATATATGGAGAGGCCTTCCACCTTCTTCAGGTATGCATCTCGGAAACATTGAAATATATTTTTCTGATTTTCTGATTATTTGCATCCTATGTTTGAATGCTTTTATCAAAAACAGTGAAATATGAGAGCAAAATAACTCTTTGGACACAGATATCGTGAGGCAGACACACATTTGCAGCATTTTAATGTTTTCATAGTTCCTTTGATTCCAACGCCCTGACTCAAACATGTTTCATGTTAACCATGTGTTTGAAGTACTTTTTGAGACATAGACCTAAACAAGAATTCTTTGGCTAAGAAATACTCATCCAATCTCCCATTTATGAAATAAAACTGATCTTACCTCAGCCCTTTCTCTTTTGAGAGACAGAAAATTCCTGTTTCTGCTTGTAAAGGGACTGGTGTCAGAGAAGTTCCCGAAGAAATGATGAGCTGTAACAAAACATATTCCTTGTGAGGTGAAGT
Organism: Calidris pugnax; assembly: GCF_001431845.1. Lineage (NCBI taxonomy): Eukaryota > Metazoa > Chordata > Aves > Charadriiformes > Scolopacidae > Calidris > Calidris pugnax. Next base: position 7,282,043 of record NW_015090794.1, read on the forward strand.
TCATACTCAAGAAAGAACAATACAATTTCCAGGTCTCCTGTATTAAGTTTTTCAGCTAAAAACAAATCTTCTAGTACCCAAAATAAGATTCAAACACTGGTTCTGCAAACAAATATGAAAAGAAGGGTGGTTTCACATGTCAGTATTCAATTCTATAAAGCTGCTAGACTTCACAAGCACTTACAAGATGTGAATAAGGTTTAAAAATCCCCATCCTTTTAAGAAGCAATTGTTTTAAATTTGCTCACAATTAGAGATAATAAGGATTTTGCTTTATTTAAAGAGAAGTCTTAAATTGATTTAAAAGACGTAAGAATACTTTTATCTATGGATTCAAAAGCAAGTCCATGAGACTCAACGGAGATGTGTCTTTTCTCCAAGTTTTGGATCAGGCTTGGTTGCCAGTTTGATTCTAAATAGTGTTTTTAATGAGAGCTCTCTAATGCTATCTTACTGAAAACAGCTGCGTTTTTTTTAAAGAAAGAATTACAACTCTCGGCAATGAGCAGAGAACCGTCAAAATAGTGTAATAAAATTTTGATTCTGAGCAGATTTGCTTTGGCCTGCATTCCTCTCATTTGGAGAGACCTGGATGTCAGGATTTGGGTGGGCTCCAAGCTACCATCCCTGCCACATAAAATCCAGTTTGGATCCCAAGAAACCCAGAGGTTTATCAAGTTATGTAATACTAAATTATATCTTTTAATAAGCAAATCTAGTGTTAAAGTCCTGAGCTTTTGCACCCACTAGGGTTTTCAGCATTTCTTTGGTCCTTTTATGGCCATCCAGGATCGTGCCTAGGCTTCTAGCAAGCTCTCTTTCTTCTACTGATCCTGGAGTTGTTATTACCTTCAAAAGCATTGTTTGTTTTCATCAAAACCAATGTTTGGCAGTTACATTCTACCACAAAATCCCATTCAGCTCTTCATAAAAGGGATAAGCAAACAAGCTCTGTTGAAGACCTGATTCTTGCTCTTGTGTTTTTGTCAGCTCGTTGTAACTGTAGGCCGCTCTGAGAGAGGCCGTGTGCCTCAAGGGCTTCCAAACCTTTTGCCTCCCCTGGGCAAGGAGATACAGTTTGACTTAATGGTTCCAGATGGTTACTAGAGATTAGTACTGCTTAGCTATATTGCATTGATGATCATTCTCAGAGCAGGCAAGCAGTAATTAATTGATTCCATCTGTATCTATATTTGGGCAGAGTGTGATTTATAACGACCATTGCTACAAAGGGACAGAGGGCATGCGATTAACAAGTTAGCCCTGATGGGCTATACGGGTTTTGAGAGACTGACAGAACTGACAAGGCTTTCCATAAGAACGTTTCTATACAAGTTAAGCTATTGTAATGAACTTACTATAACTTGAAGTTCGAATACAGTGTATGTGCTTTGCTGTGCAATTAAACTGTAAGAACTATTTCATGACAAAATTTGTCCAAATAGAGAGGCACTGAAAGTAGTATCTGGAACTACTATTGTGTAATTTTCACCTAGAAGGTCACATCACCTCAGATAAGTGAAGCAGTTTCTATTAAGGTTTACCATTTAAAATTGAACCAGAGATTCTCTGTCAGTGACCTATTTTAGGAAACACAGAGCGCAAGATATTGCAGCACATACACTGAAGTTGTCTGTCTTTATTATTTTTAGACTACCTGCTGTTCTGATAGGTTATTATCAGTACATATTCATGAAAGGACGAAAGAACTTTTCTGACTGCTTCAAAGCTTCCAATGTTTATTGTAAGCAAGGATCTTCTAGATATGAAAATTCAAAGATTGTTCAAAACTTAGTCTCATAACTGTCACTGTACATGGTCAGAGTTAGGAACCATATCGTGTAACATTCTGACTCATTTGGGAGATGTGAGGGACTTTATAGGATTTGCATAAGAGTTCTCTGAATTAGTATTTTTGGAAGTTGTCATCTTGATGCTGAGAAGCCCACAAGAGAGCCAAGTTCTGCCAATTCACCTGCTTAATCTATAAAACAAGATCTGCAGACAGTTCCTTATTTCTATAAGGCAATTTCTACTGTATTGAATTACATGGTTTTGATGCATTTCATTGTTTGTTTCCATAGATGTGACTCACTGTATCACAAAAGAAGCATTTGAAGGACAAATGCAGACCTGTTCTTATTAGCAATGGCAGTTTTTCCTCAAAGAAAACCTTGCTGGGATTAGTACTTGAGCACAGTCACTGGTTCTAGACTGATGGGTGAATTTCTCCTTGTGAAGACTGGACTTTGGTTCAGCATATTTTAAATGGGTCTTTCTGAGTATTTTATACTCTTTGAATAGAACTCTAACAAATTCAGTAAGTGGATTCACTTGATCAGAAACCTGCTAAAAAGAGCCAGCTGAAAATTTGATACTTGAAAACAAGTTAACTATATGAAGGCTAGCACTCTTTCTTTTACAGAGGCAAACATAGCTCATGCTATTATTCACCACTCTTTTTTGCAGTCCAAGTACAAAACAGGTGACTATAGTATTTCAGTGTAGGCCTATCTATAATTAAAATAAACTTGCAAGTCATCTTTTCTGGCTATGCTGTAGTAACAGCTGTCAGACTGAGCAGCACTTTGTAAATCACCTTCTGTTTAACATGCAAGTGTTACAGTTATTTATAACTATACCATATAAACGTCACAAAGGATGTTTGGTGATTCACAGATGATAACAAAGAACATACTGTGGGACAGACATAAGAGAGAAAGCAGCATGGTTTTTTTGACAGAGACATTTGGAGTTCTTCACTATTCCTAAGCAATCCCCAAGGGCATCAGCATCACCACTGGATTGGACTGAAAACTCAGCTCTGCTGAAGCCAGCAAGATCTTTGCCTTTGTTTTTCAAAGAGTCAAACTTTCACTGATGGCTTTATGTGACAATTAATACTATATTACCATAGAACAACGGAGTGAAAATTTGAGCGTGGTAGGTTTTCTCTGAGTGCAATAATTCCCCAGGTTCTATCTACCCCTGAACCATCAGGTACTGCACATATAGCGAATGAGAAAGCAAAAGAAAGGAGATTTTTTTAAAAAAAAGTATTTATCAGTTAAAAATTAATTCTTATTAGCTGTTTCTAACCAGTAGCACATTAGTATTTGCACTACTTTAAAATCAGTAGCAATGTAACATTCTGTCACTTATGAGCATTAGAAACAATTGTTAGAAGCAATCCCTAGCCACTGGGTGAAATTAAATCTCTGTGGCTGACAGAAGTAGTTTTGGCTGTAATTACTGGAGGTGGCATTGTGGATGATTTCAAGGGCAAAAAATCCAAAATTTTCAGATGGAAAACAAACTTAGAAATAGTATCAGACATACAATTCATTAATGGCCATTAAAATTTTTTTATGATTTTAATGTAATAGAAAAGCTACAGTCTGCATCCAGCTCTTTTTATTTCTTTTCAACTTTAGATTCCTTTTTCCTTTTACTCTTCTGTTTTACTCAGGTTTTATAGCAACTCTCAGAGAAAACATATTACAATAAATTTGTCTTTTCAAAGCACCTCTAAAACCTCACACCATTACCTGGTAGCTAATGCAAACCTTATCAGCTCATCTAGCATAAGTTTTCATGGCTTTTTGAAATAATAGCTCGTAGTTGCTCTTGGCCAACATAACTACTATCTAAAAATTGCAAGCTCCAAAACCACCTATAAAACACACCACCAACAAAAAAAAAACCCACAGGCTTTATAAAGGCAGAAACACTCAATCAGATCCTGACAAAATAAACCACATAAATGTTATGTTTATTTAAATTCTTCACACTCTTTCTTTGAAATGAAGAAGCAGCGTCCACATATCCTTCACAGTTCATTAATCTTACCAGGATGGAATGGCATATTAATCAAAACTAGTGAAAGAAATGCTGTCCACAGCTGACTGTAACATACACAATATGTCTCATTGAGTTTCTTTGGAGAAGCATGTTTATACAGCAGAGTACCCTTAAGGATTTAATTCCAAACATAGGCATCCCCAAGCATTTGCATAAATAAGAATACAAAAGATTTTTTCTCAAGAATTCCTTTGTTTTACTTAAACTAACTTTGTTGTTGAAGAAAAAAGCAAAAAAAAAAAAAAAAGGAAAATTCTCTTTAAGTGTATTTAAAGCCAGTGTATTCAATGTGGATTCTTTTTTTTTACTTAAAATAACTTTTTTTTTAAAAAAAAAAAAAAAAAAAAAAAAAAAAGGAAAATTCTCTGTTACATCTCTTTAAATTTCACCCAGGAGTTAATTTATAATTTCAGGGAGATGGGGAAAAAGATGAGATGGAGACATCTGCTGAATAAATGTCTCACAATTAAAGAAAAATGAAAATGAGTATTAGAAAGCAGAGCTATTTGTACAGCTTGACAATTGAATAATGCATGTTAAAATACGCAACTTTGGAGCGTACCCTGGAGTTAGCAGACAAGCTACAATATAGAAGTTTGGGAAAAATAATGATAATAGACTCTTTGGTTTGGCTTTCACCACTTTGACTGATGGCTAGAAATCAATACTACAGCTGGCACAGAAAGTAGTGCCATTGACTGTGTGTTCATTGCTTTTTCTATCTTCAGGAATTAGATTTTTGAAGTTACATGCGATCAATCATTAGTTTAGTCATTGTTTTGCAGTTCTGTGTTTTATCAATCAACTGACCTCTGAAGTTCTGAATTTTTTGCAGTTTTAATTCATAATAGTTCCCTGCACTACACTGATATATGTGTTTCCCCAATGCCATTATAGTTGCAAATAGAAGTCCATATGGCAAATCTAGAACATGTCCATGTAGAAGGAACATATTAAGCTTTTAAACACTCACTTAGAACAAGTTCCAACCCCCTGCCATGGGCAGGGACACCTCCCACTAGACCAGGTTGCTCAAAGCCCCATCCAGCCTGGCCTTGGACACCTCCAGGGATGGGGCATCCACAACTTCTCTGGGTAAGCTGTTCCAGTGTCTCACCACCCTCACAGCAAAGAATTTCTTCCTAATATCTAATCTAAATCTTCCTTCTTTCAATTTAAAACCATTACTCCTCATCCTGTTGTTACATTTCCCTGATAAAGAGTCTCTCCCCAGTAGTAACATCATAATAACGAAGAATTTATCTACATGCATACTCTAAATTCTTGCAATAGCATACTCCAGACTGTGTCTAATTTACTGTGTTTGGTTTAAAACCTCTCCCTTTCTCATCTCCTTCCCTCCCCATTTGGAACATATATTCACTTTGCCTAAGTATGCATCTTTCCTAGGAGGCCTAACTATCGGTCTTGAGCAAGTCCTGATAACAGGCACTCCTCAAACTGTGATTTTCTGTATGTTAATAGCACAGTTAATGTGCTTATGTTAATAAGACATTTTCAGTGTCTTAAAAAAACCCAAACAACCAGTACAAGAAACCCTATAATTTTCTAGGCTTTTCAGAATTAAATATAGGCATAAAATTCAGAATCCACTTAGATATAAGGATTGTGCTTTGGCACAGGTGTTGCAGTACTAAACTACTAAAGTAAAAGCAAATATAAGATAAGAAAATAGCCTACCAATCAGGAATTTTGATGATAGGTGCTCCTCTGAGTTTCCATAAATGACTATGGACTGAGGAAACCATTCCAGCCTTTCACCCAGACCCTGCAGGAAATGCCCTCCCCACACTCCCATCATGATCCACCTGACAGACACCTGGGACCAGGGTGTTAAATTAGAGTCACTTGACTAGGGGAGGACTGTGAAATCTGTAAGCATTAATTACATCAAAATAGCATTAGGCTTCCTCTCATTTTATTGAGATTGGGGAGATCCTGGGAGTGAATGGATTGAAAAAAACAAGGTGTAACAGGAGAAAAAAATCAGCATGAGTTAAAATATATTTGTAAGAGTTATGTGAAAACAAACGTGCAGTGTAGAATTAAGGTAATATACCAGGTGTTTGGGCTGTTTTATCTCACCTTTAGAGTCTTTATTCAAGGAACATTCTGCCACCAGCATACTTTCCATACTTCCATTCTGAATAATAGGAAGATTTGGAAACTAAGAACTTTTGCTTAAAGTATATATATTTGAAAAATTTAGAGCATATGTAGGTGTGATATTTTTATAATTTTCTCAAAATTTTAAAGAATCTGTAGATTGATATCTGTAGGAATATGTTGTATTTTAAATATTTTCTGTATTTTTCCCTCTAAGAACAAAACTGGAAAAATATATTTAATTTTTGTTCTTGTGTTGCGGGATTAAAGTTTAACTGATTCCAAGGACATACATGCCAGAGAAGACTGTTTTATGGTGGGAATAACTGGAAATGTTTCCATGTTAATCTAATTGAAGAACAACTCTTTCTGATGGCAGCCCTTTCTTAAAAGCTTTGTCTTAAATCCAGTTCCTCCCAAAAGGAGAATTAGTAGAGCAAGAGACTGCAACTGTTCTAAAAGGCAGTTCACGCGTTGCGTGACATTAGACTTGTTTTCAAAAAGAAAAGTAACAGAATCTCTTATACTTTTGCTGTTTTGCCTCTTTAGCATAATAATAGGTGCATATATCTTATTCCTATTAGTTTTTTTAAGTACTAGGGAGTGCTATTAAGCAAATGCAGTAAAACAATGTAAAGCAGGAGTGCGAGGAATGTGGACAAGATCAACTCAGGTTTTAATCATATGAATCACTGTTTTCTTATTACTGAATTGTTAATCTACAGTTTGGCATTAATCTATAGTTTGGTAAAGAAATGTATTTGTTTTATGGGCAGGACATAAGAAGGGATGGGGTCAAGTAACCCATTCCTTGCCTGGTCTTTGGGAAAGAACCAGGAGCACTTACAGCTCTGGGAAAGCTCTGCTGCTTCTCACCTCCACGCTCAGAACATTATTCTTCCTCCGCTATTCTGTAAAAGCAGATGGAGAGGTGTCTAGGCACGAAGGAAGTAGATGCTGTACCCTTTCTAAGTGAATGCAGTGGCCCTGTATGAGTTGTGTGCCCTAAGCTGCAGTTGAAGCACCAGGGTTTCTGCATCCCCAGCTCAGCACTGCACACGTGGGCCCTCGTCTGCGGCCTGTGACAGTCAATGGGAGTCAATGCAGTGACTACAGCGGGCTTTGAATCCAGCCCTGGAGAGGAGTTAAGGCTTCACTAGTCAGCATAAAGAAAGGCTGAAAAACCTGGTGAGCAACACAATTGCTTTGAAATATTTTTTCATTAAATTCTCATAGAAGGGACTCTACTATCAAACACCGTGTGGCATAAGAACAAGAATGTATTTTCCAACTCATGAATTGTCTGATAAGTGTTAGTCTTTCAGCTACTGGGAAATAAGCAACCGATTCCCCAATCAACAAAAAGTTGCCCAATAGCAAATACTACATAAAAAACACATTACATTTAACGCATTGAATGAAGAAATCTATGTTTATGGTTACTGTTAAGAGTCTTTTCTTTTCCTATGTTGTTATATTTCTTTACTGTATGTTTTTCTGTTTATGTGACAGTGCACTTGTAAAACAGAGCAGAGATTTTAGCCGCTATTACATATAGCTTCACATTGATTCATGCTGAATATTTTTTTTTTAAAATCTATCTTTCTGCAAGATGAATTTTTAATATGGCTAGCACTGAATTCTCTCATAGAACAATAGTTTTTTTTCATTCATCACCTCTACAGTCTCCTGCCTTTTGGCCCTGTAGTTTATTTGTAGTTACTAATTCTATCTGCTAGTAACACTTACCCTTAGGTCCTTTGTGCAACTAATGTCTTGGGGTACTAATAAAAAATAAACTGATTCCCTTATCATCAGAAATGTAAAATGATGTTGCTCTGCTGTTGCCCACAAAAAGTGGAAAAAAAATGAAGGTCAGTCATTTAATAGAAACAAATATTCAAAAGAGAAAAGTGTTACATTAAGCCAAGGATTTGGTTCTTGTCAAATTCCATTTGCTAAATGAAAATGTTTTAAAGTTAAATGACCGGGGAAGTCTTCTTAACATCTAAGAAGAGAAGTATTATTGTTTCCCTTTCACAATCCAAGAAAATATTTTCACTGATTTTAAGTTAGCCTCTTTGCTTTCAAGCATTGGACAAATCAAATGCAGCCACATAAAACCACACACTCATTCTGAAACAAACATAATTACAGAGGGCTGGAGATAATAAATGCAAAACACGAATATTTAGAAACTAGGACTCCAGAAATTATTTGCCAGAGGAAAAATGATCTGCGACAGACAAAGGAGATTTAAACATGAGTTTAAATTACTCACAAAGGCATCCTCAGGCTCTGTGTCCGATTCTCCTGTGTGTTGTCCAAAGAGGAACATGGGAGCACAAATCAGAGTTGGTCTCAGCTCATCCTTATGCTACCAGATTTTTCTGTTGTATCCTTTCTGGCATTCTGTTTTTTTAAGGAAAAAGTTTATAAAAGTAAGAAATCTCTTAATTTGTAAGTTGGAACTATAAAAATATTCTTTCCACCCACAAAGAATCTACTAGATCTACTCCTCAGCATCTTTTGGCCAAGGTCTCTTTTTAGCTAGTATAAAGAATACCAAAAAAGAAGGAGCTGCTCTTCCCCACAAACAGACTAACATGTTTCAGAAAGACAAAGCTGTTAAGAGAGAGCACACAAGTCAAACATTTCAGATCTTAGTCAGTATTGATCTTCCTGGACTTTTTTATTTGAGGTGAAAAATGTTTTAGAAAATAAAACAATGATAAAAAAAATGCATGGGTATTTATTCAGGAAACTTTTCATCAGTGCTTGCTTTTAGGTGGTTCTTACACAGAACAGACAAAGCAGTCAATTGCCCAAGGCAGCAAAGTGGGACAGCAGAACAGCCATTGCCCTCCTGACTTTTCCTCTACCAGAGCTCTGAAAAACAGCCCGGGTCTGCTAGTAATGACATGCTAAAGATTTTACAAACTGATGAAGGAAGTCATAACAGCCCACCCGACAAAATGCCTTTCTCTTCCAACGGGAAAGGATTAAGGCCATTAGAAGGAGGCAGTGAGTGAGTTTGAAAGAAAATTTCATGCTGCAAATACTGGAGCTTCCATGAAGAAAGACCATTCTGGAGCCCTCACTGGGCTGAGACGGAGCAGTGGACATCTCGGTTAACTCTGCACCCTGCGAAGGGGAATGTGCTGGTGAAAGACTATGAGCTGGTTCTGGCAGTGTAGTCCTATTGTGTGGAGGGAGACATGAGGATTCACGAAGAGCAGGGCTTACACTTGTGCCTCTCTCCAGAGGCAGGACTTTGGGATCTGATTCAGGGCAGAGGCCGAAGGAGGAGGCATTTACAGAAGCCCAGTGCAGCTCCCAGAAGAGGGTAATGCAGCAGTGGGTGGGAGGGGAGCCTGTTAAGGGCATTTATTACCAGTTGGTTCTATTAAATCAGCCTTCCAGCACAGCCTTTCTAGCTCCCTGTATGGTACTGACAGCATGGAGTAGCAGCAGAAGTATTTCCTCCTGATGTATTTTCCAGCACTAATTTCCTAGAGCTGCGAAGGGGTAATGTATCAGAGGATGGCTCCTCCTGTTCCCCACCACTCCAGTGCCTGGCTTGGTACACCATCCTTCAAAGTTTTGGGAAGGAAAGAGGAGCATGCTGGAGATAGGCAACATTGGTTTTCGCATTATTATTTTCCATGTCATGCCTCTGTTTGTCTCATGGGAACTCCAAATGATCAGCCACAAACTCTGGTTGATGATCCCTTTAAAATCAGTTTACTGTGCTCCCACAGAAAACCAGACTGTCCTTCAGGCAAAGCAGCATATACAAAATACGATAAATCTGCTAAAAACGTGCCTTTCCCTCTTTGAAGCTGCCTGTAATTACATACCTAGGGAATAGTTTGATGTTTACATTTTCAAGTATATGGCTGGTTGTATTTAGCATAATATTTTTCATCTTTTCCCTTTCTTGTTGCACTTTTTGTGGTCATAAATTAAATTATATTATGTTACAAAAAGAATGAGAATTGAGAGCAAGTCACAGCAGCCCTGAAACAAGAGGCCAATGACCAGTAAGGCATTTTTAGGTGGTGGCCACCTCCCCTGAGCCTTCTGAAAGAGATGCCAGCTGTCTCTCTCTAACAGTTCCCATTCAGAAGACAGCCTGGCTATTTCCCGTGATGTCTGGTGCCCAAAGGGATGTGCTGACTCGCCTGACGTCGCTTCTTGGGGAGCAAAGCTGGGCAGCTGCCACAGCCTCACCCCCCTGCAGCCAGACCAAATGTCTCTTGCTCAATAAAGCCGGCTTTGGGCCCTTGGGTTAAATTCTTCTCTTGGATTTAGAAGCATAAATTCTGAAAGTCTTAGTTGGTTTCAAAGGAGGTATTCCAGATTTACACCACTTTTCCTGTGATCAGAGGCCAAAGTGAGGTCTAGAGTATGTAAAATAAATCCAGGCTTTTGGTCTAAATTTATAAGGCTCCTTTATAAAGCTTTCAAACAAGATTTATCCTCTGGTTAAAAAAACGTTTCAGTTGACTTCCTCCTTGTCAGCCATTGAACAACATCCTCAAAATCTTCTTTTGCCACTAACGCAGCATTTATTATTTATATATATGTATACATGTGAACTGTACCATGGAAGTAATTTCAATTATAAATTTACTGTCTTCCTTTCATAAAATAATTGTGGCCTTAAGATTTTTCTTGAATTCATTTATTGCTTTCACATACATTCTCTAAAATTTTAATAGAGTAATTTATATTCTTCAGGTAGGTAGTTAATTTTCTTCACACAAATAATTGACTGTTAATGCAACTTTCTGGTTGCAGACATGAGCTCCGAATAATGGCCTTTAGGAGCTATGCACTGACATCAGTAGGATTTGTATGTGTTTCTGCAGGCTAAATGTCACTCTATGTTATTAATTTTTGGGCAGTATTTGTTTGCACATTTTGGTTTTCAATATACTGGGCATTAGAATTAGAGAAGCTTAATGATGCATATTATAGTTTAAGTCTCTGAATACTTAACATATTCATTAAGTATTTTCATGTACTTCCTGGAAAAATTCCTGCTTTTTTGTCAGATGTTTTAATGGATGGTTAGTATGCATGCTATTTTGTGCTACAATGGACATCAGCTGTTTGGGACAGCATTTAGGAATCCCGGATATTTTTAAAGAGCTGTGCTATTGGCATGTTAACAGGTCCATCTCTTCTTAAGGTTGCTTAACACTGCTTTGTAAGAGCACATTTCAGTTGCAAGCACAGAGAAACTTCAACCACATGAGTTGTTTTCTGTGTTGTTTCAGGCTACTTACTTTTACCTAGACAAAGTTTCAGACAGAGCAGGTCAGACTTTAAAAAAAGTTTAGTCTAGCTCAGCTAACAGGTGGGAGAAGGGCACAGGAAGTGGCAGTGGGGATGGAGAAAAGTGGGAACCCAAGGGAAGGCAACTAATTTGGGAGACAGTTACTGGAGTTAAGGAGAAAGACAGCTCAGAAAAGGAGGATTGAGGAAAGTATTTTACCGACCAGTGAGATCTGCATTAAAGTGCATGACAGAGATTGGTTGAAACTGGAGTCTTGAGAAGTGAGCTGACAGAGATAGAATAGAATTGGATTGGGAAGCAGAAACTGAGGAAGAAAGTTTTTGGAGAGACAGGGCAAGTCTTGGAATTGGTTTCCAGCAGGGCTTGTTCCTTTACCTTCCCATGGATCACTGTGAGGCTAACTAGTCTGTAATTCCCTGGATCCTCTTTCTTGAAGAGAGTGGTGACATCTGATTTCTTCCAGTCCTTGGGAGCCTCTCCTTATCACAATGATCTTTCAAAGATAATAGATAGTGCCCTTGCAATGACATCAGCCACTCCCTTGGCACTCATGGGTACAGTCTGTCAGGTACCATGGACTTGTGCATGTCCAATTTGTTTAAAAGCTCCCTAACCTGATCCTCTATCACCAAGGGTGAGTTTTCCTTGCTCCAGGCTTTCCCAGTGGTCTCAGGGACCTGTGATTGCGAAAGGATGGTCTTAGCAGTAAAGACTGAGGCAAAGAAGGATATTGAGTACAGCCTGCTTTTCCATGTCCTTTGTCACCAGGGTCCTTGCCCTATTCAGCAGTGAGCCCATGTTTTCTCTTGTCTTCCTTTTATGCTGTATACTTGCAGAAGCCTTTCTGGTTGCCCTTCAGGTCACTCATCAGATTCAACTCTAGATGGGCTTTGGCTTTACTAACCCCATCCCTGCAAGCTTGAACAGTGTCTCTATTTTCCTCCTTGGGCCACCTCTCTCTGCTTCCATACCTTGCGTGCAGTTCCTTTATGGTTGAGTTTAGTCAGGAGCTCCTTGTTCATCCATGCAGGCCTCCTGCTGCCTCTGCTTGATTTCCTGCTCACAGAAATGGATCGTTCTTGAACTTGGAGGCCGTAATCTTTGAAAATGAGGCAGGGGAGTTGCTGGAAAAGAAAACACATCCTGAATGTCAAATGCTTCCTCAGAAAATCACATTATAGCTCTACATCTGTTAAAGGTTTCCTGTCCTCCTCTCATTAAGGCACTTGAACCAAATTTTTCATAGCCATTCATTTCTTATTTCCTAGGTGTCTGTCCTGAGCTTAGGTTGTGATTGACAGAAATGCTGAGTACCATTTATTGCAACTGAGACGAATAACGATTTGTAATTTGAACATAAAGAGTTTTATTGTTCTAAACACCATGTTCAGAGCATCTCAATAGTGCACCTTCAACTTAGGGGATACTTTTGACCTTCATCTCTCTGTGCCTCAATTAAATGCCAGCCCTTATCTCGCAGGAGTTTGTGAAGTTAAATTAATTAGTCATTGTGAAGCCCTCAGAGACAGTAGTGATAAATGAGACAGAAAAGTCTATGCAGGAACTATTTCTCTTCTGAGACAGTTTGAACAGTAAGAAACAAACAAGACTGGTGCCACACACAGCATAAAAGACATTATCGGAAAGTGCTGAACAGCTTTCTGTGAGACCTGTTCACCCTTGGCACTTAAAAAGGCAGGGTCCTATGGAAAAAGTTTTGAGATATTATGAAATTTGGATGCATGAAGAATGCAAGTACAGCTCCATAGGCAATCTTAAATTTTGGCATTTTCCAATTTTAAAATGATGATTTTGCAAACTAAAACTAAAGTGTTTCTACATGTAGTTGTGACAACCTATTTGATACCTTAGCAGAATAGGTGGTGACATCAGAAGGTTTTGTTGTTTGCCACAGCCCCCCAATTTTTCTTCACTTTGTGACTCATTTTGTTATTAATAAGCTTTCATTATTAATGCTCAGAAGTTTCTTTCACTAACAAAACTACAAGAGTGTCTCTGGTAGTATAATAGCCTCATTATAAATAACATGTTTCTTAGATAGAATACTGAATGTGGTATATAGTTAATTATCTTTCTGTGCTTTTCTCTGAAGTGAAATATATATCTTAAATGGTCTCTAATTACGCATTTCACTCTGAGCTTACACTGTGCATGTCTTGATTACTGAGAAAATAAGGTAATGGAAAACATCTATATTGCAAGGAAAAATATATATTTCATTTTCATTAACATAATGGAACACATTTGCTACAGAATTATGGTACTGTAACCACTGCAGCTTTGTCACATATTCTGTTACATTCCTTTATTTTCACAGGTTTAAAGCTTGGCTATAAGCCTAAGATAGAAAATTAAAACATCAACACTCTCCCCTGTTATCTTTCCAAAAAATCATATTTTCTAGTGCCAAATTTTTAAGTTCCAACTACACGAAGTTTTCTTCTTTTTAAAAGATGGGACATACACTTCTGATCCAGTATTTGCCATTCAGACAGCAAAGTGAGAAGCTTTTCTCCTATTCACTTCAAAGAGATTTAGAATTAATGAACTAAAAAACTAAGAACACAAGCCATTTGATAAAAATTTTGCTGTGGTTAAAACCTAGCTGAAACCATGGACTCAGCATGGTTTTACAGCAAGCTGGGATTGAAGCAAATGGGATGCTGCTGGAGTTTCCATACTTCTTAAATCCATCTAAACGTGTGTCTGTCTCTGACACTGCTACAAGAGTATTCCACAAACTAATCTCTCTGCTAGCTGGAAATCTGTTTCTAATTTAGCTGTTGTCCGTGTACAAACAACTGGTTCTGTGCTGTCCCTTCTTCCTCTGTGGTATTTACTTTGCAGATATATTTTCCAAGAGTAATCGTCTCTCCTCTCAGCCTTCTTTTACAGAGCTAAATGAGGTAAACTGTTCAACTGCCTGTCACAGAACAGACTCCTTGTGCCTGATCTTTTTGGAATGCCCTGTCTGCACTTCCTGTGTCTTCAATTCAACATTTCGATATGTCTGTCCAGAACACCAGTGTAGAGAGAGTCTTTCAAATTCTTTCCGTAGAAACACTGGTATTTCCTCTTTTCCAGTGCAAAACACTCCATCTGTACTTGTAAACACTGTACTACCTAGTAAAAGGCATGTTTTCCCCAGCTGTCACGTGTGAAGGTTTACAGGTATCCTAAATCTAACACATCCACATCTTCTTCCTGATTGCTATTCCAGCAGAGAAGAGGAGACTGGGACAGTACCTTGGAGCAAAACCATTGGGAACACAAACAATATGCAGTGAAACTCTGAATCAGACCTAAATTCTTCTTACCAGAGCCAAAGCCACTCACTCTTTATTGCAAAGAGAGCAGAAAAGAGCACAGAAACACGTAAGATACGGGAAAACCGTAATATTTAAAATTCCTCTGAAAAATTATGATTACTGCTTAATAATGCAAAGAGCAAAATTGTAGAAATGAACTTACAGAAAGCCAGTCACATTTCTGCTGAATGCATTGGAGAGGCAGGGAATGGTGGCAATGGGAGCAGGATTCAAGTTCCATTGCTTCTATTTAATCATTTTGGGATATCAGGAACGCCTGCAGCACAGCTCTACAGGCAGCCCAGCAGGACTCCAGCTCCCTGCTGCCTCAGTCCCCATGAACATTGTCACCTGCCCCTCTGCCAGCAGCCCTGGGTAGAAACTTGTGTGAATTACTTTCTGTGCCTGGAAGAGGCTGCACGACTAACTGCGTCCTTTCTGTGAGACCTTGCAATCACCACCAGTGAAGAAGAGTTTACACTATTCTTTTATGTCATTTATACACTGAAAACTATTACTCTGAATTGTGGCAACTGTCAGTTTTCACATAATTAAAAAGGGCTCGATGTAGCAGAAGAAATGAACATGTTTGCACTTGTGCTCACTCCCCTCCACCCCCTCCTGAGAAACAAGTATTTAATTTGACCAGATTCTTTATGAGGGAAAAAGTGGTACTCAGAGGCAGCTGGAATCTGCACCTTCAAGTCTTAACATGACACTATAAAAAATAATTTTTCATTAAAGACAGTAAGTATCTGTTTGATGTGTCAGGTACTTCACAGTCTGAGATCTGTTAAAAATGTAACCAGCCATGGAGGTTTCAAGAGGAATCTGTATATATGGCATGCTCCAGTTGACGACAGAAATAAATCTTTTACATACAATGTCAAAGGCAGAATTCTTCAGCCTACACAGACACAATGAAAAGCAGGATGATCCTAGGTGATATTTTTAAGACTGTACCACTATTCAGGATTATGCAATCATTCATTTGATTTAAGAAAATGAGATACATAGATGAGAAGACCAAAGAAAGGAATAAGGTCTTCACAGCTCCCCAGATTTTTAAAGGTACCAAAATATTGTCTGAAAAGGCCACACAAGTAAGAGAACTAGAGAATAGTGAATTTAGTGAATTGTGAAAAACATGACTATTACTTTCAAGTCCCATAGGTCTCTTTTAACAGTTGTGTGAAACAATTTTCCTTTGTGGGACCTTTTTACATTTTTTAATGAATGGTTACAATTATTTTCATTCTTGATAAAAACTACATATCCTGTGGGCAGTAAGGGCACAATTCTGTCTTTGAGAAAGAATTCTAAATGTTCACACATTTCTTTCAGGAGAAAAAAAAAAATCACATTTGCAAACATATTTTGCCACTATCAACAGGTTTTCGTGAAATTTTCTTAAGTCAGTGATGACAGTGAATGGTGAGAGTTAGAGGGGACCTTAAAGATCATCGAGTTCCAGCCCCCTGCCATGGGCAGGGACACCTCCCACCAGACCAGGTTGCTCAAAGCCCCATCCAGCCTGGCCTTGAACCCCTCCAGGGATGGGGCATCCACAGCTTCTCTGGGCAACCTGTTCCAGTGTCTCACCACCCTCACAGTAAAGAATTTCTTCCTAACATCTAATCTAAATCTATCCTCTTTCAGTTTAAAACCATTACTCCTCATCCTATTGCTCCACTCCCTGATAAAGAGTCCCTCCCCATCTCTCCTGCCCCCTTTAGGTACTGGAAGGGGCTATAAGGTCTCCCTGGAGCCTTCTTTTCTCCAGGCTGAACAACTCCAAGTCTCTCAGCCTGTCCTTGTAGGAGAGGTGCTCCAGCCCTCTCATCATCTTTGTGGCCCTCCTCTGGACTTGCTCCAACACATCCATGTCCTTCTTATGGTGGGGTCTCACCAGAGCAGAGGGGCAGAATCATGGTGATACCAGGATGGCCATTTGGTCTGGGGCGATGGTCCCATGCCACCCTGCTTGCCTTGCTCCCACTGGTGCAGAAGCAGGTTGTGTTTCTTGTGTGATATGGTCAGATGGTTGGGTTTGGTTTATTATCTTGGTCCAGATATGGCAGTCAAGTTAAGGCTGCCCAACAGATATCCTAGACTGCACCGATCCTATGGCTTGTGTACTTCAATATCCCTTTTTCATTTCCTTCCTTTTTACCACTTCCTCTGCCCTGGTCTCCTCCACAACAGCCATCCAATTGCTTTTTTCCCCATTGCTCCCAATTTTGTTACATCCATCCCAAATTTACCAATTCCGATACCATTATCTACCTAGGTAATTTCAGCCTTTTGTGGTATTAGTGATTCAGTTACCTTGGTGCCTTGCAAGATGTTACTCCCAGAAAGGTCTCCAGAACACCTTCCCAGTTATCTGTGAGGTTGGGCCTTCTCTTCCATTTCTCACAAAACTCCCTCTTAACCACCTTTGAAACCCAGGCATCCTGCACGGCACTATCAGTAACTTTAGTCATTTTCTCACACGCTTATCCATCGTGTTCAGCACTTTCTCATGTAATGTCCAGTAATTTTCCACATCCTGTTCCCTTACCTAACCTCAGGCCAGGGCTTAGTCAGTGGCCTAGTTTTTGCTCTAATGTTGCTTGCCTAAAATAGGCTTTTCATATTTCTTTTTCCCATCCTTCACTCAATCCAGATGGATCCCCTTCAGTTTCCTTAATTTTCAAATCCCACTGCATCATTTACCTATAAGCTTCTTCCTTACTTATCTTTCCCCCTTGCTCAAATAATCCACTTGTTCCCTGGATTAGGGATGTTACAGGATGACGTCTTTCTCCCCACCTTCTCCTATCAGCCTATTAAAATCTGAAGACAGTTGCTGGCCTGAAAGAAACTTTCACCACAGAAAGACTTCAGCAAAAAGATGGGAGTCTTACTGTCAGGCAGAAGCAAATGGAAGTGCTTATCTCAAAAACAGGGATGTAGCACTAATTCTTCCTAGCACACATTCTTAACGAACTCTGTCTATGCTTGAGTACAGAAGTACAGACTCTGATGCAGGAGGATAACTCTATGCTTTTACATGTACATTACAGGGAATAGATACTATTGGATTAAGATTTAAAAAATTAGGTGTCCTTAACCTGAAGCACTTCGAAACACCTTTTTCCCCCCCCATAAATTTCTACAATTCGTGGCTCTTTGAAGGATTTCAAGTTAGAAACCCAAAACCTGACATATCCAAAATAGCTAGAAACTCTAAAGATTTTGTTAATAACAGCGAAATATTACAAATATATTCTTACGTATTCCCATTGCAGTGCAGTACTGAGCCAGATACAGCACTCTGCATTCTGGCTTTTTGTCACTTCATATTTACTGTCTACTCAAAGCTAGATCCAACCAGCACTGTAAGTCTGTGCCGTGCTGAGTTGAACATAGCATCCAGCAGAAAGGAGAGATCTGCAGAGTGGGAGGAGGCAACACAATGTGTTTGGAAGTAGATGTCGTACTGATGGGACTACTTGGGTAATTAAAGCGAGCAGGGAAACTGAAGTGATAATATAGGCATCAAGATGACTCCAGTGAATTTGAGACTGCTCCATTGTGTTGGGATGAGGCTTGTCATTTTTCCCTTTTCAATGCTCCCCCTGAAATTTATGCAGTGTAACAAAGATCTGAGAAATTAATTATTCCAATTTCATTAATGTCTTATGGCTATAAGCACACATTTTGAAAGAAAGAATTATTACTTTTCGATGGTCTGTAATGTAGATTTTGATGATTCCGAACTTTGAGTTGGTTTCATACAACTGACATCTCAACTGTAACTACATTTCATATACAACCGTGTATTTAATTTCTCCACCCTGCCTAAATCTTTTCTTCTTTTTTAACAGCCAGCACATTGTTTTTTTCCATTAGGCATGGATTTACCAGTGCAGCATGTACTTCTTTCTGTCATGTTGAAGTGGATCAGCCACAAGATGGTTCTCCCTCTTATTCAGATGAGGCTGCATCCTACTCTGTCATTAATTATCCAGAGCTAAAAGAACATCCCCTTTTTAACTGCAGTGTTAAATTTCATCATATTCTGAAGAAAATCACATTAAATACCCCATACTAAATGCAAAGTAATGCTGTTCTCTCTTAGTTGTGCCTAGAATTTCACTACCATGAACTTTTTATAAATTCAAATCTGTGTTACTATCTCTTATTTACATTGGGCTGGGAGATAAAAATGGAATTGAAAAAAGAGTAAAAGAAATTTTACCCTCTTATCTTTAGATTCACCATCCCAAATCTGCCTCTTAGTTCTCCCAGCCTTCACAAGAGAAGGCAACTGCTATAGTAAGGGAAATCTCCTGAATAGCTCGGCTTCAATGAGAACAAATCCAGAGGCACCTAAGGCTTTAAAACTTTGTGACAGCGCGGTCTTCTCAGACACCTTTCATGGGGGCAGCCAGGGTATGGTAATGGGATGGATGTAGCTTTGCCTAAAGCAATCCTGTTTCTTCTCTGAAGTCAGCTAAAAGCTGGATCAGGAACCTCCAGAAAAATGGTTCATTGGTAGGCGGGAAAACTGACATTAGCATTGAGTTAGGGGCCTTGGATGAAACAAGCTGCCACCAGAGGTTATAAAGGACTGGAAGCTTTGATGTAGCTGGAGCAGGGCTCCTTTGTTTTCTGTTTGTAAAAAGCTCCCCTGTGGAGTTTTTGTTTGGGTTGTTAAAATCTGTTTAACTCAAAGAGCTGACAATAAGCACTTGGGAGCAAAACCCGTCTCTTTGAAAGTCTTTTTGCTGTTCAACTGCATTGGCCAGCCCTGCCAATTTATAGCTCTGTTAGCTCTCCCTGCTCCAAAGGCTGCTTAAGCAAACAATTAAGCTTTGCTGATCACTCTGAGCTCACAGTGGCAGAATATGCACTTTCTCTGTAGCCTAGAAGATACCCAGAACAAAAACATTTTCTTGCTTGCTGTTCCCCATGCCATGGTATTAGGCAGCTTGAGGTTTCTGGTTTTAGTAGTCAAGGGCAACCTACGCTTTGCAAGTACTTCATTTCTGATGTATCAGAGCCCTGGACTAAAAGCAAAGTGAGTATTAAAGGCAGGTCTTGTTTTACACCTAATGTTCCTTGAGTAAGGCCATGTCTGTTGAATGCCTAACACAGTCAGTTTTGATCACTGATCAAGGTTGTTACGTTACCCCCACCCCAACTGATTTGATACATATTATTCATTATTTCCAAAATAAACTAATGTGGTCCCTGCCTCACGCTCACTGCATGGGCTGCCTCTTTCTTTGCCAGGACCGAAATGACGGGCACAACTGACTGGCTCCCACTGGCTGCACCTTGTGCATTTAATCCTGAAGCAGGAGAAAGATTTAAATGCAGCATAGCAGCCAGAGAGTATTTATCTGCTAAAGTGGTCCATGCAGTCCAGGTGACCTGGGTGGTGGGATGCCTGTGTATCACGTCAGCTGTCAGATTGGGCACCTCCAGCATGTGATTCAGCCTACAAGCATGTGCCTGCGCCATCCCATTCCTACCTAAGGCAGCCTCATAGAGTAAGATTTGGGATGTCTGTACAAGCAGAAAAAACTTTGCTCCAAGGTGTATGCCACAGTGTGCATTATACAACTTACTAGATTTAAATGGTTCATAGATCAGGAATCTTTTGTGCTAGGTTCAACATAACAATACAGACTTAAAGATGGTCTGGAAAGTTTACTGTTTGTTCTGTTCTGAAAAGTCTTTTGGGGAACTGGGGAAATCTTTGCCTTTGTAAAACCAAAATGACTGAAAGATAAGCTCTATGAGAGCTGATTTCATATGGGAAAACATCTTTGAAAGAAAGAACTTTGATAAGCTTTTGAACCAGTTCTAAGCTTACTATTTAGTAAATTCAATCTCTGGTAGATTTTAGACTGTCTTTTTCTTTCAGCCTGAGATATCTAGAATACTGTCATTCCAGCCAGGTCTTACGGCCTCTCCTCCACACTCATCCTTACTCCAGTTTACTCAGGTTGCCATGGCTGGAAAGTTGGTGGGCACCGTGTAAAGAACGAGCATCTCCCACTTGCTTTGCTACCAGTACCACTTTCCCCCCACCCTAGAAACAGTAACAGAAAGGAGTGATTGAGAGTGGAGTTTCTATGCTGTAATTCTTTGTGTAAATGAGCAGAAGGGCCCTCTGAGTTTGTCTCTGTGCTCAAGTTCCCGTACAGATTTGTAAGCAGAGCTAACTGCTTTTACTCTCCTGACAGTTAAAGAACCTATTCCCACTGCAGAAGACACTGGATGGAAAGTCACTACATAGCAGTTGTTTGAGAAAAACAAAGAAGGAATTCTGCTTAATACAATTATTTTATACTGCTTTTATCTACCAAGAATGGCAGCACTTTTTAGAACATTTGGAGAAGGCAGGAGGTGTTTTGTGGGAAGTAGTAATGAAAAATTCATGAAGGATTAAAAATAGTTGGATTTTTTGGGTTTAATTCAGAATCGCTTTATATTTCCCTTCGTTTCCTTCCCTATTTATATTGAATATAAACAAAGAACTTGTTCTAAAAAAGTTAGATGAATGGGAATGAACTAGAGTGAAATAAGAAATAAATCCAGTAAATTCTAAAGTAGGTGGTTAAACTCTGGACCCTATATCTACGTGTAAGTGTCAAAGTGTTATGGTTTGTTTAGATATTCAGACTATCCACAAATTTATCCACAGTTGCAAGGAATCTGTTGGTGACGAATTCCCTGAGAATCTGTCCATTTTCATTTTTTACCTGAGAAATGATGGCCTGAGACACTGTAGCTGCATTTAGCTTTCTCTATGCCTTTTGCTGAGCCTGCACTCCTCTTTCACACTGCTTCAATAAAGTGTTCCTGTAATACAGGGCTGTGGAGACTATAGGGAGAAGGATAGAGAAAATGCAAGAACAGATAATTGATGTTATTCTGAATCATGTTTTCTGGAAGATCTCTTCAGCTGTAGCCTGCTAGATGATACCAAGAGGAGCACTTAAAGTGCAGTTCTCTGGCGCAGGCACCCTAGCACACTCTTTTACAATTATTCCTCCCAATTTACCCAGATGTTTCCAAGCCTTCAAAGGATTGCAGAAATGATGTAGCAAGAGAATAGAAAAACACTGCCACTCCTTAAAGGCAGTAAAGCCCCTACAAGAAGGCTGCCAATCCATTTTGAGCCAGGTTCATGTGACGTCAGAGTACAGGGTGACAGGAAGATGCTTGAGGGGTAATTTGCAAACTGCTGTCTCTTTCTATGACTATGCCTGGGCCTCTGCATCATGCCCAGTGTGGTTAGGTCTCAGGGGAGCGAAGGAAACATGCCATTTCTTTTCTAGCTTTCTCCTATTAAAATCAAGTAGTATTTGGTGACAGTGACCCAAACAAAAACTAGGTATTTGGTAGTTTCATACAAAGCTGAAATCAAAAGAAGAGAATTTTCTATTCCTACCTTCTCTGGTAATGTGTTCAAGGATCTATAGACAGCTATGAAAAAAGAACCCTGACTTTGGATACTCTTTCAACCTCTAAATTTCAGAAAGGTTTCAGGGTTAATATTATTTTTTCTTGTTTTCTTTTTCTCACTATAAATATGATGAGCAGAAAGATGTTGCCATGGTGAGATTTTATAATGTACTTAAAAGCACTTGTTACAGTTATGTACCACAGAGCCACCTTCACTTATGTGTGAATTGTAAAGATATGTGAAAACTCACCCCAAGGAAGCAAATAGTCTACTGTCTCAGATATTTGTAATACTTACTTAAAGTACAGACGCCACAAATATTTTCACAGCCACTATATTATTTGGAGACGTATACATTTACAGCCAGAAAGAAGGAAAATGATGGAACAAAATCAATACACCTTATACCTAAAGCGTGACCGTTATCTGCAGCCCTGCTCTGTGATAAGATGAATTAGAGATTACAAATGAAAAATAACACAGAGCTCATGCAATCCAAGTTATCCATTGCTACATGATGCAGTTGGGCACATTTTTGTGTAGACCCATGTAAAATACAATGGTTTTGCTTTGACCACTATTTTGCCACTGCAAAAGGCAGAGTTTTCACGAATTAGTGAGGCACAGCATCATAGATCCTTCTCTCAGGAAAGCAATAGCCTGGGGGCCAGTGCTGCACTTAGCTGGTCTGTGCTGCTCTGAAAATAGTAGGCTCTGAAGGGGTTACGGTGTTACTGTGCTCTGCCTCCTGTCCATTTGACATCTGGAAGCACACCTGAGGGCAGAGTGCCCAGGCACTGCTGCTGGCTTCCTTGTTCCCTTGGCATGCTCACCCACACGAGTACCCAGCATGTTCTCATCTTCCTTGAGTCTGAACTTGAAGGCTCACTGTCTGCATAGCTTTCAAGTCTGAGAAAATCCTGGGGCTCATCTTAAACAGATAACACAAGCTTGTGCCCTGGAATTTCTGCAAGAACTTTAGAGCAGTTAAATCTCTGGCACACCTGTAGCACGTCCATACTGTTGATTTTTCTGGGATAGAGCTGAACAGCTCCCACTAGAGAGAATAAACTTTAATTAACATCTTTTTTAAGTGAGTATTTTAAGCAGACACAGTAAGGCTTTCTCACTAACCTCAGAAGGAAATAGAACCCATCCTGAGCTTACCACTAGCTGAAATAAAATGTCATACCACTCTGAGTCCAGTTGGGAAAGGAGGAACAAAGCTCAAAACAGTGTTTTCAGAGTTGGATACAGTTACAGTGTGTAGAGGGCTGTGCAACTGCCTTCTTGTTATGTGGGTGCTAGCGTGTGCCAAGCAGTGCTACTGGGAAGAATTTACTCCTTGATTTTCCAAAGAAGTGCCTCTTCTGAGGTTATGGAGTCAGTTGTGTATCCTCGTGTGCTGGGGCAACAGCAGAAGGCAGCACTTCTTGCACAGGGTTGGATCGTATTTTGCACAGATAGAGGGAAAGGGGTCACATTGATTTCCTTCTTTTCACCAGCACTAACTCCTGGCTCCACATCATCACAGTGAGGCACCAGCTCCAAATGTCAAAGTACTGAAGGAAAAACCCTGCAATAACCCACAGTCTTTCACTGCCAGAATCAGGGACTTCATGAGCTCCAGGAGAATTACGATTATTTCTACAGAGTTTATGTGGATGATGTATTGTGGCCCCCTGCACCAAACTGCATATACACACATACACATATATATCTACATACACACGTAATACATTGTTGTCTACTTTATGATATATAATATTTTACATATATTTCTAGAACTTAGATTTCAGAGGGTTGTGTAGATTTTTGAAACTAGCATTTCTAAAGTAAATACTGCACTACTGCTTTGAAAAAGCGGACAAGGTGCTTTCAGTTCCAACCTTAAACTGTAGCACTTCTCTGATAGTGGTTCTAAGGTTGCCGGTCGGTATGCTGTATTTTAGAGTACTGAAATAGTTGCATTTAAAAAAACATATAAAAATCACTGGCTAAAATATTTTTTAATACTTATGAATCATTTAGTTCAAAAGCAGGTACTCAGTTAATGACTCTATGGGATGGATACCTCCCGTGAAGATAAAACCTAAACACTAATTATTGTTAATAAGTGGTGTTGTATAGTAAGGTTAAATAACCTCCAAAGGAATACAAGCGGGTGTAAATATTCCTGAATGCTTGTGATCAAATGTGGTTCCAGTCTGAAAGCAACGGGGATTGTACTATTACTGCAGTCCAGTGACACAAGGCAAAAATGTGCTCAAAAGTTAATAGCTAAAAAGAACAAAACTATAATTTCAGGGGTAGGGATCGTTTTACTTGTACATGATTACTCTTCACAGATACAATAAAGTTATCATACATGAGTGTAACCATCCATCCAAACATAGCTACTACTATAGTAGTCAGTAAGACTTTCTTATCAGTAAGAAAACTTGTGTGGACCTGAGATCAGTTCAGATTCTACTACCAGACAAATATGAAACATTGCATTTAATAACAGTCTTCATCTAACAGGAATGAAAGAGCCAAATGTGCCTAGAAAAATGAGAGTCACAAATCCCTTTAGTTTTCAGAATATATGCATATACTATTATGAAATCCTAAATATATGCTGAAATGTTGTCAGGACATCCACAGTTTGAGACACAACTTTTATCTTTTGTCTTTTTACTGACAATAATGGAGTGGCAATAATTTTTGCATAGTATGGGAAAGACTTATATATAGCAGATTTGTATTATAAGTATTTGTTGAAAAAATTGCACATATCTCAATAAATTGTTTTGAACATTTAGTATAAAAATGTACTACTGTGAACTTTTAGAAACAAAGGAGGTTCATGTCAGAGGTCAAGAGTACTCTCTGATAACATGC
Source organism: Calidris pugnax (assembly GCF_001431845.1). Classification (NCBI taxonomy): domain Eukaryota; kingdom Metazoa; phylum Chordata; class Aves; order Charadriiformes; family Scolopacidae; genus Calidris; species Calidris pugnax. Next base: position 7,307,016 of record NW_015090794.1, read on the forward strand.
AGAAAGACCACAGTAAGAAGAATAGCAATAGCCCTTCCCCTAAATTCACCCAAATTCACTGTGTCTGATCCCTGCTTCCCCCTTCTTCCCCCCCCAAAAAGGTAAGGAAACGTGGCTCATAGCTGTGCATTGTTGGATAATATTTTCAAGCACAAACACCCTTTAACCCTTCCTTATTATTTGCAGCCTATGTTTGGTGTGAATAAATCCATTTATAGAGTGCTATAGCTAAAACAATAGGAAACTAGATCATGTATTTTGAAAGCAGCAGGAAAATATTTTTTAAAATTACATATGAACACACAAATACTAACTAGCAAGAAGAAGAAAATACAAATGAATAAGCTGAAAAACAAGAAAGAGGAAAGATAAAGGGACAACAATGGGTATGTGGAAGAAAACTATGCTCAGCAGGGTAGGAAGTTTTCAAAAGTTCAGAACTTTGTGTTTCTTTATGAAATATGTATAAGCTGTAACAGCCCATTCCTAGCTACATGCAGCTGTATTTGAAGTATTAAACCAAGGACACTTTGGAGTTACAAGAGAATAGGAACAGTTAGAACAGATCTTCAAAAGTGTGAGTTGATATATTTTATTTATGGCTACGAGTCTCAGAAATGGCTGCATTGATTTTATTTTTTTTTCAAAACTTTAAAATAAGTCACTTTTGAAAAGGAACCTTCCATACAGCAGCAGAGTTCAGCAGCTTTACTAGTCTGAAATAGGGCCAGTTGAAGTGCCATTACCCCCCAGGCTGCACTGGGGTGGCCCAGCCCATGGCAGCGATGGCTGGTGCTGCTACACTCACCGCCCGCCAGGTCGCACACCCGGCCTGGAGTTTTGCATGGGGGGTTAGTGGAAAACAGCCTCTTACTCTCATTTACAAACTACCTTCAAATTACGTCCTCTGCATTCTGACTGCCAAAACCACTGAGATATAGTGAAATTCAATTACAGGTTTGGATTTAAATAGTCTGTAATTTTAGTCTTACGTTTCCAACTTCCTACATAATGCCTCTAACATGTACTTGACAAAGTACCTTTGTCAAGCTGGCTGTGGGTCCAGCTCCTCGGGAGGAGAAAGCATGACGCAACCAACAGAGGGTGAAAGGACATCTCTCTCTGCTATGTTCAATAGGCTGTATTTATCTCTCGTGCCCTCTGTCCCTCTGGAGGAGAGACGAGTGTGACAATCCTTAGTTCATTCAAGATCCTTACTAATACGTGTCTGTGAGAGCCTTCCCCTCTGCTCTGTATGACAGACTCTTAAATGTTTCTTATTCCTCTGTTGTGAAAGACAAGCACCTCTACAAGAACATGGGTACAAGAAATAGCCTTGTGAAAATTATAATAGCAAAATGGAATATAAATGTGTTCCACATTGCAAAATGCAAATCTTATTTTAAGATTACTGTTGTTTTAAACTAATAACCTCTTTTAAATAGAGTATTGAAACATATATACATGCATTCAAACACATGCAGAAATAGACAGAAAGGAGAAACACATATACAAAGAAATAGAACACTCTCAGGCATTCACTTTTTTCAATTGCTTATACTAAATTGCAACCATGAGCCATAGCATATTATATACAAGTATTTATGGATACACTATGTATTCTCACTGTGACGTACACGCACATTTTTGTACTCGTAATTTCTACACATATGCATTAGATATGTGCCCTATTTTTATCCTGTCGTACAAGTAAAGGAAAAGATAATCACGAAGCCATTTCCCTGACAAATGAAACAGCCAGAAACATTATCTCTGTGGCCATCCATCTTGTGCATTATTTGGCAGAAATGGCAATGTTTTTCAATATCTTTTTTTTTTTTTTTCCCCCACTGTGTTTTAGCAATTTTAAAGTATTTTTACAAGTGGAAAAACTGCACGTTTTTTTGCCCGTGTTTGATCCAGCGTGTTGCAGTGGGTTTCCATGGCTACGGTATGTGTGGTTGCCGTGGGGACGGCGGAGCCGGCGCTGGCATTGGCTCCCGCTCCGCCCGATGGCAGAGCCGGGAGTGAGGGCGATGTGCACATCCTCATCAAACGCCTCAACGCAGAGTGTTTTGTTTGTAATATGCGAGAAGTTTAACTGAAAATTAAGTGGGTTCTTCTTTTGACATGGGTTATGTGCTAGTGGATTAATTTTGCAGGAGCCAAAGAGTTCTGGTTGCAGGGAGACAGGGTACGAAGAGACGAATTGAATAAAAGTGTTGCGATGATTCAGTATCGGGGCAGATTTCTGTGTTGAAAGCCTTGCCCATTGCTATAGTATTGACTGAAAGAAGGATGACAAAGGGATGCTGCTACCAGAACTGGGCAAGTGAGCAAAACCATCTTGAAAAGCATATTGAAAAGCAATAGTACTGGAGTGTAGGTTGCACTGCAGCAGCCCTTTGAAACAAAAAGGCCATGGAACGTTGTCTGCCACTTTGTAAGCAGGAACTCATCTCAGAATTAATCTGTCAGGCAGCAATGCTCTCTCTGAGGCTATCTCCAAGAAGTAAACCAAGGAAGTTAGCATGTGATTTTGTAAAAAGCACTAAATATTTGGTATCTTCAAGAAACTTTATCTTATCAAACTGCTGCATAGAGAATCACATGATTCTTTCTTTGCCCTAAGGTTTCTTTTTTTTCTGTGAGCAGTTCCATTTCTTCCACTAAGTTTTAGTGGATAGTAAACTGTAGCTGGATAGCAAACTCCTGGGGAAGACATTAAAAAATCAAATGCAATGAGCCTTCAAAATGGTTTGGGACTCCTAATTGCTCTGACAATACTTCTTCTGGTATTAGGATATGTAATAACAACAGATTGGAAATGCTTTTGAGCAGAACAAGGAAAAATAACTGCTGCAAAGGAATCGGATAATGAATGCTGCACTAATAGAAGGTGTCTCAGCTGCCTCTTCTTGGGGAAAAAAAGAAGTTATTATACAATTTCTCCTTCTTACCTAAATAGACTGATTCAAATAAGAATTTGCATTGGCTGACAATAATCAATATTTATGTCTCCAGCCTCCTTTACAGATGCCTCAGAGTACAGTGAATAGATAATTTAACTCTTACTAAGAGCTACAAAGAAATTCCATTAAATCATTGCATGTCATTATCAAATCAGGATTTTGCCAGCCTTCTAGCAACCTCCACTAAACCCATCCTGAGTGCTGGCATAGCTGCATGCTGTTGGAGAAGCATGAGAATATTAACTTATTTTTTAATCCTTTCAAGCTCCTCACCAGCAGAATTTCTGGGATCTTCTTACTAATTTTATCATTTTGACTTTGAATGCAAACTGCTCACTAGATGGTTTCCAGAACACACAAGAAACATGCTCCTGTTTGAGGAGTTGCAACAAAAAGACAGATCATTTAATCTATTTTAGAAGAATTAACACTGTACAGTGTATACACAGCGTGAGTTTAATGCAATCCAATATGAAATGAGTCAAATTAATTCCTTATCATTAGAAAGCCCAGCACTACCACTGTATCTATGTTTCTAAAGTTGGAGCTTTGTTCTTTTTATATCTTACATTTTGGCTTTGAAAAGCCAGTGTAGTTCTTAGAGCAATATTGCAGATGTCCTTTGTGCAACATGACCCAGTCTCAAACTTTTGCATTGCCTTTGGCAATCAACAGTGAAATAAATATATACATATGACTCAGTATTGTAACTGTGACTAGTTTGCTAACCTCACTCATTCTTTCTGTCTGTCTATCGTAGTTATTTCTAGGGCACCACACTATCTGAATGCTAAAAATTGTCCTTGACAGGAGCCGAACCCACACATGCTCAGTTTCTGAAGAAGCAGTGTAATTTCTGGCACCAGAGTGCCAGTTCTAATTAGGGAAGAATGAATCTCTCTAAATAAAATAATTGACCAGCACGGTAGCCCCACTTGAAGTGGACTTAAACCAAAACTTGGTTGCAGCCTTCAAATTCTGGTAGTAGATTCAAATTTTTCATTTTTCCTTCCACCCCCATAACTCATTTTTCCATTTTAGGATCAGGGAGGGGACCAAAAATACCATCAAATACTTATTTCTAGTAGGTCTGAAACCAAGAAATAGAGGAAAACTGAGGAGTAGTGGGTTGCAACCCATATCCTCCAAATTTTATATAACACTCCATGTAATTGGGTATTTCTGTGATCATTGCATTAGTATTTCTTAGCAAATTTAACTTTGGGAATATGCTCAGAATCCTAACTTGTTTTATCTTTTGAGAATAGCAAACACAGGAAAATAAAAGAAATACCACGTTTGGCAATAAAAATAATTGGTACTTTATGTAGCATATTCCCCTAAGTTCAGATATGTTCATATTTTGATGATAATGGAAACATGAATGGGAAATGGGCAGAGGCTTGTGCTGTTATAATTTTAGTATGCTCTAAAAAGAGTTATGTGTGTGCCATTACAGAGGAAAATTACTTGGCTTCACAGACCTTGTCTTCACTCAAAAAATGATTTTTTTTATTGCAGGGTTAACATATGAAAGATTTTATGTGCTCTAACATTACTGGAGAAGGTACACTTGTAGCAGGGGAGGTTAACGCAGCACCTCCTATTTGTTTTACAGCAGAAATGACATGTGCTTTGGTCATTTTCATGATGGGTTTGATGTTTAATTATTCTGTAGAAAAGGTACACCTTTTCTAGTTTATGCATAAGTAAGTGCTATCCTAATTTGTGCATCTAGCAATCATTAAGGATCATTTTATATGCCCAATGTGGTAATGAGTATCACAGCTACATATACACTGTGATGATTTTGGAAATAAAACCACACATTCTAAGTCAGATTGAAAGAAAGCCAGTCATTTTGTTTACAATTTAAAACTACTGAGCAACTTTAAATACCCAGGTTTTGCTGTAGGTACATGCTCTTTCCCTAGACAAGAGAGAGAGAAAGATGGAGTCCTTAAAACTTTGATTGGGAACTGGAGTCTTTTTTGGAACATACATACTAAATGTCTAAAGGATGGCTTTGAATGCGTCCCAAATTTTAACCTGTGTTGCCTGCTTCTCTTGCTATCCTGTAACCCTCTGGTGTTGTTACAATGAAATGACAGCAATAAAATGACTTAAGAAACCATAGCTGTTATGTTCTGATGAAAGTTTTGAGAGTTAGTAGGGAAATTTTTCGTTAATAATGCATACAAGTATAGCCTATAGAAAGAAAACCCAATTTTTGAGGTCAGGGCTAATAAACAGGCAGATGTGAATATAAGAAGCAAAAAAGAAGCTGGTCTATACACATCACAATATATTTCCTGGTAATGATCTGAATTTTGATAGGAATTGGCTTTCCTAGGTAATCAGGAATGCAATCTTCGCATGAAATTGACACAGTATTGTATTGCTATTGTTCTCATAAAGTACCTATGTACCTCCTCAAGCTGTACAGTGAACTTGGCTGAAATAAGTCCTGCCTTCTTTACACACCTCTAGGAAAAGCGGCGCATAGTCTTATCCATCCATAGCCTCAGTTCATCAGTTCACAGATTGCTCTTTTCTAAATTTGCCATAAGATCAAAGCCAGGGGAAGCTGATGGGGTTACTTATGCTGGTGCTTTTCTCTAGGTCCCAGGAGGAGCAAGAGAATTAAAACAGACATAATTTACCTCCTCTTTTCACCTTCATAATTTTTTTTACCATCATAATTTACTTCATTTTTTTTTCCAATTATATATAATAAACCCCCCAGAATTTAACAAAATATTTTCCAATACTGTTGAAAAAAAAAAATAATGAGAAAGAATAACCAAAAAACCCAGTGCCAGTCAAAAGCAAATAAGGTAAGTCCTCGGGAAGTGCTCGGAAGCCCTGGGGGCCAGGTTTTGTGTCAGGACCGAGCCTAGAGGGAGTGTTAACCAGCTGGCAGAACAGAGGAAACTGGAAGGGATAACAGAAAACATTCATGGCACTAAACTTAAATGTCACTCATACTGACATTCAAATACATCAAACATTTTTATAAAGGTTTGAATGCTTAATATCTTCTTATCAGGGAAATTAAATAAACAAATTTCATCACTATATGAAATAATATGTAGAACAACTCCAAATCCAGTGATCACAAGAATGGAATGAAAATCCCTTGTGTTTATAAATTAGTGTAAAATATTATGCTAAATTTTACGTTGCTGGGAGCTATAATGGAAAATATAAAGATCTAAAAAATATTTAACAATTCTGATACATGGATACACCAAGAGCACTACTATGGACAGCTCAGAAGTGCAGACATCACACTAAGCTACATTAGTCAGGACTATCCCACATGGATCTTTAGGGAAAGCTATCAGTCAGATGCAGTCGCTCATGCAAATATTCCATTTCTAAAGAGGCTGCATAGACCTTAAAATGAAAATCAACATGAAACAATCACAGCATTAAAAAAATATACATTATTCACAGGTCCCATTCTCTTAACCATGGTTATAAGGCAATCTGTGAAATAATGAGTAGTAAAGTAGCCAATAATTTTTTCAGCAGGGAAGCAATTGCTCTATGTGGCTCTGAGTGCCTTTCAGCACTTCTACTCCATACATTTAAAATTTCTTTTTTTAAAAACTGTGCAGCTTCCTCTGTTCTTAAGGAATGGAGACTGCGTGATAATTAAAATCATTGCTGATGGAACAATCTCAGCTATTACTTTAGCTATTACTTCATTAATGGAAATTTGCCAGTGTTATTTTCTACTTGCACACCCTTTACCTGAATGCAACAAAGAAAGTCTTCTGGCTTTCTCTTTCTAAAATTTTATTTTCGATTTGCCTAAATTCAGTATAGATGTGGCAGATACTTTAATTACAATCTTGAATTTGAAACAGCATGAGATGAAGAGTCAAAGGAAGATAAAGAAGGGTGAGATAGTCAGAGAAAGGTAGAAAGAAGGATAGGTTTATGCAAATATTGCTGAAAGGGAAAAAAAGAGATCAAACAAAATTACTAAGGAAGATGCTTCCAGATTTGAGTGATGTACAGGGAAGAATTAGCAACAGTCTCCTTAATTTGTTACTAAGTTACTTTAGATAATATTTTTGTGCCAATTACATCACACTCTAAGCAAAATTTTTTTCAGAGGACCCATCATCTCCAGTCAATACTTATTCCAGTTGACATTAGGCTGATCTGCTTACACTGAATGGCATAATAGATCAAAGGGAAAAATAAAAACACAGCCCCCAAGAAATACAAACTAAATCAACCTCCATTGCCCAAAGAACGGTTCTGGCAATGGAAAGTCTCTTGCACAAGGCTGGCAGAAGAGGCTGCAGCCACTCAGTCCTACTGCAAGAGCACATCAGAGGCAGGACTTCAAAATGCAGCTGAGGTTTGCAGCCTGTGGCACAGATGCAGGAGGCTGCCATGGCCTGGGGAAAAAGTCAAGCTCTAATTTGTATCGCCTTCATGACCGACAGTCATTCAAGTTGCACTAGAGAATGCTGTTTTTAAATCTTGCTGAGCAGCCTCCTGGGCTGAAAGAGCAGGTGAGAATTGTGGCTTCTCATCACTTGCCTATTGGAGAGGAGGGATCTCTACAGAGAATTCTGCCACAGCAGCTTAGCAATAGATAGATCTTCATTTTTTCAGTGTTAAAATGAGAAGACATTGAAGTGAACATTGTTCTTCTGGTGATATAATAAGATTAATTTTCCAGTTCATATAAGTAAGAAGCATATAAGAATGAGAGATTCGTTACCAGAAAGTGTTTGGAGGTTCTGACATTATCAAACATTTAACTGAGCAGTTTCTCAAACTTCTAAATCCCATCAGCCAGATGTGGCAGCCCAGCATCCCAGGGCAGCACCCTTTGTAACTTCTGCACTTGAAACCTTAAATCATCAGTTAGGACAGAAAAATGAAAAAAAGTATTAACATCCAGAGCATGTGGCTTCCATAATCCTTCTATCTCGTTCTTCCATGCAGAAGACAGAGCAGATGAGTAACTAAGATCAGCAAAATCTTACCTCCCTTGTAAAGAATTACAATGTATTTTACAAACAAAAAACTCACTTAGGTGCGGAAAAGAAGACAAATGCATGTTTTTAAAAGAGAAACACTCTTTTTTTCCCCTGAAAGTATAAAAAATCTCTTACAATTAGCACACATTTGGAGCTAGAAGAAACTGGTAAAAGGAGCTGGCTGGAGTTCCTATGAACAATAAACAAGTGTTGACAAAAAGAAAAGTGGTGGCTTCCTGAGGTGCATCTTTTGAGATGCAACCACATCAGCTGCGGGCTGTAACATGGTGAGAACCTGAGCAGCAGCCACAACAGATGAAGATTGGGCCCAGACTTGGGATGGGGGAGAGAGCAGCTGTTGGCAGCGGGGTTTGGTGGACCCTGGAGAGCAGCAGCCGCTGGCTCTCAGGTTCTGCTCTGCGGTGAGGAACACCAGGCAAAGGAGTGAATGTGAAGATGAGAAGACTGGGAGCTAAATCTTTGGCCAATTAGCATGCCAGTATAGTCTGGCTACTGTGAAGGGAAAATCTGTGTGGGGGAATGGAAGGAAAAAGAATGTGAAGTAAGAAATGTCAATGGTCAGATTCCTCAGATTCGGTCTTAGTCAAAGCAGCATCACAGGATCTGCCTGCGGTGAGATGTAGCCAGCCCTTCAGCCACCTCTGAGTGTGGCATTCCCACGCGTGCCCAGTTTTTAAGATTGCTTTTCTCCCAGTGGCAATGTCACAGGTCTTCTCTCAAATGTACACTTTACAAAAATGAGCACGATCCCAATAGTTCACAATTGATTACGATTCCATTAGGAAACAGCAACATCTGCAAGTCTTACACAATCTAAAGACAAATCAATTCTAAGTGTATTAGTACTTTTAACATTTCCAAATTCTGAGTTAAATGCTTTACAAATTACAAAATCCTCATTTAATTACTTTAATAAATCTTGTTTACAATTGACTGTGAAAATCAGTGAAAACTAATTCACTTTGACTGTTCTGTCTGCAGTGCTGACAAAAATAGAACAAATTTATTTTTACTATGGTCTGGAAAGGGGAGAAAAAAAGCTTTAATTGAATATAATCACAATATGCTAGCAGCACATGTTATTTTCCCGCTATTATAACTTGATATTTTTAAGTTTGGGGAAGGAATTCCTTTTACAGGAAAGGACTTTTGTTTCATTTATTATGGAAAAAAAATGTTGAATATAAACTTGGTAGCATATTTTATTTTATCTTAAAAGATTTGTGTTTTAAACACTGTTATCTGTCTTACAGTATCAATGTTCAAGGCATTTACTGCAGGAGTTCATCTGTTGTAATCTTTTGTTAACAGCTAGTGATCAAAATACAGAAGGATTTGGCCCAGTACAATTACAAAACATTGGCAGCCCCCTGGGCCACACCAGTTAAACGTTTTGATCTTGGCTTTCTAGAACCAGCTTAGCAGAAAGGCAAGGATGCCACTGAAGTGTAAAAGAAACACAACACATGATCACAAGTTAATGACAGATATCAACAAGTTCTCTAATTCACTATTTTAATACTGTCTGTATTCTTAATTGTCAACATGCTAGTATGAAATTAGATTAATTTCTACCCTTTCAGTAAATAACCATGTAAGATAGGAGGCTTCTTCATGGTTTTTGTAACTGATTATGAACCTTTGGGTGAGATTTTCTTCCCTTTTAGGGTCTGATCTAGAGTTCAGTATGTTCTACAGAAGGATTCTCATTGACGTTGCTGGAACAAAGTCCACCCTTTAATCCTTAGAAGAATACAGCACCAAGTTAAATGTTGATTATAAATTACAAGGACTATTTTCCACTTGGGGTCATTACTGTTTTTCCTTCTGGAACTCTGTTAAGCTGAAACATGCTGTACATGACACAATACAGACACGGTAAGAAAAGGGTTTGACTATATTTACATTCATAAAATGTGAGGATCAAACAAAAACAACCCAAATTCCATTAGCATCCTTTTCAACTTCCTTCCTGATACATGTATTGACCTAGGAATCCAGAAGACACACGTGCCGCCAGATGGGTATAAAACAGGCACGTCCTAAAATTAACAAGCTAAATTTAACAGCTAAAATTAACAAGCACTACCTTTCCAGTAAATACCAGTATAAATCTCCTGGGGTATGCCTGAGGATAGGAAACTTAGTCATCTGTTTATATTAACATTCATCAAGAAAACACCTTCCAAATGTCTCCTTTGGAAGATGTAATTTCTGGCGTCGTATCTTACAGAAAGGAGGATCTCCACTGTAATAGCCTTTGTCATTACACAGTCATGTAGCCACTCTTACAGTACATAGATTCAGAAGACCAAATCTTTCAATTATTGTCTTCTGACTTAAACTATCCAATTACTTCAACTATTGACTTACAATTTCTTACTGACCTAATTCCACCTGAAGCAGATCTCTTGCTAGCACTGTCTTTATCAGAAGTGCTCCTTTTGAGGGCTTAATAAGAATAGTTATTAATACAGTCGGTTTCTTTCAATGCATTTGGAGATTATTTCAGCATATAGGTTTTTTTCAGAAATGAAAACAGTATCCAATTAATAGCTGACATATCGTATGTAGTAGGGCACAGCATACATACACAATATGTTTCCTAATTACTGCATAGTACTATTAACATCACATTGCATGTGCAGTACTACAATTCAAAAACATTTTAAGCAGTCTAATTTTCTTCAGGCTTGCCACAGCTCTTTTCTTTTGATTCCTGAAATCTGAACCCTGATCTAAGGAAGTGAGGGCTGTGGACATTTCCATTGTTCAGCAGTGAGGAACAGGATTTGCATTCAAATGAACAAAAAAAAAAGAAAAAGAAGATAAATGGTCTATAATTAAGACAGTGCACACAGAGATTCCTTGATAAAAACTCTAGAAGCTGATGGTATTTTAAAGGAAGATGTAGCAAAAGAGAGAGTTCAAGCACGCTAGAGCCTTTCCAGTTAAGCATTTGACAGGTTACTTACTTTAAGTGAGGCAGCTGGAATCACTGCACCTACCCAGGCTAACGCACACGGCGTAGATGAGGCTAAGAGCTGGATTTAGCTGTCCCCAGTGCTATTACTAAGCTGAAGAATTGGGCTCTGCAAAATAAACAATATCCTAGTATTTAAAACATCTGGCAGTGATAGATACCTGTTTAGAGGATGGGAAATCAGAGCTTTCAGAAATAAAGAATAGTGTAACAAAAGTTCTGAAACTTTATGTAAAAGGTCATTCTCTTGAAAAAAAAAAGTTATGTTTGAGAATAAACTCCATGAGGACTCTAGAGGTGGGAGGAAACATTGTGATCCAAGTGATCAAAAGTGTCCAGAAAACTGAGACTCTAGAGGTGGGAGGAAACATTGTTACAAATCCAAGTGATCAAAAGTGTCCAGAAAACTGTATTTCTTGAATATGGGATGTAATAAAAGATAAACAGGACTAAACAGTTTATTCCACCAGAACTTTTGCCACTCACAGAAGCTAAGGGGAGGAGACCATTATTTTGAAAATGAAATTTGTCCTGAGAAGCTATAAGTCTACTTTGCACCTGGGAGGAGGAAGAGTCATTATTGGTCTGGAATCACATGTACCCTGATACATCAACAAATTACTTGGTGCTATGAAAGATTGCTTTAAGCAAGACTGTGACATTCAAGGAACTAATAAGAATTCAAAACAGTAAAAACAGTGTTGATATTTAAGTTTGATATTTTATAATCTTTTTATTCCTTTTTTTTTCTAGGAAGACACTGCTTTCTGCATCAGGCAGTATATGTTTTTGGTGTAAGTCTGTGTGAGTGCTTTCTGCTGCATCAGTCAGAGGCTATTAAGCTGTCATAGTAGAAAATCAGAGCATTATTTTTTAAAGGAGCATTTTTTAACCATTACTCAGGTATTTTCCTTTTCCTTGCCATCACGAGAAACCCAGGATCCTGATGTTTAATCACTTGTAGATTGGACCTGAGTAAATAAAATGTCCTGATTAATTTTAATGATAGGCTGTAAGATTTTTGCAATAATATTTTTCTTTAATTCATGGATTATATTGTCTTGTTTGACCTTTTATAGAGACAGAGTTGAAAAGCTTTAGATGTTATTAATAGCCATTATCTCTAATTTCAGAGTGTGCATTACACATAATACTGACTGAATTTGTTAAACATTGCTCAGTCTGTGCATTGGGCCAGTGGCCTCTGAGGTTATTTTGTCCATGTGCAGTGGACAAGAATTTGATATTTTCTGCCCCAAATAAAATCCTTTAGACCTGCTTGATTCTAGATTTCCATATATTGTTAGTTGGAAGCCCACAGAGTACAACTCGGTTCCTGCAATGCTTTGGAAATTCTTAAAAATAATAATTAAAAAAAAAAGCAAAAAGCAGAACAGTTTGCCAACATGCGTGGGAGTGTAGGGATATTGGCAATGGTGATTTGCAGAGCTCTACTATTTCATCTACACGTGGGCAAGTCTGTGCCTCACTGACTGAATCAAGTAGGACTGTAGCCCACAGATCATAGTCCCAACACGCGTGGGAGTGTAGGGATATTGGCAATGGTGATTTGCAGAGCTCTACTATTTCATCTACACGTGGGCAAGTCTGTGCCTCACTGACTGAATCAAGTAGGACTGTAGCCCACAGATCATAGTCCCGCCTTTACCTTCCTATACCTAGTAAATAAATACAGATATAGCTAATAAATAAAAAATACTACTTTTAAGAAAAAATGTATGAAGAAACCCATTGAGCATATTCTTTGACAGCTGTGAAACTTCTCAGGTCTTGAGCAATCACACTTGGAATAGCACTTGCAGAAAGTCTCCTGTGTTCCATATAGATCAGATTTTCCTATTCCCAGTCTGTAATTTCCCAAAACAATACTGCACATTTGTGCTTTTTTCCACTTTGAGACTCTGCATGAAAGTATTGCAATTTTCTTAAATTGCACATTTTCAGGTGGATAAACACATCATTTGCACCCCTTGTATAATCCAATAATTACTCCATCCAAGTTAATCTCAATTATCAGTGTTTCCTGAAAAACAGTATTGTGGAGCTCTGTATGAATTGTCTCTATTATTTTTCTATCAGTTTCAGTTAAAACCTGGTTTTCTGTCTTTCTGTACATTGAATTCAGACTATTATATGGCTGTTAGTTTGCTTTTTTTTCTTGAGCCAAACTTTAAAAGACACTTCAGACGTAACATAATGTTTCTACTGAAAATGCATTAGTGAAAATAGCATTCAGTTCTTTCTTATGTAGACATGTTATTCTACTAGGACTAAAATGAATATAATGTGGAAACAAATCTGTTTTAAAAAGTTCCCAGCTTTACTTGGTTCTTCAGTTATCCTTGGTTGTACTCTAAAGGCCGATAGTTTCATTTTATATACAAACTAATCCACAGAGATTTTGGATTCAGGTAAAATCAGGGAAGTCAAGTCATCAGAGTTCATGCTTTCTCCAGAGTACACTGGAACAGGTCCTGGTCAGCACCCATCAGGGAAGACAATGACCATGACAATGCTTTTCTTGGAGTGACGTGTTTGTAGTGTGCAGGAGAGATAAAGGACCTCCGTGATGTAGTACTGCTCCTGCTGAGGGTTCATGCTCCCTGGTCAGAATTGAAGCAGCAGTTCTAGATGCTACGTGTGGCACTTGAAATGGCTGAGGTCACTTTCTAACCTGGACACCAGAGCTAAGCACCCTGACCATCAGACTGGCATTTTTCATGCCCATCTACAGCAGATTCTTCTGTCATGTTTGAGCATGTTGAATATATTAAAATTAAACAAGTCTGTAATTGTTTCCATTTTCAAAAATAACAAGTGTTTTCAAGAAAATGTTATCTGCATATTACTTTTGAGAAATTTGGGTAGAGGAAAGTTAAGTGAATAGTCTGTTCACATTTGTTAAGTGTGTAGCAAAGACAGAGAGAAAATTGTCTGATGTTTTGATCACAGAACCATCCATCTGTTCTCATAGAAGACTATTATTTATTCATCTAGGTTTGACTATCATTGTTAAGAAATAGTAATTCACTCCTGAACTTTGAATGATTCTTACTGAACTGGAAGATAACCCCCCATCAAAGAGCAGTGGAAAACACCGAGACAGTTTGTTCCTTTAAATCCTTTCCTAATAAATGCTTATATCTGAATTATCCTACTTTTCATTTCATTCAGCAGCTCTCACAGATACTACCTGTTGGTGGATTTATGGTAATCCCATCCATTATTATCAACTCAAGTATTTTTCAGCAAATGACATGTTAAGTATCATGATATCTGGAATAACGCAATACAGTATGTGGGAACATGTTTTAGGAGCTGTTGGTCTTTCCATGAGACACTGTTTCTTCCACTGATATTGGAGAAATTGTATACAGACACTATCTGCATTTAGTTTATATGAACACTATATATTATAGTACCACAATGACAATCAGTCTACTTATGTAAGGTACACATATGGGATTGGCAGTAGCCCTGTATATTTTGCTCTGTGTTATTCAACTCATCATAAGCAAGTGCACAAAAAGTGCACCCTATGGATTCCCTAAAACTTGAGCAGATCTCCACCTTTCTCATCTTTCCTCTTACTTGGAGTCCTGTAGGTGATTTGTATCAGTAAGGTTTTTTGCGCATGTTTCCTCATTGTGGAGTATTTCCTAAATGGATATGAGATAGTATTTTGCTCACTAAAAACAGAGAGCTGAAGGCAAGTTATCAGCTCATGTAAATCAGTCAAGCTCCATTAACCTCAGAGGAACTGCATCAAATTAGCCAAGCTGACGACCAGACCCTTAATTATTCTCTCAATAATAGAATTCTTTGAACTTCTACCTTAAGACTATGACCACTAGACAGGTTTTAAACCTCAGCTTTTCATAAGCAACTGGGATTTCACTCTGAGGAACTCATATATTAAATGCAAATTAAAATGTGTACTGGGGATTCTCACTGTACACTTTAAACATCTAGTGCAACATTTAGACTTTTCATTCTTGCTTGGTTGAAAATAATTTCTTTCCTTACCTGCATAGTTTAATTGAGGTTGCTTCTTTATAGAATCATAGAATGGTTTGGGTTGGAAGGGACCATAAAGATGATCAAGTCCTAACTCCCTGTCAAGGGCAGGGACACCTCCCACTAGAGCAGGTTGCTCAAAGCCCCATCCAGCCTGGCCTTGAACCCCTCCAGGGATGGGGCATCCACAGCTTCTGTGGGCAACCTGTGCCAGTGCCTCACTACCCTCACAGTCCTGATATCTAATCTCAATCTATCCACTTTCAGTTTAAATCCACTACCTCTCCTTGGGGCAGCTCTTAATCCATTCTCTGGCAGCCTGTATTTGTGCTTGGGATTGCCACAGCCCACATGCAGGACCTTGCACTTAGCCTTGTTGAACTTCATGAGGTTCACATGGGCCCACCTCTCAAGCCTGTCCGGGTCTCTCTGTATGGCATCCCTTCCCTCCTGGGTGTTGACTGCACTACACAGCCTGGTGTCATCAGCAAACTTGCTGAGGGTGCACTCAATCCTACTGTCCATGTCACCAATAAAGATGTTAAAACTTATTATTTTTAACTTAAAGCAACAGTAACAGAATTTTGGTGTGCACAGATTTAAAATATACATTTAGAAAGAAAAAAATGCTTTTGCCTAAAATTTAAAATAAATTATCACAGTCCTGTTGGCTTTTTAGAAGTAAGTGTCTCCTTTTATTCCTTAGAGGAAATGCAAAAAACTTAGGAATGGGCAAAAGAGTAAGTAGGTCCTGAAGGATTATATTAGATACACTGTTCAGAATCTAAAAGCTCTGATGGCATCAGACAAACCTCCAAATTATCAAGCCAGTCAGCTTTCATTGAACAGAGTGTTCAAGAGTTCCAGGCATCATCTGAGCTGGGACTGCACACGTCAGGTAAATCGGGCAAGCACAGTCCCTTCTGCACTGTCGGTTTGCCTTGCTCCCCCTGAGCCAGGACCCAGATTCCCTGACTAGCCTCACCACGCTCACGCTAATTGACTCCCAGGATCTTTTGTGAAATGACCAACTGTTTTTCACTGAGAGAACGCCCTGGCACAGCTGCTATGGTATTTAGCTCTAAAATCCACCAAACAGGCAATGTGGATACTGATCCTGCTACATTCTGTTTGCTCCTTCAAGGACGGTTCTCAGTAATAGTCCTTGTGCCCTCATATGCCCTCACAGCATGCTGAGGGACATGTAATACACACCTGGCATCATATGATAAAAGCACAGTCTTAAGAGCTTTTCAGGCACTTTGAATGCAAAAGACATATTAAATAGTAATTCTGTCCCCAGGTCACAAGGGTACTGCATAGGAACCACTTGATCTGCTTCTGCTAAAGAAAGGAGACCTGAGGACTGATCCCGGGTGCCAATACCAGCTGGCACTCAGCAGCTCACGGCACTGCTGCAGAGAGCCAGTCCGCTCGAGAGCGGAGTCGTCAGAGAAAACTACCTGGAATGGTCTCTGAATTAGGCAGCAAGCTGGTTGCTAGGAAATGGAGCAATCAAGGGCTAGTGCCCTGACTCTATCTTCAAGTGCTATCCAGGATAGATAGTTAGTTTAACCCGGTAGTTACTAGTGCTGAGCACTGGGCCATAATTCAGCAGCAATGGTCAAAAAGGACAATACAGATGCAGCGGGTAAAGAATCAAAGATATGACACATCCACTAGAACCACTACTCATACTAATTTAGGATATATAAGCCATGAGTTCCTATTTTGTCCATGAAAGTAGTTACCCATTCTTCCAAGAGCAGTGGACGCTAAGAACTGATTAGTGGTGTGATGCATTTTAAAGTCATAATTTATGTTATGGAGGAGCACGGGACAGCTGTTTCTTTTGCAAACTATGAAAGTTGGTCTCTTTTTCTCTTGGAAAGGCAAAGGATAAGACTATAAAAATGTTGCTTAAAACTAATTAAATACTTTCAAGATTTACATGCTAAATTTAACTATTGTATTTCTGGGAAAGGATAATTAATGTTTTAGAGAAAAGAAACTGGACTTCAGCAGGGCAAGGCAAAGTTTCTGGTATGTTGCCACATATATAACTACTATTTAAAATGGAGAAGATGGGACCTATTAGAAATGTAGAGTGGATAAAAACTGCAGGTCATCCTGAAAGCAGCTATCAAGCTGCAGGGACTTTACATGGAGAATTCCTCAGGGACCAGTGCAAGGATTGCGCTTATTTGATCTTTTCATCCACAAAGATATAACAAAAACTAGGAGTGCACTAATTGAATCTGCAGATGACAAAAGGTGAGAAGCAAATGCCGTATGGGAGATAGCAGTATCATGCAAGAAGAAGAATGATCTTGAGAATTAAAATAACAAAAACTAGACAGATTCTGCCAGTATAAAATAGAATGCTGGTACCTGAGGAGTAATGTAGAGTTCTGTTAAATTCTAAGGGCTATTTGATGACATATGATGTATTCATGCCATGATGCAAGGTACCACAAAGGCTTCCTGGTTACTACTTGATAAAATTCTGGTCATCTGGTCCTGCGCAAGAAAGATATACTAATTCAAAGTGCAGAAGCGTAGAGATCAACTATAAGAGAGGTCAAGGAGGAAACAAAATAATATCCATTTTACAGAATAAGATTAAAAGAAGCTGGTGTGGACACCCACGCAAAATGACAGCTAAACGAGAGGCAAAACTGCTTTTGGCATAAGCATATTGGGAAACATCAAGCAGATGAGCTGTTTGGGCTAATGAACAAAGTTGGTACAAGTAGAAACTGGTGTAGACTGGCTTTGCATATACAGACATGGTAAATAGATTTCTAATCAAGGACTGACTTCCTGAACCAATATCTCTATCGGAGTAAGGAAAGCAATTGTCCTCAAAGCAAATGTAAGCCATTTATACTAGAGTTGCCTGACAAAGAAAACAACTGGATTTGATAATCCACAAAGTCCTGTCCAATCTTGTTTTCATGTTCCTGCCGTGGTAATGCAGTCATAAGAGAGATGGTTTCATTTAAACGCTGTAGAGTATTTGTGACAGACAAAAGTCCAATTTCCTGTCCAAAATCTTGGTCATAGGGAAGAGAATGTGAAACACCTCCTATTTAGAAGCTGAAACTCTCTTAGGTATACACTTGGATCGATACAAGGTTATTTCACTCCTAAACTAAACCGAACAGCACCAACTTCTTGTCAGGACAAATTAAGTAGAGGCAAAGATCTACTAGTTTGTGCATCAGCTGTATATATGTCTCTTACTGACGCTATACTTACTAAAAGCTAAAATAGCACAATATGAAGCGGAAGCTGTCAGGTGGTTTATGCCCAAAATTCAAATCAACCTTGAAGGTTGTACAGGATGTCCTCCACATTTAAACTATGTGTATTTTAAATTCATAGCCTCTTGCTGAGGGAGAAAATCAACTAGCAATAAACACTGCTTGTATTTTTTGTTCTGCTACTGCAGTAACTGCAGAAGGTACCTCGATTACCTGGAAAAACCTACCCTGACATCATCAGTGTAAACGGAAAAGCAAAGGGAAATTACATGCATTTCTAAACAGCTTCTGACACCAAGAATTCTCTGTACAGGAAGAAACCTCTAGGGATGTCTGCACCACAGAGCAAAGATCCTGAATTAGTACTGACGACACCAACCCTGGGACTAGAAGGAGAGGTAGCAGACTGACATTGTGAACCAATTAAACCCCATGCGAAACAGAATTTATACACCTTTATGCAGTGGCACAGTAATATATAGTCACACTGCTTTTGGAGTGTGAGCTAATACTCCGAAGCTGTGGGGATTTTGAAACTGAGCTCCACTCTGTGAGGGAAACATGCCTAGTGAGTTCAAAGGAAACTTTGCTCTTGGATTCACCTTGAGTTCTTCATTTGAAATGTATAGCCCAGGTTATTATCCACAGTTTTTCATGCACAAGATCTACTTGCCTGATTAGGAAAAAACGCTTTTTTGAAAAATTGCTAGATGGCTGTCCACAGGAGTGGAAGTGGAGCCACCAAGCAGACTAGCCAGGCAAACCAGTCCTTTCTTTATACTATGAAGATTTCTTAGGAAAGTTGTTATTGTCAGGCTTCCATTTTACTTTCTTTCTTTATGCTGAAAAAGCAGTTTACTGTACCTCCTTTGGGAGCTTTGGGATAATGACGATGTGGGAAGGTATGGCTTTAGTTAAGCTGTGTTAGTGAGACACAGAGGCACAGACGTTCTGTCCCTACAGCAAGTAACCCTAGGTCAGGGCAAGGCCAGACTGCAAAGGAATTTCCTAGCATAGAAATTATTCTGTTGTGTACAAAAAGCAATATAATTTTCTGTCTTCCTCCGAACTTGCTGAGGAAACAGCAAGAAAGAGAGAGAATGAGGAAAAAAAATCATTAGAAAGATTTTAACAAGGGAAATCCACACCCAAAAGAAGAACTTAGGGACAAACTAAACAAAGAACAGAGGTACCTTGAGGGGAATCCAGGCAGAATTTCACCAATTAAAACCAAAGGCGAGAGCAGATAATAAAACCAGAAGAAACGAGCATTTTTCAAATGGAAATTATCACCCATATTCTGAGACAAGTTAACAGACATTTTCTTTCTACTTCACTGCAACCAAAGTCAATCAACTGTACCTAAACCACCTTCAGCAATTCAGACCATACACAGAATCAGGACAGGGACACTTTTCCTGCCTCCTCTTGAAATTGTACACTGTAAATAGGAAATACAGATTCAAAGAAAAATCATGACAGTGATTAAATGTTAAAAGTGATAAATTTTGCAGCAGGGAGTTGTTGATGTAAATGGTGTTGGGAACAACAGTGGGTTTCCTATAAAATAGGCTCTTTGCACGTGTCCATACATGAAGTTAAACCACAAGAGATTCTGCATTGCCAGTTGATGGTGTAAGACGAGGTACATAACCTGCCCTGCGAACAAGCCCTGCTCTTCACATTGTTCTGAGGGATAAAGAAGCACTAACATTCCTCAGGATCTAATTTACAACTATTTTAAGGACATTTTATGTTAATAGAGCAGTCCAAGGGGCCTTTAATGTAAATGAGGCCCTGTGTCTCAGACACTATTTCAGCTCATGCATCTGTACAATAATAAATACTTAATTACCTTAATTGTTTTGGGGCCTAATTAATAATGTGTGTAAAGTGCTCTCAGATCCCTTGGATGAAAGACAGCACAGAAGAACAAAGCACAAAACGTATTTTGTGAAACATAATGTTTTATAAACCAAAATAAAGCAAAGCACAGGGATACCAAACTGACAGGCGTGACTCGCTACTTCCCATATCCCCTCGCCTTCTCCATCGTGCGCTCCTCTTTCTTAATTCACACTTAGGTGTTTGAACAGTTATTTCTATTACAATTGGACTTAACCATCTTAGAGGAAAGGACAGCACAGGTGCATTCAAGCCTGCAAATGTTGCAAGCCATGGGCACAGCATTGTAGAACATCAAGGATTTTGCTTTGCTGCTCTGCATATTTGTATGCTCATGCATGCAGTCTATGAGAAAAAAAGCCTGATTCCCTGGCCTGATGCCTGCCTTGGCGTTCCTGCTGCACTGAGGAGGAGAGATGTGTCCTCTCTCCACTGGAATTGTGTTGGAAGGGAAGTGCCTTCTCTAACCTTTAGCAAGGTCAGCAAAAAGCTTCCTTTCACATCTAAGTATGGTTTGCTTCCCTGCCCTGTGTTTCTTCGGTGCTGTTCTCACAATTTGAATTAGTAACTATTTTTATGACCTCTTATTTCATAAATGGAGCAACCTTAAGACATTTTCCAAACATTCTTAACACGAAAAGATGATTTAATTTTAAGAAACAAACTATATCACAGGAACATAGGAAGACAGACAATTCCTGGGTCACCAAGGCCAGGATGTCTATTTATCTGGCCATTCATCCATCAAAAGAACTACAGCTCCATAAAAGCCTAAGTAATAAATAAATAATAAAAAAAGCCAACTAAAAAAACCAACCAACAACCCCCAAAAATACCCCAGAAAAAAAACTCCCAACCTGTTTTTTGAGTTTTCATAGATGTACCTATCTTATGGTCTTATGTGTATAAAACCAGTCCCAGTTATAAATGATCCATATCAGCTCGTTACAAAGTACATCATTGTGATTCAGCGGAGGTGAAAGGAACAGGGAGTACCAGGCAATAGACTACACAGAGAGCTTTACATCACACTGTCAAGGTCAGCCCCTCTGGGTTCTGCTCTATCAGCTGTGATGCCATGTCTACGTGGGGAAAGATAAGCAGGAAAGCAAAGCAGAATTATTTAAATAGGGATGTAAATTTAAAGTATCTTCAATACAGCCTTGAGTTCACGTGGATACTGTAATTCAGAAATAAAGCTTTATTTGACCAAAGTAAAACGAATTTTCTTAAAGAGAATTTGTTTCTGATGAGAATATCACAGAAAGGGATATTTAATATATGAATACTGCAGTAAATTAATTTGGTTTAATTTTTCTTAAGTGCCCCTGTCTAGACATGTTTTTAACTCACACCCCTGTAGTAAACTCATAGAAAAAAGCTCTTTGTAAATCTTTCTATGCATTTCTTAGCCTTTGAATAACAGCAGGAAAAGACAGAAGTACAGTCATGTTCAGTGACTATTGATATGAATTATGTTTGGGGGAGGACTGATTTTTAAAAGACCTGTAATTTTGTAGGTGAAACTCTGTTGCCAATTGTATTAAACTAAATCAACATTTTGCCTCTTCAACTAAATGTAGATTTAACTAACGAGACAAAAACACAGCCCTCAGACAGTAAAAGCTGAGAGTGACTGAAAAATACAGCCTGTGATTCTGCTCTATATATCAGAATAACTGCAGCAGTTCCACTAAACAACATGCTCTTTTGTGAGAAGGGATAGAAATCACCAGCCATCGACACGATTTCATGAGATAGGGCTGTGTTAAAGATTTCACACTGTATTCTGGACTACTGCTTAAATTATATGGGCTTGGTCACTTAATGGCTTTCTGACCCTTTTTATAAGGCAAATCTGAGCTGCTTTCTTGCCGATAAGGATTTATTTGTCTTGGTATAAAGTAAGGCAGTAACAGAGAGAGCAGAAGCAGTGAGGAGACAGAATGCAGAAGCAGGAACTTGGAGGCAGCAGCAGAAAGGCTGCCCCTCCCCAGTGACTCCCCAGGAGGCAGTGACCACTGCTGTACTAATGGAGCATTTAGGACCAGTCTCACCCAGACATACTTTTGCAAAGCTGGCACAATACAGAGAAACCTTTTGGAGCTACTCCATAATTTTCAAGAACATAGTTGCACAACGTGGAGTATGTGCAGGATCCTTTAAGAGGCAGTGATGAAGTACTGAGCTTTGCTGAACTTCAAAAGATAAAGCATCCTGTAAGTTTTTTGTATGGGCTGAGTAGGAAAGGTTTTCTCTTTCCAGCAGCCTGATCCCATGCTTAGTGAGGTTCACTGGGCAGCTAATATATTCATAGTGAAAGATCCTTTATAAAGAAAAACTCTGTGTTCTCATTTACATTGATTTGAATGAGAAATAATGCTATAATGAGGTTAATGCAGAACTCAGGACAAGTGTGTGGAATATCACTTTCTTTTATTACGACAAAAATCTTTAAGACACATCTGGTGTTAGGGGACTGAATTTGAATGTAATATGCTATATGTTGGCTAGACAAACCAAAGAGAAAAATAAAAGGAAAGGAATAAAGACAATGATCCTTGTGGAAGCAAGGTCATTACATAGGATCAATGCCCATTTGGACAACTCACAAATGCTCTGATGCTCATATGTAATTCATTTGAGTGGTTTAAAAGACACTTGAAAATCGATACATGAACATTCTGTTAAGTGCTTAAGTGGATATAAGGAGTGTGCATGCTGTTCTCAAACATTTGACATGGTAAACAGGCAAAAATTTGCTTCATTAATGTCACCAGGTAGTGGTGGAGAGTATTCATACATATGGTCTCTTTTGGAAATGATTAAACCTGTAAAAATTGAGATCAAGAAAAGGCACAAGACTACATCACCTGCTATAGAAGGCATTAATTTATTGAGTAATGGAGTTGTCGGAGTGGTTTTGTGTTAACTGCAAGGGAGCCGTGGTATTGCTATTTTGTGAAAACTCAGGAGAAGGAGTAAAATTGGTCTGTGTATTTATTTACCTTAGGGTACCTCTGTAACTTACCACAACTGCAGTGACATGAATTTTCTTTTCATCATAAAAAGAAAGAAAACTCACAACATGGCAATTTTTGGCAAGCTTAACCAAGTACAAGAAAAGCTTTTCTTGTCACATTTCCAGGTTTTTCCATAGTGTTATCTGTATAGTAGATGATAACAGCATGTGCCATATACAGCTGCATCATACAAACAAAAATACATACAATAGCAATTCTATGCTCAAAATTTTCAGTGGAAAGCTTTTTCTATCCAATTAGGCTGTGACAAAGAAGCTGTTTGCATTTTCAACTTCACAGAGGTATAACTGCAATATTTGTAGAGATCTGGAACTTAATTTATAGTGTGGCTCACTATATGTAACATACCTCTTAGGTACCAATGATTCTTTTTGCAGCAAGCCCTTTAAATCTACTTGATACTTTGTAGATGTTAAAAAAATGAAATAGAATCATCAAAGATTATTTTCTTGTAACAGAAAAATAAATATTTATGACAGTCAGTGCACAGACTCTGAGTTTGGCTTGGTTGTATTAATCCTTAAAGAAGTGTAAATCAAATTGAAGAATGTTCTCTTGCAGTTGCAATTCAGACACACAGCATATAATCCTTATAATTAAACTGGGAAAAAGAAAATAAAGAAACATCAGTTTTGATTAAAATAAAGCCAGTTGTATTTTTCAATTCCATGGTTAGTTTCATGTTTGATTACCTAACACATTAAAAGGACATTATATGCTGTGTGTTTTACTGTAAAGTGAAAGGCTGGCATAGGCAACTATGCAGGGGGCGGGAAAAAGCCACACACAAAGAAGCCAAAAAGTTTTGCCCAGTTCGGCCACTCTGTACATGTATGCACACAGACAGTTCCTCTGAGATAACAAATGTTCTTCACGTGCACACAGTTACTTTTGGGTTCAAATGTTTGCACCACTTGGGGCTCAGATGACCATAGCAGTGAGGCTTTCCTCACGCACCAAAAAGCCCTGCACATGAAACTTGCTGCTATTTCAGATGCTGCTGGCTAAAGGTGTCCCAAATGCAGGCTGTAGGAGGTGTTGGGATCACTGCTGGTAAGACACAGAATCACAGAATCTTCTAGGTTGGAAGGGACCTTAAAGATCATCTTGTCCAACCGTCAACCTAACTGACAAAAATAGACACCCACACAACAAACAAGGAGCATCATCACTAAACCAGACCTCCCAGCACTACATCAACCCGTCTTTTGAACACCTCCAGGGATGGTGACACAAATACTTGCCGCTGATTTCGGACCAAATTTTAAAGACGGCAGAAGCACCCCTCTCGTATGTCGTGATGGGCTGTATTTTAAGATCATGTCATGCACTTTTGAGAAGCACAATTCCATCATGGACAGAAAAGTGAAAATATTGTTTAGTCTGCTAAAGTAGCTGTTCAATACAGTGAGGCTGATTGACTGGTGCCATCACTTTGGCAGTAATTTACCTCTCAAAACATGTGCAAATAATATTATTCTGATCTGGTAATCTATATCCACTTTCTCACATGCTAAGGATCCGATCAGAGACCTACGCTCTTGTCTTGGTGTTTCCTAGTCAATTTCAGTTGAAATCTTTTCTACCACAGCATAATTTTAGAATTATGAAAAATTATTAATTTTATCCTAAAACCAGGGTCAGTAGGATTAATCTTCAAATCAAGATTTTTTAAGTTTTAATCTGATTTTTTTGTTGTAGTTATGATCTTCCACCACACAATATTTCATGCTTCATAACTTGAAAATCAAATGCTTCAGATTCTCTGTCCTACATCAAAATTTTGATGTAGAAGCAGATATTCTTAAAAGTTAGTCTTAAAAATATAATAAACCTTAATGAAAAGAATAACAACAAAAAAAGAGAAAACCCGAAAAATACCAATCCCTTTGCCCCCAGAAAAACCCACAGCTGAAATATCATAAGCATTTTTAAAAAAAGAATTCAGCATCTTCTTAGGATGACCATTTCATTGCAGATAGACAAGAACAGAAAGAAAAATGAAAAAGTCATATCTGTCATACAAACAAGACATCGAAAGGACCTGATCCCACGCAAGGCTAACTGAGGAGGCACATCAAGTCTACTGGCATTATGCACATGAAAATGAATTTGTGCAAGTGTTTACAGTACAAAAATTAACTGCCAAACTAATGCAAGTGATTAAACCCTTCTGTTGCTAAAGATTCTCAAGGGCACAGAATGGCTGTCACCACGGTGGTATATATCATGAGCACTTTCATATTTCAGTATGAAGCTTCGTCGTATTTCTCTCTTTCTTTTGTAGGCTATTATTGATGTTCCCTAGAGGTGTCAAATACAGCTCCACTCCACCAACAACTTTCACGTATATAGTATGCCACTTCTGCTAGATGATTAACGTTCAGATTCTTAAAAGTAAACGCATTTCTCTAGTTCAAATTCCATACCAGGAGATAATATTTTAACGGATGGCAGTCCTAGTTGTTTGCAGTTACTAAATGCATTCATCTTTATTTTTAAGGAAGGATTGAAATTTAATAATGGTGCATGGGGGGAAGTGAGAGATTTATTTACCTTGTTAGAAATGATTTATGGAAGTCTTGTTATGGGAGAGAAAATGACTGCAGCTGAAGGTGAGTTATTGTGCACAGTTTAACCACATAACATTTTAAGTACCCGTAAAAATATAAATGACAACTTTAGGGTTCTGATGGAAAGAAACATAGTTGAGACTTCCAATCAGCTGAGAACATATTACTAATGTAGGTTTCTCCTGAAGCTCAGACTAAAGCTAAAATTTCCTTAGCGTCAAACTCATTCAATGAACGTTCTTCCTTTTTCTCCATTTCTTATAAGATGGAAGATTTCTCTTCCAAGTTCCTAACCAGGACTTTAGGAAAGATATTTTTTAGATAAAATATTTCAAAAGAATCCTAAATCCCTAGTCACTGGAATAAGCAGCAGTTGGGGAGCACTAAAATTTAGACCTGTGAAGACTATTCCTGGGTCTACCTACTGTACACATCAAGGATTAAAGACAGTTCTGTTACTATTTCTTGTTAATGAAAGATTGAAGAAAGAGAAACTCATAGAACTGTAATGCAGCCATAGAGCACTATGTAAAAGGCAACATGTAGCTAAGAACCATCCCAGCACCAGCACTTCCCAAGAGTGGCATTTGTACCGCTGGGGAGCTGGGGCTGGGGCTGTCAGCGAGGTGAAGTGACAAAGAGAAATCTCCAACAGCCGGCGCAGCTCACAGCGGGACGGCTCTGGACCGTTATGCAACAGGAGAGGAGCAGAGTGGTGCAATGCAGACACTGCCTGAACCAGGCACTGAGCTGGGGAGTTAAACAGTCAAAGGGATTTCACATGTTTCTTAACATCTGCTGATAGAACCTCATGTTGCTTCCTGATTAATTAAACTCTTAAATAATTAATGAACTTCTCTTATAATTATTACTATTCTAGTATCTCATCTGTGCTTTTGAGTGAGAACAGGTATGGCAGAAAGTCCAGGAATCTTCATTCTTCCCATTTTCAGCTTACCACAGTAATGCCCGTTCTCCTAACAAGCACACAGCAATCACAGATGTCAAGAACAGCTTGATGCAATATATTGGCACACTCCTAGGGAACGATACCACCTGCCTTTTCATTCCTTCCAATGGGATTTTTATAACTTTGTTTTATTGTAACATAGTAGTTTCCTAGCAATATGCCAGGTAAAGAAAGATTTCACACAGCATATGAGCCTTTGCTTCTGCTCTTTTATTTAAAGAGGATGTTTTCAACTGCTGAAAACCACCAGAAAGGCAGAAAGATGAGCAAAAGTGTTGTTGATGCCGTTATTGTTCAATGACTTGGAAAGGACAGCAGAGGGAGTTTTATCATCTTAAAGTGCATTCATGCTGCCTCTGTCCTTCTCCCTGATATGTCTTTAGATTAGCTTTTTGTAAGGGTGAAGAAATTCTGAACAAAACAATTTTTTGAGAATATAAATATTAAGAGATGTAGGTGCTGGAATATGGAAGGAAAAAAACCACAACAATGAAGAGAAGAGCTTCAGTAATGTATGTGAAGTCTGCAAGTCAAGAGCACAGATTGCATTTTGAATAATGCATTTTGTATAGAAAGTGCTCTAAATAACTCAGCAGAGAACACAGTGTGTAAGACAATTAAGCAATTTTATCAATTAAGCTATGGTCTACCTCAAAACGAGAATCATTATTTACAGCTGAGATTGAATACTGATAATATTTATGAAACAAAACATTTAAAGGGGACTGGACGAAACCCATTTCCTTGTAATACATGTAAAGAGTACGTCAGCCTGTGGTACAAAACAAACAATAGGTCAAATCGGTCTATCCTGGATAAATAAAATGCATTTACATTCAAGGATCCTACTACGCAAGTGGTCCAATTACATGTTATGAATCTTAGAGAAATAAAACAGGAGCTGCGCTCAGTATCTTTGAAAGTCGTATCATTTTTATTTAGGATGCCTAAAACGGTATTTGTAGAGTATGAAGGCAGCTTCAGAATTTGCATTTTGAGGGAGTGTGGCAAGTTCAATCAAATAGCAACTAAGCTGGGGCAGTACTTTAGAAAGACACTATTTCTGGCCTCCCAGAAGCACAAGCCTCTTGAGACTGCAAAGTTGTGATCTGGAGCCAAAGATGTCTTCTGCTCTTTTGCTAAATCTATTCCTAGCAGAAAATAAAGCATAGAGAGGTGAAGTCTCAGATATTTATTAACTTAAATGATCATCAGAAGGGGTAAATTGATGGTCTCTTCCAGAGTCTAGCCAAAGAACAAGGGGAATAGGAAGACAAAACAGCAAGGGAAAACCAGTGAATTCTTAATGAGAGAGAAACAATAGATGTCTTCCTCTTATCACTTTAGATGATGAAACAATGCTGAAGACAAGTTAGAAAAAAAGCTTAAGATATTTTATCAGTCAGTACTAAGTATCTGGTGAGCTTAATAGTTTAAAAACCATGACTTGATATTTAACTGTGTATGATTGCATGCCAATAGCCAGGCACATTAGTACAGCACTTCTATTGATGTGTCTTTAAATAGAGAAGATGGAGCATTGAACAATTCATATAGAACACGAAATTGTGACATGAAATAATGAATGCTTGCTTTTCAAATTATATTTTTCATATTTTGCTGGATTTTTTCAAATCCCTATTTTGTTTTTTTCTCCAAGCTAACTCAGTTTTGGAGATCTCTTTCTTTTGATTTAAAAATTCATTTTCTTGACCCAAAAAACTTTTAAACCAAAAAAATTCCACTTGAGTCTCTAATCAGGATACCAGAAAAAGATATGAAATTCACAGAATACTGAGATTTATAGAGAGAGCAGTACATTTTCAGAAAATGTAAACTAGCAGATGCCAGACTAACATTTAACCTTTTCATGATTTCACACAGTGGTAAAGACTAGAAATAAACTAGTGAAAACAAACTATCTTGAAATGCTTGGGAACACCTGCCTCGGTACTCCTCCCAATCTGTAATTGTGGTTCTGAGATTAATTAGCTTGGAAGTAAAGCCCCAGATATAGGAGTCCTTCTGGATACCTTTTGTCCTATTCTGCCAATCCAGAATAGCCAGTCTATATGGCCAAAAGGAGGAAGATCTTTTTTGCTGAGAAATTACTGCTTCTTTCCTCCTGTGGCTGGTGGAGGAGCATAGTGGAAGGATAAGATACATATCCACAGTTTCCTGTGGCCTATGGATTACAGCCTACCTCTAAAAGGTTGTTGATAGAAACTTCAAGTTGTAGTTTCAATCAGGTTAGCAACACATTGATGGGCTTTGTTGGCAGTAGCACTTCACCCAAAACATCTGTTTGCACTATCATAAATTTCACTGGAATGATGAATATAATATTCTCAGTATCAAAAGAAGGCTTTTTCTTTCAGATTTTTATTTTATGCACTATATTAGTAAATGTTTAATAGTCATATGTTAATAGCTATTTTACTTAAACAGATATCTCTGCCAAGGAGCAGCACAGGAATTTTCATTACAGCAAGCTTCTTATCTATCATACTATCACAGAATCATACAATGCTTTGTGTTGGAAAGGACTTTTAAGTGTCATCTAGTTCCAGCCCCCTTGCTGTGGGCAGGGACATCTTTCGTTCTTGGTGGGGGGATATTCCTGAAATGCAAAAAATGCATTCCAGTGGAAGTATTTACTTGAATGCTCCTTGAATAGAGGATGTAAATCCTTTTAGCTGGCTCACAATTTAGGAGACTTCAAAAGGTAGTCTTTGAAGTTTAGAAAAGACCTTTGAAGTGGCTGAATATGCAAAAAAAGAAATTAGAGTGTTTAGTACAAAGTACTGAACTTCATTAAGTGTTTTTGTCAATTAGAAAATACAGCAGTTTTTGCATAGCAAAAGAAGAAAATTAGGGTATCCTGTTAACAAAGACTTCGGATATCTCCTGACAGAGTCTCTGAAGTTACCTGAGGGCTACAAACTAACACGCAGCCCCGTTAGGAATACACAGACTGGAGACAACACTTCCCTTCAGAGATGCACCTGGCTCTCTGATAAGGACAATAATTTGTGTTCTTACGAGCCAATTTGGTATGTGCTCCTGCCCATGGGACAGAGCTACAGCTTTGCAGCATCCTGTGTAGTTCCCTTCCTTGCAAGTGTTTAGATAGTGCAACATCTGCATGTGACACAAACAATTTGAGCTATGAACTGTATCTATGGTCATGCTCTGATAAATCTGAAAGCCTGTACTGCTTTCACTGCCATTAACTCCCTCTTCAGGCAGGAGATGTACTTGGGAGATGCGTTATTTTTTGCATTTCATTAAACACATCTTTCCTCTCTTTTCTAACTAAACACCAGCAGGCTTAAGGGTTCCTTGTACTTTAGGTCTCAACTAATGAACTTAGTGAAGGAGTGCCAATAGCATCTAAGATGGAAACAGGCCAGGGTACAGATACAAAGATGATAGGAATAAACTTCTCAAAGAGTAGACATAGAGATGACTACTAGGATGAAGTCGGTGCACAAAGATGTATCATCTGCCTACCCATGGTTAGTGAACCCCACTGTAAGCTCTCAGTACCTGAGGGACATCACCCTGCCTGGTAGAGGTTAAGCTAAATGTTGAGCAGCTTCAAGCTCAAGGCCCAATAAATAAGCTTGCAGTAGACAGCACATCCCTTGCAGGGGACAGATACAAAGAGGGTCCTTTCTTTTCTTGCTCATTCAGCTGTGAAAATGTACTGTGGGGGAAGAGGCAGAACTATCTTCCTACAAGAAACCTTTAAAACAATGCAATTCACATTGACAGTTCCTGTCTATAACTCATTGGTAGCTTGAATGCAGGAGTAGCTGGTGAACATTGTTATTCTGAATTGGGAAACTTTCCCAACCTGTGTTTCTGTCTGCTTGATCAAAGCACTTGAGTTACTGTTTGGGCTGATTTGGTCTGCTGGTTTTACAGCTTCTAATTCTTTCTCCCTCAAGTAAGACAGGGTAACTGAATGAGACACGTTTTCTGATGAAACTGCTTCTATCAAAAAAAAAAAAAAAAAAAGAAAAAAAGAGAGATAAGAATGTTGTTAATGTTGATCTGTACATTGTATTACAGTAGTACCTACATAATCATGAGCAGGAGCTGTCACAGAGAATACCATCTAGGCACAAGAAAGAAGCAACAGATGGATTCAGGAAACAAACGCAGAGTCCAATATAACAGCAAGACAATATTTGGTGGAAAGAAAAAGAGAGGTCAGAGCATACCAGCTGCATAATCACTCAAAATTTTCTGTCATCATATGGGAAAAAAAGGCTTTAGGATATGAAGGCAGACAGCAATTAGCTCTGTGAGTGCTGATTGGAAGCTGTGCTAAGTATGAAGATTTGTGTTTGAAAATATAACAGATGAGTTATCAAGCTGATGTTACTGGTACAGGAGAGGTTGGGGGCTGATGTATTAAGAACATCAGGGCTGACGGGTGAGACAAGGATATGGCATAAAAATTATGTGATACATGTTGGAACATTTTAAGGTTTTCCCAGGTGGGATCCCTTGAAATATAAAGAAAAAAGTATCAAATGTCAGTTCTAAAAGCAGTAAAACAACAACATAGTCCTGAAGAATCACTTGTTCTAGCACTGAAATAGGGAAAATGCCCCTGATAAAATGAATAGTGATCCTTCAGATTAATTTCTTGCCCATATAAGAATATCTTTTAGGGGGTAGCCAATATCTACATAACACTTGTTTTGTCTGTTGGCCATCATAACACTTTAGGCTACAGCTAAAAATAGAATTGGCAGAGCTGAAAGGCAACAATAAAAAAAAAGATGTGTTTTTATGGTATTTTAGTCCAGATAAGTAGAAGGCACTAAATGCTCACACAATAGAAAAAAAAGACCACAATATTTTCAAAGGTTAATGATAGCTCAGATTTGCCTATGTAGGTTTGCGGTCACGACAGAACCAAATCTTGGGAAGTTGAGATACAAAGGTCTAAAAATTTGAAGCTGGAAACTAAGATGTCAGAGGGTCCTCTCATCATAGGGAAATCATCATGCCCGCTAGTTAGAGATGAAAACCAAAACTCATTAAAGCATTGATCTATTAGGTTGTGCAACACACTGCATGTGCTTTTAGGCAATTGTCTACCACATAAACCTTTACCAGCACCCACACTTAAACACTGAGTCTTATAAAGCTAACTAAAGATAAGACAAAATAGATATTGGAAAGTCCTTTTGGTAACACTAGAGGATTATTTTAATGTTTCAACATTTTTACATATATAAAGAATATGTATGTAACTTTGGAAAGTATAGTTTCATGAATATTTTTGTAGAAAATATTAAGCTAAAATGAACAAGGGATTTGGATATGACATATATATTATATAAATTAAGAATTATAGGGCAAAAATCTCAGCGAGTGTAAACTGTTTCAACTGCAGTGACTTCATACATTATACACTAGCAGAGCAGAGATGACCTACACCTGCTGAAGATCTCACCCGCACTGTTGCAAACTTTCTGGAGGAGTCCGAAGTGGAAATGCTCAGCATCTGAATTTGCCCAGTGGCAACAAATGGGTATTTAGATCTTTCCAGGCACTTGGATCAGAAAGAACACCATTTGAAGGACATGGATGATATGTTTTCAGTAATTGCCATCTTAATTTCAATCTGCCTCTCTCCATTTAGTTCTTTTTTATTGCTTCCTCCTCCTCCTGTCATTGCCACTGTCAGCCTCAGGGACCTTAATATTTCTCTCCTTGGCTGGCCCCCTTTAATAAGGCTATGCCTTGTTATTTTATAACTTCTTAGGTGGTCCCTTGTGTTTGGGAGCATCTACTCTCCAAATCTGACTGCATCTTCTGAAGCCGAAATATGAAAGTATTTTGACAGAATTTGTTATGAGGAAGGTGAAGACATGCAGTTGGACTGGTGATCATTTGCCTGAAATATAACCATTCCTCATGTCATCCAATTAACCAGACTAGATTTTCTGTGGAAAAAGTAGTCTATTGACCCTTTTAATCCTGTTGATTTTTTTAAGTTTTTACTTGCAGATATCTTGGTTCTTAAGAAATATCAGGTATATTCTTAATATCAGGTATAGCTATTCATAGTACTCAACATTTGGAATATTAGATTAAGTTAGTCGTGTCCAACTTGCATTTAAGTTCCTATCAGTTATGTCATTGACTTTCATAAATGCAATATCAGGTCCTGGTATATTATTTTTGGTCAACCTATATGTACTTTTGTGCAAATGTACACAATACATAGCAGTTTCACTGAAATTGCTTTATTTTTTTACAGCCAAATTATATATCTCTAACTGCTCAGTCTCTCCAATTTTCAAGTCAGCTATATCTACTTTTTGACTTTCTAAGCTTGCTGAATCATTGCAATGTATGAGTCACGCTCGGCATTATTGTATTATATTGTCAGATTTGAGAAAAGAAAAATATCACCATTTATCTTAAACAAAGATTTTAAAATTTACCATATACAAGCAATGATATGTATTTTCAGTAGTGTTGCTTTATATCAGAAACTGTCACAAAAAGATTTTCCTGATTATAATAAAAAAGTTTAAACTCTAACCAAATAATTTATACATTTGTAGGCATTAATCCACCATTTATCTTTACCACATCTTAGACAGGAGCATTTGAGATCCCATGTACTTTACAAGGAAGTGAGGTTGTAACTTAGTATCCTAGGGCACATCTTTTGCACCTTCTATAGTGCTATATGTTCTTAAAGTCAGCTTTCATCCCAAAGGCGACTGCCTGAATGTAGTAAGGGAAGCAGGTGTTACTTGTCCACCACCCAAAAAGTCCATGAGAGTATTTTACACAATTGCTGTACCTAAAATATACCATTTCCTTGAGACACAACAGAAAAAACAATCCTTAATGGAGAAAAAAGGAACTTAAAAAACTTATTACGCACTGGATGGTTCCCATGCCTCTACTTCTTTCCTGTTTGACTTCGGTTTCAATTGCTTATTACTTTTTTGAATTTTAACTATGCAGGCTGACATATAAATCTGATATAAATCAAGCCAGTTCTCTAATTCATGTTAGGAGTCCTACAAACTCTTGTTCAATGTGAAAATTCCATTGAAGAAATATATTCGTCCATTTTAAAGAAAGAGCCGTAGGAAAAACAGACTGCTTTTCTCCTTAAGAAGGTCCAGTATCTTACACAGAGATTTTAATATTTTAGGAGGAACACTGGCTTACGTCAGGTATATCAGCCCCACTTGCATTACTCAGCAAAAGTTTCCCAGGTATCAGCACTATTGATCTGTACAATGTCTGCAAAACACCTCCACCAGGAACCTGCTGTGCCACCCGCACAGGGGTGGGTGCCAAGCTCGCCCTTCCTGGCAGGTAA
This sequence comes from Calidris pugnax, assembly GCF_001431845.1. Classification (NCBI taxonomy): domain Eukaryota; kingdom Metazoa; phylum Chordata; class Aves; order Charadriiformes; family Scolopacidae; genus Calidris; species Calidris pugnax. Next base: position 7,341,169 of record NW_015090794.1, read on the forward strand.
AGCACGAGCCATTACACAGGACTCACCCTCTGTAAATGCACACTCAGACTTTTCCACCATGATTTCACTTTCTAGTCTTTGACATCTGCTACATTTCTCAAGTATTATGTATAACACAAGAGGGATGTAAAGGACCCTACTTAACGAGATCCTTCAGGAACAAGAAAAAAGGAGAATTTGCTTTTCTCCCAGAAGTCAGACAGACCAAACTCAGCCTTATTGGGACAATGCGGCACTGAACAGGTTAATAGTTTCCTTCCTCCACTCCCAGAATCTCTGCTATTTAATTAGTAGATATATATTTACCCTGCCTTCACCTGAGAAGCTGAATGAACCGGCAGCACTAGGAAAACATAGAAAATACAACATGTGATTGTGTGATTAAAGATTATCTTTTAAAGTATTCATATTAACTGGATAAAAGGCACTTCTTAATTTCTGCAGGCTTAGTTTTGCAGCCTTAATAATCTTGTAACATCTTTGCCTGTAGCCTTTTCTGAACCAAAAAAGTCTTATTAAGTGATAATTATCGAAGCAAAGATGGTATTATAAACATTTATAAGGTAAGGCATCCTATACTTGTTGGTCACAGTCAGTGCATCCTTATTATGCCTAAACCAGCTTGATATTTGTGCTATTAATAAATTGTTCTTGCCTTTTCACCAATAGACAACCAAGGTTATTATGAACCAGAAGAATGTTTTCAGCCTTACACTTCTAAGAAGCATTTCCAAGAAAGACATTTAGTCATAGCCCAAAGTGACAGTTGTAACAGAAATACTAATATGAGCAAGCTTCTCAGACTTTGACTAATTGCTGGCTGCTGACTGCTCAGTTTGTGAAGTCTGAGCTGAGCTACAAACATACATACAGCTCTGCAGAGATATGAATCAGAGCAAGAGCAATTAGTTAAAAAAAATAATCAGAAGCTGTTAAAAATAAAACACGTGATATTTTTTGAACTTAATTGTCCAAAATTATGCATCTTCTCTCTTTGCCCTGTATTTAGTCACTCATAGAACCAAACATGCATCAATTTTCTTTGTGAAAATAGGCATTTGTGTCTCGAGTCTTGATTTGCACATGTCGGTTAAGGTTTGTATGCAGAAAATAGAAAATAGCACGTGAACACTTCTGGGTATGGGCTGTGATTTTTAGCTACTATTGAGATTCATAAATGACTGAAGTTGAATGTAAGACATGATAAACAACCCAGAACTAAATACCAAGACATCCATGAAAAAATATGCTACTAGACTGGAAAAGAGAGGGCATCAGGAAACAAGAAATCCATGTGACATTTATCACAAAGAATCACAAAGAAAATGGAACACTTCATCAGCTAAAATAAAGACTTTAAATGGTTAAAGTTAAAATGGCACGGTTGCAGCTGAACCCTTTGCTGCTAGACAGAAAATGAAATAACATTAACAAGGGCCCTACCAGATATTTCTCACAAGTTTTCTCTGTAGTTTAGGGAGACTCCTTGAGGAATACTGACTAACATAAGGTAAAGTCAGGATGCTCAAGGGCAGGGCCACCATTCAGACAGGCTTAGGATAGGACCAGAAAGAACCTCACGAAATGCAGCAAGGACACATGTAAAGTCTTGCACCTTCAGACAAGCCTCCCACAAAGCTCTGCTGGAAAGGAGTGGGGGTGCTGGTGGGCAGGAGGCTGAGTGTGAGCCAGCCAGTGCCCTTGCAGCAGTGAAGGCCCACAGCACCCCCAGCCTGCATTTACCGAGGTGTCACCAGAGGATCCAGAGGAATGGTTTTTCTCCTTTAGTCAGCACTTGTCAGACCGCAGCTAGAACAGCATCCACCTCACACGCCAAACACTCTGCATTATGGGAAGCAAATCTGTTATTCCCAGAACAAAAAAATAAAACAAACCAGAAAGCTTGAAAGCTGCAGAATATGAAAGTGTTATTTGAGACATGAACATTAATCCCTCAAGGTATTTTCCTACTTCATCCTCCTTTCCCCTACTTTTCCTCAGACTTTCAGATGCTTTATGAAAAGGATGAAAAAAAAAAATCTTAAAAGTTCTATTTCGGACTGAAAACTCCTTTATTTTTCATTGCCCCAGGATATACTTCATTCCAATAAGCTACATGAAAAATCTATTTGGGATTTTCTGATACTCTCTCTGTCCTGACCTATTATTGTATCCTCTTTCAACCCTTTGTGAGAACAGCAATGTACGAAGTGGATATTCAGAGGCTCTCTGCATCCACGGAGCTCAGATGCAGCTGATAACCAGCAAAATTCAGGTTATTGCTCACATTGAGAGGTGTGGGGTTTCAGGGGTTTTTTTGATTGGTTGCTTTGTTTTATTTTACATTTTTTTAGTTATATACAGAGTATTCATACAAGGATAAAAAAATTCTTAACTAACATTAAGTAAACCTTCAAGACTTCAAGCTTTATAGATAGCTATCTTGTCTAACACGGAAGGATAGAACAAACTCGGTCAGAAATTCTTAACTGGTTAAATTGGAACTTGGCAAATCACCACAACTGTTTCAAATTCATCTTCCAATTTAAATTTGAAGCTGAATTTTAAATTGCATTTCCCTGCATTAGAAAGATTGTGGCCAGCAGGTCAAAGGTGGTTATTATTCTCCTCTACTTGGCACTGGTGTGGGCACATCTGGAGTGCTGTGTCCAGTTCTGGGCCCACCAGTGCAACAGACACGGACATCCTGGAATGAGTCCAGCAAATGGTCATGGCGATGATTAAGGGGCAATAAACAGGCAATAGCAGAGCTGAGAATTAAATGCAGGTCTGTCTACCAAGATGTACGTTTCAACATTCATACACTGTAAAACTGTAGTCTATATTTGGGAGTAAAGAACTTGTCTTTTTTTTAATGCAGCCCTTTCCTAAACTGTACTATCTCTAGCATTTCTAAGATTTGAAACTGCTGATAAGCAGGGAATATAATATCCCTGACTAGGAGGCCTTCCAGCTACCTGTGTTCTCATCCCAAGGCTTGTGCTAGCTCTTGGGGGATCTTGTGGTCAATTCTTTTGGCGTTTCTCCTCACAGTATTATTTCCACAGCGCTTCTTCCTAACTGAAGGTCAGGAGTTAGTTTCATTATCTTGCAAAAGAGTTTGTCCTCAAACAAATATTCCTTGCCACCATCTCCAGTTATCTTGAATAAAGATAAATGAAGTTGGCATGAGACTGTAAGGAAGGAGAAAAGTAATAAATAATAGAACATAAAATAAATATATTTAAGCACTGCAGTATGCAAGAGTCTGGGAGAATTTATTGCATTTTCTTTCAAAAAGAAAAGCAGTTTTCTGAGAATAACTGGGTGGCTATGGTCATCTGATTTTTCTATGTGTTTCCAAATTAACAAACACAAGTTTTGTGTCACTTGATATAAAAAATTAAAAGGCATTTAATTTAAAAATATCTATATATTTACTGAAAATGACTTTTCTTGTTCATTCCCTTTTTTGCAATCTTCAAAATTAAAACAAATGTAAAAAAATATTTATTATCAAAAGATCAACATTTGGAATGAAATTTCTTTGTATATGGATAAAACTGTTTCACTGTATTTACTTCTCCTGGCTAAGTGCTGGTCTCTCTGTTGTCATTCCATGGTTCTTGCACTTCAAGTCTGTTTCTCAGAGGCAGTGCTCTGGGGAAGGGCCATTCAAATATCTCGATAGAGAACTCCCTGACCACACTGGAGCATCACAGGAATTCTATGTATAAATGCTTTAAAGTTTGTATTTTGGTATGCTTTTTTTGTAATTTAAATTTTTTTTATATCTATTTGAAGCCTTTGTAAATACTAAGAAATCTTCATTAACATCTTGCTTATTGCAGATCAGCTCATTCAGTTATTGTCATATACATAAAAACCTATTTAGGTATATATGTATACACCCCCCCATTCGCACAAATCCTTTCCAGATATACCTATGGGAAAATAATACATTCAATTAAGCTGTAACTCCTTTCAATTTTCATTGCATTTTCATTGGTATTTGCAATACTTTGCTTTTAAAAAAACTTCTTTGAACTCACGCAAGTGGATTCGCCTTTTAAACTGAAATCACACATTAGGTGCGTGTGAATTAATTAGCAATGGAGAACCTTTCAAAGAGAATTAATTCCTTTGTGACAGAAATCAAACATCTCCTTTAAAATAGGGATTTTTTTGACTTCTTCATAATGTTCTTCTCTTTTTGGCTCTTGCTACTACTCAAGTACAACTTTTCCTACTTAAGATGCCCCACTGGGGCAGAAAAATCATTTGCAGAGAGACTGGACAACTTATTACACTGCACCAATACAAGCTCTTGTTTACAAAGATGCTACGTGAAAAAATCCCACAATTTTGAACCTAGTAAAAACCAGAGAGCCTAAATTGGATATTCAAGGAACAGGCTTGACCCTTGGATCATGGTCACTGTGCAAAAATATGGCTATATATATATATGCAGATTTTAGGGTGTATTTTGAAGGAAACATTGTGACTCAATGCAATTTGGAACCCTCCTTACTCCTAGAATTTGCAATAAAGATGAATTTCTTATGAGTTCAATTACAAAACAGTTAGTTTATGATCAAGTATTCGGTGCCCAGTATTTTATCACTTGGAAAGTGAAGTATTTCAGATAAAGGAAGTCACAGAATGTGCAGGCACCAACTGCTGAGAATGTAATTATTAACAAGCTTAATCTGTAACATACACCATTCAAAAACCTTATTTCTTTTCCCTCAGAACACCAAGTTTTGATTCCACTGAGAACAGTACCGTAGGTATATGTTCTACTCCATTTCTTTTTTCCTCAGTGGACACAGAGCTTCACTGACCAGCGTGCAGGGCTTTTTGCCTTCCATTTTTTTTCTAATCCATTCCACAGTTCTGATTTCATTTTGGAGACCATCAAGAAAGCAGCCCATCTAGACTGTGACAAACAGGTCATGACAGCTAGTGTTAATTTACATTAAAATGTGCATACGTATTTGGAATTATTTTTGACTAATCTCTCATGTCCACAAATATTTTTCTTATTTTATTCACAACGTGGGTTTACTCTGAGAATCTCTTCTCAGGTAAAGGATGACAGTGAGGAATAAAATGTTCACTCTAATTTATTAAGCCTGATGTGGTTTATGGGTGTAAACAAACACTTTTAAACTCAATAGAGATTGAGGTTTCAGTATCCATGATCTCTGCTAAGCTATAAACCCAGTAAAAGCCTGACTTTCTTTCTAGTATTTCCATGTTGCTGCTTCTCTTCACTGCAGAGGGCAAAGGTGGCCCCATTCTTCCAGCTGGGCTAATTCAGCTTTCTCAGCAGGGAGCAAAACACGAGTGTAAGGCAGGTCTATCATGATCAGAGCGCAAACTCTTGCATTGAGTGTAGGATCCCGTCATGAGAGTGCACCAAGCACGTTGAAAATATGGGAATTCTTCCTAAAAAATCCCACAGGAGGAATAAAAACTTGCACCAGTTACAAAGCTCTTTGGAAAGACAAGTATGATAATGTTTCAAAAAATCCTTCAAGTCAAATGCAAAATTTACATTCGAAGTACTAGTAAAAGAAAAAGGAACTGTGTGGTGAGCTTACCAGATAAACAGAACTGTTCCTGTAAGTCTGCTTACTGCTAAGAGGTTCCTGGTTTGAAAGAAATCCCTATTTTCACACTTTACCCTACACTAACGTTACTTTGCCAGTCAGTCATATTGTTTCTATGACATGCTATGATAAAACATGTTTGGAACACAGGAAGTTTTAAAATGGAATTAGACAAACATCTCCCAAAACTAGTCCTCCTTCAAACTCTGAGGAATCCTGAATGCCACGCAACTTGACGTTTTCCAAGAGGTACGTCTTACGCCAAGGTTGCTGATATGGGATTTAGAAGTCTCATGTTTGATTCATGGCATAGATACAGATCCCTGATATGGTTCAGTCAGAAGTTATTTAATGTCCTCAGTCTCAGTGTTCTATCTGATGGAAGGGAACAACCACACAAGCAAGTTTAGAAACTCCACTGAATATAGTACAGCACGGAGATAAGTGAGGATGTAAATCAAATAGCTCCCTAGATAGTTTTGTGTTGATTCGGTAGCATTCCTTTTGAGCTAAGTAGACAAACATTTCAAAATCTGATCCTGTACAGGAAAGGTAGCTCTAAGCTGCCTTGGTAATGGTCTTTTGTGAGACCATGTCTCATGGATAATCTGTCTTAGTGTAGTAGAAGCATTGCAGACAGTGCTCCATATTATAATAGGGTACTGTAATAGATTGAGGTTTCTTTCCTAAGTGAAAGCCACAGCCAACCTCCAGGAAGCAGTGAAAGACCCATGACCCCACGAATAACTAGCTTTAAAATAGAGAGGTAACAGCTATGTAGCCTTGAACAGTCAAGAACTGAGTGAAAATACAACAATTTTTTATTAGCCTAATTAATACTGTGCAGAGCAAGGTGAGTAAATGCTTTTCCACAGTGGAAGAATTCCATAGACAGATGACAAGAAACCACAAGTCTCAGTGGATCCATGTTGATTAAAAATTCAAACAAAAATGTGAAGCAGAAGGAGGAAGTTACAGCATTTAGAAAAAAAGAAAGTTGAGACATTCAGGAGAAGTTGGTGTAATGCTTAATTCCAGGACAGCAAATTAACTCATGCTTGTAACGAGAAGATGTTTGAAGAAGGACTAGATAAAATAGGACTATACGCATAAAGGGATAAAAGGGAAATTAAAAAACAATGGTGATGGACCCAGTGACCTTTGCTGTTCCAGTAATTACAGTTATTATGTTCCTAAGTTATGCAATTCTCTCATGGTTGAGGCATGTATTCTATGAATAGGACCCTTAGTGTTAAAGTAAATCGGGACTTGTGCTATTTTTGGTTCTAAGCTAATAATTAAACAAACCAAAAAAACACCCCAACACTCTACATTCAAATCCTTCCCCATGCTTGAATAATGGAATGAGATACAAGCTGCCAAAAATGGAGAGATTCAGACATGAAGCTGCTACTTTGAGCTAAAATCTTCCCATTGTCTGTACATACTTCAGCAGGAGGGTAAGTGATTCAGGCTGCGTATTTTAGAATACCTTAGCCAAAGCCAAGGTTTCAAAAATTAGTTTGGGCTAAAAAAACCCACAGAATCCCCTTAGATCTATTTAAAATACGATATTTTAAAGAAACGTATATTTTGGCAGGTTTTGTTTCCTTTTTAGATTTTTAAACTGTAGGATATACTTCTGTCAAACTTTCAGTCTTTTCCGTATAAGGAAGGTCCTCCCCTCCTTTGCTTCTCTTTAGATGAGTTTCTTCCAGACAAGAGCCAGAATTCTGAGACAAGTACAGTTTCAGAAATTGAAGCTTTAGACTTCAGCACTAAATATGAAGCCAAAATTCTAGTGTGATTTTCTGGCTCTTTAGGCACTTACATAGTTTTAAAAATCTGTCCCCAAGATCTGTTTACTCATATCAGGGATGCTACAGCTACGGCATAAGAGACAAGGGCACATCAAACCAAACAAAATAATTCTGGATACATCTCCTGAACAAAGGCAGGTGGTGCCTTTATTCAGAAGGAGAAAATACTAGGACAGTAATCTGTTTTCTTCTTAATTCCAGTCCAGTCAGTTGTTGGAAGCAATCCTTTTAGGAGCCCACTGTGGAGAGGCTGTCAGCCTCTGTTGACAGAATCGAGCTTTTTAACTTATGCTGGGGGGTTGCAGGGGGGAGCAGCACCTATGGCACGCTGTGGGAAGGACCAAGTCACCACGTAAAGGTCAGGAAGGGCTGGGAGGGCCATTGCTCAGATGAGAGGAAGAAATTCAGATATTTTAGTTGAAGACAGGACAGATGAGCAGATGCCTCTTCTGCCCTGCTTGCGGCCTCTCTCTGCCCCAGCAGAGGGCTGAAAACACTTTAGTACACAGATTTTACTCTTGAGTGGACCACATTGACATTAGTTAATGCATCAAAGTTAGGAACCTGGGATTATTATAGATTACACAATATAAAATTAATTTTAAATAAGAAGAAAGTTCATTAGTGATTTTAAGTTAGTAATTAATCTGTATCACAGTGCAGCAACTCCTGCTCTATTTCAGCCTTGAAGGAAGCTGTGGGTTTCCCATTGCACCATTCCCAGCCCAAACATATGGCAAGATGCCTGAGGCCAAGACTTTACCGGGAACAGGAGTAACTGCCAAATGAGCGCTTCGTCTGAACAGTTACAAAATTTGGGCTCTGCTGAGTCATGTGTAACACACAACCTATTTTTCCTACTACCGAGTGTCTTTCTACTATTATTATATATTCTTCCTGCTACACAAAATGGTTTTGAAATCAATGGTGCAGAAGCTCTATTCATTTTGTTGGGAACGAGTAAAGGATTGAAAATAGTATGTAGAGCGGTATCTGCTCAAACCACTGAAGGAAGATTATCCCATGAGATGAATCAGTAACTCCATTATGTTTTCAGGCCAAGTTCTTATTATACAGTTTCCTGTTATAACTGTAACACAGATTCTTACAAGTAGATCCAAAGGCTTTACTTCAACAAAACTAGCTGTTATTTCCTATTTACTTTTACTAGTTATTTGCAAATGGAGCACTGACTGCTACAGAAGCTCCCAGATCTGATCCCTCACGAGTATCTTTCTCCCTTCCTATCAGCAAACACAGCACTTACTAAAAGCACAGCAGATGCTTTGTTTGTAGAAATTGGATTAGTTAAAGGAATTGACAGTCTGGAGAATTTCCATGTTGACAGAGCTTTTTAGTTTCACATGAGTGACAGGGTCTGTGGAACAGGGCCTGTGCATTTAGGTGGGCTGAGAGGTAGAGAGAAAACAGAACAAGCAGTTCATATCTCCTGTTTCCATGCAGCTTATAAGCATTTTGACTATTTCCAGACCCTGTATCACCCATACAGAGAACGTTTTTAGGCAGCAAGTTCGAAATGCAAACAATATGCTGTATTATTTTTATTACTATTATGCAAAATCCTACTGAAAGGCAGAAACTTTCCATTAATTTCAATTACACCTTTCCATTTACCATTTTGAAAGTCAGTATGGCATGGCTGACTGCACAGAAAGCAGAGTCTTGTACAATCATAACAGCTGGCAATTATACAATGTTACACATTAAACCAATTTCATCAAATACCTTCTAGGTATTTGACTGTTTGACTATGGCCTAGTCTTTTAGGTGATAGCAAGATGTTGATAGGCCATGAGGTAACCTGAAGCATCAAAATAATGCAGTTGTGAAAGCACATGCTCATCTGAAGTATCACAGCTGATTTTGCAAAGTTCTATAGTAAATGTTACTGGAACATTGGTATGTGTTCCAAAACCCAGAAAGGTACAAATTCACCTCAGCTGATAGTCATCTGACACAATATAATTCTTCATTGCTTTGGTTTATCTAGAAGTCACAAAGCACTGCATTTCTGAGAATTCTGTTTTAAAATCAAGCAGTATATATAAAATGACTGGAGAACATTTAACATTTTGGGTAAAATTTGAATGCAAATTGCATCACAATGACAACCTGCTTAGAAATTTCAGGCCAAAATGACATATACCAGCTATGATATTATCCCACTTCCACTGTCACAAGAGATACTGTATAATATCAAGACATATTGACTGAGTCCTTAGTAAAGCAGCATTTACAATGGGTGGCACTGTAAAAAAAAAAAAAAGGTTATAAACTTTATACCATGGCATTTTCAAATTGACAGAAGTGATGATTTAAAAGAACTGGTGCAAATATTACAGCTGTCCAAAGACATTCCAGGCAGTGAAACATTAACATTAGGAGATCAGTTATCTGGATAAAGCTTTGCATTAACTTCTTCTGGCTGAAAAATAAAAACTCTTGAGATGCTTTTCTGCAAAATGAGATCCAGATTTTCCAAACAGCTCAGCTTTTATCTAGACTACCAAATAAACTAACTAGATACTAAGCACTCATTGAGGAAAATGCAGGCTGATAGCAAAACTATACAAGATGCCTACCCCAAAAGACCTTTTAGTCTGCATTAGAAAAACTTAGGAAACATGTACAGAAATAAGAGACGGGTCAGACCTTTATGAAAAAATATTTCTATTGACATTGAAACCTTTCCTGGTATTGACTTTTTTTCAACTCATATTGTTTCTTAGATTCAGACTGGATTCAGATGCAGTTTTTGATAGACCAGATGAACTGGACTGTGCAGGTGCTAAATACTCTGGGATGAAGATTAGGCTCTGATTTCTATTTTTTGCAACAACCACTACTCACCCCCTCTTCCCTCCACCCCGTGCCCTCCTCCCCCACCCCCCAAAAGAACCCCAAGGCAGTAAAGGTTAACAAAAATTATCATTTGTCATGAATGAGATTTTTCCATCATTTCTTATTTTAGCCAGCTCTGACTGTGGAACAGCAGGGGAGATGAAAGAGAGTCAAGGGTTAAAATAGAGGTGGCAGTACTGTCATGAACAGCAATCCCACCCATTTTTGGAAAAAGTAGGGTAATATTCCGATTACACCCATATATTTTCCAACTGAACATTGTATCGAGCATGATGGGGTTTAGCTCATGCACACAGGGGGTATAATCTCATTCCAAAACTCACAGGTTACAGGAAATTCCCATGACCCACAACTTCACATTGCAATACATTCTTCCCCTTCTTTTCCTTATTTCTATGATTTCCTATCAAAGAAGCAGGTACAATCAACAGCTAAAGTATTTGCCTTTAATAATATATTCTGCTGTTCTGTAAGAGTGCACTGGTAATAGTAGGAAAACAGGTGGGAATGTTCAATTCCTGTGAATGCAGACTGCATCAAGATTTCAGAAGCTCTGTGCGAGAGACATTTCAAGAAAGAGCAGAGGTTTGAGAAGATGCAGATGTACTGATGGGGTTCAGAAGCAAGAAATCAAAACATTACAATAACTGTAGCATAGTGGTTCCTGTGCAACAAACAAATAATTAAAATGTTTAAGCCAGCATTTTCCAAACCGCAGGAGCTGATTAGCTCCTTTTCTCTCCCTAGAGCTGGAAGAAGTCCAAGAAGGAGCAAGTGTATCACTTCCATTCTCTACACTATAGCATCCTAATTGATATTTGGAGAGTGAGAAAGAGGATAGGGTTTATTTTAGGAAAGGGCACAGGAGAAAAATACGTAGGGGAACTTTAGTTCCTTTCCTTTGAGCATGGTGACCACGTCACCATTCTCAGCTTAACAACGAACATGACGTCAAATCTGCTGCCATGTTCTCTGTCCCCCATTCAAATAAGCAACTTCCTCTCTGCTGTAGAGCTTGGGCAGAGCCTAATCCTGAGCTGCACATAACTCACAAGATTGGTTCAGCCAAACCACCAAAACCAGACCCAAAATTCGAATCTCACAAGACTAAAAAAAGAGGCAGGAAATAAGGTACATAAAAAAGTTGCTTGAAAGGGCCAGTCAATTTTAAAAGTAAAATGTTTGAAATACCAGTACATGCATAGTTTACTCTAGGAAATCAGTGATGTAATAGATTTTTCTACTGTTGTCTGATGATAATACTTTATTTTCATCACTTACTATATTTACTGTGGAAGAATCCTACAGGATTTAATATTATAGTTTGTTCAGCTACAGCAAGTGTTATCGAAATATTTATTTCAAAATACTCTTCTACCATTTAAAGAATTTTAATAATGCAGTAATTTTGCTGTGCAATTGAAACTCATGTGAAAAGTATAACTGGAGTTTGTTGGGTATAGTAAGGTGACACCTAAAATTTAACCAGAACTGACTTTGTTAGTTCTGAGTACTTTTAAATGAAGTTGGCTAACCAACAGGACATGTATATTTATGCCCTTTGAAGACTAGTTGGTGTTGCTGTCTTGAATGTCTTTTACTCAAAATAGAAGCTTTTTCTGGGAGGAGATTAAAATGTTGCCATGCAATGATGAACAATTGAAATGATGGCATTTTTCCCAGAATGTGGAATTATTCAAGGATTTGTCCAACCAAAGGACAAATAAATTATTTGCAAAATCTTTCTGAAAACCTCAATCTGATCAGAAATCTCAGGATTGTTTTTTCTTGACACATTTTAAAATGAGAAGCAAAGCTCTATTTGTCAAAGTCTGAATGAGTGACTGCACTTAAAATGTTTTAAAAATGTGAAAATGTGGAGGCAATACAGCTAATGAACCATGCAAAAGCATTTGACAGATCTCAGTTACTTACTGCTGTTTCTTTTGAAGAAAAAACCAGAGGTGTTGTCAGGACTCATATACTTGAATAATACTGGTATTTGTATAGATTTCCCTTTGCATTTCTCAAGCTGTGTTTTATTTTTAAATCTAATGTTATAGAAAAATGTTTTCATTATCAAATTTCTTGGGTTTATATCTAATTAGCTACCATGGAGGAAGTTACTGAATATACATTACTTGATGTGACCAACTCATCTCATAAACTATAGTATTATGTACTCATACTATCTTACATGACTTGGGTAATTACCTCCAGAATCGTGAGTTAAACATTAGAGCTTTTAGGAGGTTGTGTCAGTTTTCTTTAAAATTATATTCTAGCCAAAGTACCCAATCAAAATGTTTCTGAGTAAAAATAATGGGGCAAAATTAAGATGGTGCCCAAACAGGGTTAAAGCAGTGGTATGAGAGAAGAAGCAGGACCGTTCCTTGACAATATCCACTGAGGAAATTAATCCCACCTTCATAAAATTAAATAATTTAGTTAAATTGCTTAATTTAAATTTATTATTAAATACTATAGTTAATGTGTAACACTTGGGATAGGAACAGTACAAGAACACTATATTGGACAAATGTTGCAGTTCAACAATTACACAGAACATTTTTGCTGCTAATTCTTTAGGATTTTTAACTAGAAGTGTTTTTGTTGAACTGCATCATGAACGAGACAGCACTAAACTGCATTAAATGAAAACATTCATTAAAACTTCATGAAAACGTTGCAAAAAGCATAGCAAACAGCCATGGAAATGTAACAGCTGGAGTAAAACTGTGAAGTCCACTAAATGTAAGTCCTGAGGCTTGTATTACTGATTCACCCAAAAACTTTGTGTACAAGCATCACACATGAGGATACTACGTGATATAATTGCCCTCTGAGAGTCTCTGGAAGTATTACAATAGATTTACTGGACCAATACACACATCATACTTACACTTACTTAATTTCCCAAGTGAGCTCTAGCAAAGCGCACTTATTTGAATAACACTGACAACTTGGAACTCTAAAAGCTTAAGAGTCATGCAGCAATTTACCCAGGAAACTTAGTTAAAAAGAGTGATTGGAATTTATAGTCAAAACAGTACTGTAGGCAGTTCTGATAGATCCTGAAGGTGTATTGCATTCTGCTTTGGGCTCAGATTTGGTAAAAAAGAGGAAGCGTGCACATAGGCCTATTCTTATTCAGGTCAATAGTTAGAATTACAGAACAATTCAGGTTGGAATGACCTTCAGAGGTCCAACACTGTGCTCAACACAGGGTGAACTTAAATCCTGTTGCTCAGGACCTTGTCCAGGCAAATTTTTGGTTGTCTCCGTGATGGAGATTCCACAACTCCTCTGGGCACCCTCTTACAGTACATCCTAAACAGTGAATTTTTTCTCCTAACCAGAATATCTCATGTTCCAACTTGTGCTCATTACCTCTTGCTGTGTCATTTTGCTCCCCTGAAGAGTCTGGCTCCACCTTTTCTCCACCTGCCCATCAGGGAGTTGAAGATCTCCTCATAGCCTTTTCTTCCCAAGGCTAAACAAACCTATTCCCTCAGGCTCTCCTCACAGTACGTGTGCTCTAGGCCTCTGACCACTTCGGTGGGCCTCCACTGGCCTCACTCCACTGTGCCAACCCCTTTTGCGTACTGGGGACGCTCAAACTCTACATGGTAGTCCAGCTGTACTTTCCCAAGTGTGAAACAGAGAGGAATAATCACTTTTAAAACCTGTTTAGGTCACTGCTCCTGTCATAGAATTGCAGGAAAGGCTTCTGCCGCCAGGCCCATGGCGCCTACTGCACCAGTGAGTTGGTGAAGTGGTTGCAGTAGTTCTTGCTTTCTGTCAGAGAGTGACAGAATGAGGAGACTGCAAGGGGGGGAGGGGGAAGCAGGGAGGAGAAGCTCAAGGTCTGATCTCTGAAAAATATTCCCTTACAGGAAAACTGGATGGTCAGAGCTACAACTGCTCCTCAGCTCTGACACCTGGGGTGGAATTAATTTTCCTAAACATAGGCATCTCCTATTTTGGACACCTTAGAGTGGCTGACACCTTCCTGGGCCTGTCAGATAGAGGCCTATAAGACTTTACCTTTCTAGAGAGGCAGCTGGAGGTGAGGCAGGAAACCTTCATTGTCAGAAATGGTGTCTGCAATGGCCACCTGCAGTTACCTCAGATCAGCTGTGGACTCAGGGTGGCCGCACAGACCCACCCAGTGAGGACCACTCTGTCTGCTACCAAGTTCAGCAACCACAGCTGCTGTGGGACAGGTTCACCTTTGGCACATTCACAGTGCACGGACCTGGTGGTGAACATGGACAGCATTTTACATTAACTCCAAACTAAGATACGTGAGAAGCTCGTCAGTTGTATAAATGGCATAAAAAGCACAAACCCACAATCCCCTGGTTACAGCAAATATCACAGCTACTCAGTCCTACAAAAGACACAAAAATGAGGGGAACGGCTCAGTCCTGCTGTAGCTTCTTTCCTCTTGCCCTGAAAAGGCTGGTATGACAAGCTTGGGACTTCAGTTATCTCAGCTGGCTCCACTGCACCGAGCCAGATCTGTGCTTCAGCCACTGCTTCAGAACCACATCAGTAAGATAGTAGCTCATAAGCACCTTTGACATTTGCCTTTTGCAGTAATGTAAGTACTTTATTTGAGTTGCTATTTTTTATGCTGCTTTAAATGACAGTAGTATCAGAACTCTGCTCTGAATACATCACTTTGCAAAGAGAATGTTCCTTCAGTAAAATGAAGACTTGAGAAGAGCTTACAGTAATCTAAAAATAGTAATTTATTCTATATATTTATTCTGTGTAACTTATTGTTTATGCTGTTTAATAAACAGTTTACAAAGGATGACTAATACCAAATAGTTCAGACAGTAAGATGTCTCAAAAACTACACAGTCCTGAATAAAACTCCTCCTGTTAAAAAGCTAAGCAATGAGTACAAAATCACAGACAAAAAATAAAAATCCACCCCCTTTCCTCCGCCTCCAACCAAGTAGCTATATCTGAGCAACTAATCAATAACCAGAGAATGAAACACAAAAAAGTCACAAAGATGATATACACAGATGAGAGAAGAAAAAGCATATTACATACTTATCTGATTACCACATGAATAACAGTTCCATGAGTATATCTCAAGGGAAGCATTTGCATTTTTAAAGTCTTAATCCCTTTTGTACAGTATCTACACTGCTTTTTTTTCGATTTTCCAAAAAATTAATAATTTGTGAGCATTTTAATTTCAGAGCTTCAGTCACTTTGAGAAGACTTTCAATCAGCATAAGTCACTTCCTGAATACATTTTTAGGATAGTAAAAACTAACAGGATGATGTATCTCAATGCAGAAGGCAGGAATGTGTGAAAACTATCCACAATTAACAATGAAGCTTATAATGGGTATTACGTGATTACGGTGCACTGATGATCCTTGGAGAGACACAGAGGTTGAATTCTAAAGGCAATGAATCATAGACGGTTCTATATAAATGTTGGCATTCTGGCAGACGACGTCTATCTCTTAATTCAGCAAGTATTCCTGCAGCAACAGTCTCACCTGTCCATACCTCTGTCTCCAGAAGGGATTAATTAGTAAATAGCGAATCTCAGTAAGCTAGAAACACTTGCTAAATGTAACTATCTGTTTAGGTGAAGCTTCACACATCTTAGTTTCCCTGTCAGGATCATAGTCAGACTCAGCATCTTTTTAAAACAAAACATCCTTGAAGGCCATGAGATCACTAAAAAAAGGCAAGGATCAATGAAACTCCTGAGAGTTTCACTTCACTTCCAAAGTTAATAGGTTTATTAAAAACTCTTCATCTGAACAGTTGTCTCTCTGAGGTTTCCAGTAATTACTGAGTCATATCATATTAGAGTTTACAAAATGCTTAGAAAGGGATTTTAAAACTTG
Source organism: Calidris pugnax (assembly GCF_001431845.1). Classification (NCBI taxonomy): domain Eukaryota; kingdom Metazoa; phylum Chordata; class Aves; order Charadriiformes; family Scolopacidae; genus Calidris; species Calidris pugnax. The sequence goes on from NW_015090794.1 coordinate 7,357,375, forward strand.
ATTAATCTCCTGGTCCCGTCTTTGCCATATTACAGAAATGTTTAGGGGCTGGCAGTCTCAAATAAAATAGTGAACTCTGAAACTGCAGCAAGTTACACTTGCTAAATCTCATCTTTCACATTTTGTAATATGCTGGAACACAATAACGAAAAAGCAGCTAGATAAATTGCATTTAATCTAATAAGTGTGCAGTCCATTCTAACCCTTAAGGAAATTCAGCATGGTACACTGACAGAGCTGCCTTCTAGGACAACTGGACACCAGTCAGAGAGAAAAATGAATTCTTGAGCTCAAACTTTACTTTGATATGGGACCTAGTTGCTATCTGAGCAGTGAAAAAAAAGGGGGCATCACTCCTGGTTTTTCTTCTTCCTGTCTCAACTATTGGTTCGTGTTATCAACAAAATTCCTCCAACAGATTTAAGTGGTGCATATAGAGAAGTACATGGATGCAAAATGTGCAAAGAATCCCTTCTCCCTCTCCCTGACCATTACAGCGGTACTAGTATCAGCAATAAATCCAGTAAATCTTTCTCTACTATACATCTCCTGAACTACTGGGCAAGAATGCATTTTCTTTTTTCCTTTCCTTCTGATTCAAATCTGAGAGTCAAACAAGATACAGCCTTATGTTTGCAAATGCATACTGCGTAAAAGCTGAGCAGCAGAGTTAGCAACAAAACACATGAGCTATTCCTAGCCCAATGCCTTATTCCAAAACATAACATTTTTCCTCTCTTTCCTCCACATAAAATGGATATAGTCAACTCTTAGCCATGAATGAGTTACGAACATCATCATGTGGACAGATTAGGCTGCTATTCTCTAAACAGATGCACTTATAAACTCTACTGACCTTTGACAGGGAAATTGATTTCACTAAGCCACCACTTACTATGCTTCTTGTGCTTATCGACACAATAAAGCTGCAATTTGCCTCCTAGATTTTTGTCAGTAACTGCAGCAGAATGTCAAGCTGCAGGCTGTGGTCAACGAGCTCGAGCCCATCCTTCTCTTACATTGTTACAGTAGCTGTACATCTGCCTGTATGGAGCTTGTCAAAATGCATTTCGTTGAACCTAAATAGTGGGAAATTAGTCAAGCACATAACGTTTCCCAAAGAGCAGTGATTTCAAGCAAGTAAAGTGAAACAAATCTTTTGAAACATTGCTGAAACCACAGAAAGTTAGAATGACTGCTGGCAGTAACTGCCTCTCTATGGAAAATGTATAAGTTGGTGGGGTTTTTCTGCTTAAAGAACCTTCCATTTTCTTTGCAAATATAGAGTGGTTTTGGCTTCCCTGCTATTCAAACAGCCTTTTTTTTTTTTTTTTTAATTATTATCCTTATGCAGCCAAAAACTAGCAAAAAGAGCAGTGAGGCAAGTGAAGAAGATCAAATGTTAAACAGACTTGGCATGGTGCTGCTTGACCTCTCCTCCCTTATGGCTCTGCCTTTTTGCTTGATGCTATCCTATACCTCCCTCATACCAGCTTTTGTCTTCCAAGAATTTCCAGTGATCCCACAGCTATTCTCACTAACACCTGACAATATTGACCTCAAACTCAGATCTCTTTCCAGTGACTGTTCAGTTCCAGTTCAGCTGCCAACTTCTCTATTGCTTCCTTAAGTCTGTGCAACTATTTTTAACATTAAAGAAATCAATGAGCATGGGAAGGAACATTGCA
>NW_015090794.1:7359236-7417381 GCF_001431845.1 Calidris pugnax
CAGTAACTGCCTCTCTATGGAAAATGTATAAGTTGGTGGGGTTTTTCTGCTTAAAGAACCTTCCATTTTCTTTGCAAATATAGAGTGGTTTTGGCTTCCCTGCTATTCAAACAGCCTTTTTTTTTTTTTTTGTAATTATGATCCTTATGCAGCCAAAAACTAGCAAAAAGAGCAGTGAGGCAAGTGAAGAAGATCAAATGTTAAACAGACTTGGCATGGTGCTGCTTGACCTCTCCTCCCTTATAGCCCTGCCTTTTTGCTTGATGCTATCCTATACCTCCCTCATACCAGCTTTTGTCTTCCAAGAATTTCCAGTGATCCCACAGCTATTCTCACTAACACCTGACAATATTGACCTCAAACTCAGATCTCTTTCCAGTGACTGTTCAGTTCCAGTTCAGCTGCCAACTTCTCTATTGCTTCCTTAAGTCTGTGCAACTATTTTTAACATTAAAGAAATCAATGAGCATGGGAAGGAACATTGCAACCTTAGGTATGTTAGTACCAGTTGAGATCCTTTGTTAGTTACTTTTGTTTTACTTTTTCTTGTAGTGTTCTTCATTCTATTCTTTAAACATTATAACAGACAAATTAGATCTGCACAGTGAACTTCGGTCTCTCCGCTTCCTGTGCTCTTTTGTTCTCCAATTCATCTGTCTCAGAGTTCTCTACCAGCACCCGTCACCATAGAAACTGAGCACGTTTCAGTGATTACGTTTGGTGTATTATATAAAACTTCAGATATAGTAAGAAAGCTTTACGAAAGATTTGTAGGTGGGCCTCAAAGATGATCAGTATCTGAAAACCCATTCTGCAGTGAGCCCAGCCCTCTGCGTACCTCAGGTTTGCCAGGTCCTGGGATTTCCTTAAGCCTGGCTGGCACGGTAAAGTGAGATCTGCTGCAGTAGCTTAACCTGCTGGTCACTTGGAAGATTAGGATCAGAGACAAGAGAAGTGGCTACAAGCCAGGAGCTGGATCAAGCCAGGAGCTGGATCAGGACACAAAGCAGGATGCATGTGGGAAACTATCTTAAGAAATCAGGCCCCTACCTGCTCTTAAAAATAGGGTACCATTGGCATGAAGAGAGCTGTGTTTGTCAAAATGAGTAGTCCTGTGACTGTCACCAGCATGCTGGCAATTATAAAAAAAAAGTATTTTCTTTGTGGCCACCCAAGCTGTATTGCAATTATTACTCCTGTCACCATTGCTCTCATTATGAAAACAGATATTAGCCATTACAATACAGCACTATCTCCTCTTAGTTATCTTACCTTAGTTGTCAGCAGCTCATTATTGCTAATACTAAAGCTTTTCAAAGGTCAGGCAGATGTGCTGGTATTCAGACTCTTATCTACAGCCAAGAGGCAACAGACTTTTTTGGTGGTCTCCATGTTACAGCTTCAGTTTAGCAAGGTGTTTAGGCACACGCTTGACTAAGCAGATGACTAATACCACCAACTTCAGGATCTTCAATGAGAAAAAGCCACAAGAGACCCAGCTCTGCTACTCTTACCAACCTGCCAGAAGTATTTGCTTGCTGAGAATCACAGTGAAACACTAAAACAGATACTAATGTGAATATTAACTGTGCAATCAGGTCCCAGGTATGCAAAAGAACTGCACGGATGGGCAATTACATCTGCTCTCACAGGACCCCAGTGCTGCGCATAGGTGCTGCATTCCTGCAACTTGCCAAGAGCTGTAGGAGTAACACAGCTGCTCATATATTTCAGCTTAACAAAACAGATAATCTCAAGACTATTATTAAAATAATTTGAAGTGGATGTAAAAGCAATCCTTAATTAATGGGAATGATTCAGTGTGTATTTTTGTGGAATATCAGTCTATACTTATTTTTGAACCATAAGAGGAAAAATGTCAGAGTTGAGAAGTACATTGCTTAATTCATATTGCACGGAATGTATCACTTAGAACAATAGGAAGATGGAGACCAAAAAATACATTTAAATGGGAATATATGTCAGTGTTTTCTGGTCAGGCACACAAAACTCCCCCAGTTTGGCACAATAGGCATAGGAACACCAAGCTAATTTTTTATCAGAAGTAGATGATTCCATGTGGGACATTTAACTTTTTCTGGAAATATTTTGTATTGCACTAACAGCTTAAATATTTTTAATATATTTTCTACACAGCCATTTTTCCTGAGGCCACTGTTGTGGGAGCCAAGAAAAAGCTTCATAAGCATTAACTAAAACCAGAGGAAATAAAAAAAAAATTGATTTTTTGCTCATCTACGAATTCCCAGTGAGTTACACTGTAGTTCCATTTCACATGGGATGGTACTCATGTTGTCAGCATTTATGTAATTCTCTGCCCTCATTTGAGTTCCCTCTTTTCCACTGTGTGTAAGAGAGAGCAGTCCAGCTCTAGCTGAATGAAAGTAGGAAATATTATTCTAAGCACAGTATCGAAAGAGTTAAATGAAGGGGGAAAAGACAGTATTTTAGTGCAGAAACCAAATTATACTAAGGTAAACAAGTCCTGTTTGTGACCATTAAACACACATATGAGATTTGGTAGGTAATTAGTCACAGTACGCATATGCTAAACATTTTACAAAATAAAATATCTCAAGTACTTAGACATTTTGATCATTCATATTAGTGATAGAAGTTAATGTTCTAAGCAGCTGATTTTAAATATTTGTCTCCAGGGAAGAAGGTACTTTACATATACATTGAATACATTTAGATACACATCTCACCACACCATAAAACAAGGTGCAAAATGCATCTAGATCAGTATTGAACATCCCTTTTGTACTGGCACAAAAAGTTTACAAGATTTAGGGCAATGAAAAATGATAGCCAGCATGTGCACTAACGCACACTGCTCAACAGAATACACCACGATATTTACCACAGCAAATGCAGCACTGGAATGGCAAAGACTAAGGATGCCTCCTCTGGTGGCAGTAGGAAAAAGGGCTGAAGGGCTCCCACAAACACGTATGGGAGAGTCTTCCCATGGCTCCCTCGGGAGGAGAATTGAGCCTGAGCTCAGCACAAAGCAGCCTTTGCTCAGTTGTTCACAGGGGCAGCACAGGCTGGCAAGGAAAGGCAGGGCACAAGCAGCGGCAGGGTAATGGCACCCCCAGCGTAAAGGAGAAAGGACCACACTGACAAAAGCTAGGGAGGACTCAGCTGTAGCTATTGGTCTCCCAGTTCTAGTGGGTGAAACTCCAGGAGCGTTGTGCACAGTCCCAGATATCACCTGTGCCTCTCCCAGTGCTGGGGACTGGGGGTTGGTATCAATAGTCAGAGCTGTCGTGCTCTAATCCTTTGGGTCGCTTTTCCAAATAAGAGGTGAGGGAATAACTGGGGAACTGCCCACCCTTCTTCCTTCTGGAGTTAGAGGAAGCAAAAGGCAGAGTCTCTCTTCCTCTTCTGCTTTCCTTGCGTTCCTCATTCTCCAGTTTGTGAGATGGGATGAGGGGGAGGCAGTTTCAACTTACATTGGACCTTACACTTGAGCCCAACGCAATTCTCAGTGAACACAAAAAGAAATTCCTTCTAACAGAGTCAGTAGCTTCAGACGCCTGTTTGAGTGCAACAAGCCCCCACATCTGCCTGCAGGAGTTAGCACTGCGGAACTTACAGTGATGGGAACTCCAGTCTGCCACAACAAAGTACTGCAGCCTTTGAGGCAGATAAAACCAGTTTGTTTACAGATCGTGGATATCTATTGGATTTAAAAAATATATGTATTTCAATAAATATTAATTAAATAAATATCTATATCAAATTGGATACCATATACTGGGTGTAAAAATTGAGGCAAAAATATTGGATGTTTTAGCATCACCTTTCCAAATACAAGCAACTGTAAAGTATTTACAGCAATTCAGAATAACAGATCTGTATCTCTTACTGCTATTGTTACCTTAAAAAACTCATAAAACTTCCTGTTTCATCCTACTTAGCGCCTAACAACCATTTCTTCCCCCTCTTTTTTTTCTTTATTTGCACTTAGAAGTTAACTCTATTGGCAATATCATTACAAGTAATCAGCAGCTCTAATCTCTGCTTTAAAGACACAAGATCTCTTGCAGAGAAATTAATGAGCATGAAGCAGGCATCAGAAACTGTTTGGATAATATGCAGAAGACGGACAGCTGCCTTCAGCAGAGAGACTAACTTTTCTGTGTTACAAATGGGTGATTACAGGGCCTGAAAATGGAGCAAGACAAAGTTAAAAATCAAAGGATGAAGACTACATTATAGAGAGCTTCAATCTCTTTTTCTGTGTATAAGGGAAGGTGCTGTGTAGGTCACTACATAAGACTCATAGAAAATGAGCTCCCTAACTTCTGAAAAAGACAGGAATGAAAAGAATGGAGTTGAAAGGCACTGAGTCTGGGTGCTGGCAATGCAAATCACCTATAAATTAAATGAGGCTGAATTTCCTGTAATGACATGGAGAACCTTTTGCATTATGCATTGGGGACAGAGGGGAGCACAGGGCGCAATTCAATTGTACGGTCTAAAGCAGAATAAAGCAACTAGAGTAAGTTTATTGATCTAAAAAGATAAAGCAAAAGGTGTAGATAGGAAAATTTCTCTTTGTTAGCGTCATGATTCTGACACATTTACTGATCATCCAACTTAGAGATTGTCTTCATTATTGCCATAACACTATTTTACTTACACTCATTACTCGCTTTGAAACAGTGCACTGTAGATGCAAAAAACACAAGGAAATATAAATATCACTTCCATGCAGTTTAGCAGCCTTTTCATTTGTCTGTGTAATGCGAGGGACAGAGTCTCCATTCTTGCTGATGGAGAGAAGGAACAGTAAATCTGGATTGCTGAGCAGCAGTAAATTTGGCACTTGATGTTAGAAAGCATGATGTAACAGTGGTATTGATGAGTCCCTCTGGGTCTAAAAATCTTTTAGAAAACCCCCTTTTTTATGTAACAGCTTAAAACACAATCTAGTCACTCACCCAGACATTTTATCAGCACTTGCAGAGTTTAAGCACAAGTTCACCTGCAACAGCATTTTGTCTGCCAAGCATACCTGTGTCATATAATTCACTAGACAAAAGAATTGTTATCAAAGAGCAATGTCAGTGTTTCCTGAGCAATAAAACTCAGACCCATCAATAACCTGCACTCAGGGCCCCCAAAACTCTCCCAAGAAACAAATAAAAAATCATTGGCTGTTGAATCAAGGCTTGATAGGATTGCCAGAGAGAGCACTGCAAAGCAGAGAAGCTAAACAAAATCAGATGTTGTTCACAATTACGCAAGGATGAACAGAGCTCACTGAGTTAGGAGTTAGGCTGATTTCCTGCTATCTTCCTTATCATAGCAGGATTCTCATCACAAAAAATAACCTCATTAGATAGAGCTCTGCAAAAGAAAGAAAAATTGATCCAACAAAGAAAGGCAAAATTCTATTTATTTTTTAGGAGGAAAAAGACTCAACAAAGCAAAATAAAACAACGATAGCATGATAGGCTCAGTCTTGCAGATATTTTGTATAAGAACTTCCAATGCTATGCAGCACATAAAGCACCTGTGGGAACACACAGCAGGTACCAAAAAATGAAAAAGGAAATGACAAAGCAGCATAAGCGAAACACAGGAAGCAGTGCTGGAAGTGCAACTCTTGTGGACACCTTCTGATTGGACTATTACTGAGGCTAAAATCAGGTCCAAAGTTAGCACGTCATCTACAGTCTCATTTTTCCCTGTGCTGTACATTGCAGGGGCACATCACTGATGAAAGTGGAGGTTCAGTTTCTGCCACAAAAAGATAACTAATTAGTACAGAGATGAAACCCAACAGGAGGCTGCTGCTCCCCTAATCTGTGAATCTTTAGAATGTAAATATGCACCAAATAGCAAGTGCTTGCTTGGGACCTATCAGGAAAGGAAAGACTCTACCATCAACATACATGATTTTGTCTTGCCATTACTGTACTATGCTGTATTAGCTATTGTGGTATTGTCTGTACCACGGAGCACAATAGATGAGTTATAACTGATACAGATGTAATTCCAGAAACAATATTCACCTCAGAAGCACAGTTAACCTGCCCTTGTCCTCACCACTCTCCCCTCTCCTTTCTGTTTTTTTGTTTTTTTTTTTTTTTTTAAGATTGTGGTATTGTCTGTACCACGGAGCACAATAGATGAGTTATAACTGATACAGATGTAATTCCAGAAACAATATTCACCTCAGAAGCACAGTTAACCTGCCCTTGTCCTCACCACTCTCCCCTCTCCTTTCTGTTTTTTTGTTTTTTTTTTTTTTTTTAAGAAAAAAACCCACCCAAACCTAAACCTGATAATTGCATGACCCATTTTACCACGTAGACCCACAAAAAGTTGCATCTGTGCAAGTAAGCATATGGTAAACTGCATCAAGGACAAATAAGAGACTGAGGAAGAGTATGAGCATCTGAAACAGGCTTTAGTGGCAATACAGGTTACGAGAAGACATATCAGAGATGTGAGCAGAATTTTACTTTATCTTTTTTCTTCCTACTGAGATGAATTAAAATTCAAGTGAAAAGATGAACAGGTGAGAACCTCCAACTATGCCAAACCCAAGTATTTGAAAAATGAACCAGAGGAAACAGGTAATTACACTCCATGTGCATTAACTGTGACAGCATGTTAATCGTAACACACAGCTCAGGGTGAATAAACAAGTGCAAAGAACCTAGATGTAAATATAGCTAAAGAAAGAAACGCTTAAGAAAACTGTCACATATATCAATTAATTATTTGTTCAGAACAAATCTATTTCCCACCAAGCCCTCAAAAAGCCCAGTCTGGATCTCAAAACAGGTATAGGAGAGAACTTGCTTTCTCAGAAATTGATGTGAAACTGGAACATTTTGTTTCAGAAGTTCTGTGTAGGCTGCACAAACTTTTCTGAGTGATATTGAGGACTAGCATTAGAATTACTACAAGTGCTGAAGTTTCTGGTTGCTAAGATGCACTGACCTCTCTCAGGGAGCACACTGATTATCTGTTGTATCTTTCAGAAAAGCAAAAATGCAAAACACAGCATTTGCAATTAATACACAGTCCTTTCAGTGGAGGAGTTTCAGATTGCAGTGGGTATAGTCCACTAGGTAAATGTCATCCTCAAACAGGCATCAAAACCAAATCTGAGGAGATTGGCTATTTATTTCTGTCTCCTATAAAAATATAAGGGCTTGATAGTTCATGTTGGTTGTAAGTCTTCTACCACCACTTATGATAACTATGCTTGGCAACTAATAGCATTCGGGGAGCAGTTTGTGCACATTCTGTATCAGCGTTATGAAATCTGTAAAGCAGATGGAGTCTTTCTGCTACTGCAACTTAAACACCCCTGTGGCTTGTATTTGTCAAATACACACATTGCACAAACATCCTGATTGCCTCTGTCATCAAAGAAATCAATAATAACTTGAGACCTCAGCAAGAGCCCCCTCTCAGTCCTTCATAGTATGTCATGTTTCTGTCACTGGGGTATATAAATAGAAGATGCTTGCAGAGTAACTGGCCAGGCTACCCAGCATCCTATGGACAAACACTTTTGCTTGATAGAAGATTAGTCTAGAAGCATTTTCAATAATAATATCACATAAACAAAAAGATGAGACACTGCAGTTTTACTGTAAATTTAGGTAGCTGAGCAAATTGGACAAAGGTCCAATGGGTGAGTGTATGGCCATTTTATATACCACAGCTGTGTGGTTTCTTAATAGCTCTGTTCTCCACAGCAGAGCTTAAGATTTCCCAGTTGACTTTACCGCTATATTTAACCAACTAAATATAGAGAATACTTGACTCAGATTTGTAGAGTACCAGTGCACAGGGCAGATACAATTTATGCCCTGGAATAACGCCGTGTGATGTGTCTGGGTACATAACTCTAGCACTGCCCTTGGGGTTCTCCCCTGGTGGGCAGCAGGGGGATGGATGCTGAGGCAGGGCCGGGGCGTTCCACTGCCCCTCCAGATACGCCCCAGCTGCTGTCACTAGGGAGACTCTTACTCTATTAGGTGAAATTTCCCTAATCTAATTCTAGTAACGACATTCCCAACATGTGTAATTGTATAATTATCCATTAGACTAGTGACAGGGGAAGCTTATTTTTAATTGGATGGTAGCTTTTGGTGGATTTTTAAAATTTTGTTTAATATTTCTCACTACAGTAAATGTAGGTTTACTGAAGTATTTGGTTTTTCCTTCCTTGCAGAGCCTAGTGTTCTGCCTCCCTGACTCCATCTCCTAGAGATCCCTAGTAGATGTTTTGTGTTTGCCCTTTTTGGGGAGGGGGGAAGACCAGGCAAGCTGCTCTGCTTTATAAGTCACCTTTGGGATGCAACAAGAGCTACTGGCCAGGGAGGTAATTTCTGCTCCTTGCTAATCTTGTGAAAAGAGTTTGTTCCTTTGCCTTGCCTGGGTTGTAACAGCACAGAAAGGAGCAGCACTATGATTACACCCTTTGGTACCTATTCCCTAGAAGAAACCCTTGTTGTGGTGAAGTGATATGCATGGGAAGTACTCTAATCAACAAGAATTTGCAGGATTAAATGTTTGCTTTCAGCATCAGGCCCTTGAACTCTGGCCTGCTTCATGTCTTCAGAAATGTAGCCGGGGAAACTATTCCACATTCCATAACTATGAGCATCAGATTAAAATTCTCTTTGAGATAATTTTTGCCTTTTAAAAAAGAAAAAAAAATTCTTAAAAGCAGTAAGATTTGTCACAGTTTGGCCTTAATTATAAATCCAGTTGGGTTTTTTTCTGAGGAACTTATAATGAAACAAGCATTATCTATTATAATGCTTTCAGCTGTGGTAGTATCAGAACACACCAAAACATCAACATATTCTGTAACATGTGGCACCTTGCTGTTCTCTACTTTTCTTTAAAAATTAGATAAAAAAGAAAATATTAGTGTCTTACTTGAAGCCTATTTTGTGCATTAAAAATACCACCATTCAAAAGGACTCCTTTATTAACAAACCCTTAGGGAGTGCACACGGTTAACAATGTAACTGGACTTTTCAGACTTGAGCCCTATTGGAGCAGGACTGTTGATTCTGTTACCTGGAAGAACACTAACGATAATGCAGAGAGTGAATACAACACAGATATGAGGCAAATTTCTATGTATTTGCATCTGGATCTAACAGTAGACGGGCTCCTCATATTTCTCATCTATACTATCACTGCTGTCAACTTTGTTTTACACGAGGAGATTAAAGTAAATCACTGGGACAAGTATCAGCATAACAAACCAATTGCATTGAACTTCACATTTAATTTTTTTTTTAAATGTTTAATGTTTTAACATCTTATTTTAACTAAAAATTCAGTATTTTAGTGTGTGCTTTAGGTCCAATTTGTGACGTATCCTGGCTAAACATGATTCTATAAGAATTATTTCCATTCTGGAGAATGGAAGGCAGACTGTACCTTTCATGTGATTTCATATCACCCAAACATCCCAAAGCAATGGCCTTGAGTTTGCACATTGCACTAAAGCATTTGCTTGAGTTAAACCTGGGACTTGACTCAGCTAAGAATGTGATAGAAGAATATATGACAAAATTACAACAAATTACAGGAAATACCCTTAATATAACCTGTTATATTTTTATACTTTTCCTAATTCATCTGATATAAAGAGAGGCAGTAATAAAGAACCATACAGCCATTAATTGAAGCATCCAAGCATAAAACATTTTGCAAACAAATCTTTAGCTCTCACCATACTGTCCCTCCTGTCCATCCATTTGCTCAAGCAAGAAGGGAAACTGCTTTATAACTCGAAAAACAACTGTCATATTGTAGGCTGTTGTATTAATTGTTATTTTTATGTAAATGTCCAACTACTTGAGAGCATTTTTAGAGTTAAGTTATATACCAAAAGATAACCTACACATAACTCAGAAAATGAAGTTCTGGTAGAAATTGGAAAAAACAATAACCACTTGGACAACAAAACACTAGTACTACTTGACTAAGGGCAGGATATTTACTCTTAGGAGTACACAGCTTGAGGGTTCTCAGGACACTCAGAGGGAGTGGTAACAAAGCAGTGCTGAAGTTGAAGGAGAGATCAGGAGTGCAAGCACATTGCAGATAAACCCCTCTATCACAGAATAATTGCCTTATCAAAACTGTGAATCAACCTCTGGCTACTGGCACAGCTTAAGTATCTATTTTTTAAATCGTTCCTAGTTTCTTGGTATTCATCTCAGGAAAACTGGTAACATTTCTCCCTACCTGTGAAACAAGGTAATTTTTCTAAAACTAATGTGAAATCCACCAAACTCTTTTCCTAATTCCACTCACGTACCTCAGGGAACTACTACTCAAGATATGACTGTAGGCACTTTGACACTAAGATACATCTCTCCAACATACAATATATATTTCTCAGTAACAGACTTCAAAAGAGCAGCAGGGCTTTCCTCTCTTTCCAACCTGTTCTACTATGGTAACCTCTGGGTAGTCACTGGAGAGGTGGGGATGGCTCATAGTTTCCTGATCTGGTCAAGTACTTCTTCAGTAAGCACTTACAAATTATTTAGCACCAGTTTAAAAATTAAAACATCTTTGCTTTTTTAGAATAGGAGATACCTGACTTTAATGTGCCACTTACAAGTAGGAGTCGAAGCAGAGATGAACACAGAGATACACTTCATGAGGAGATCACAACTTTCACTGCCCAGCAGGGGAAATGCCACTTGGTGGATCATTCACTGCTGGGAGGGCTGGGGCCACAACCCACTCATTAGCCCATTAGCACTTCTTAAGCAGCACTCTGTGTCTCATGTGTTTTCATCCTCACAGCTTCACCTGCCCCTGTATAGAAGTCATCAATAAATGACTGGGAAGGCTACCAGGTTTGCAAAACTAATGTGCTTTTCTCCTCTTCTGGTAGGAGTAGAAAAGATTCACCAGGAGCAAAGGTCAGTCAGCTGGGGCACTTCTTGCTTTTAAGCAGCAAGTATTTTCACATCATTTCACCCAAGTACATAAAGCAGCAGCCAGGCTTTAGAAGCAATTAAGCTTCATTTCGGAAGTAGTTAAGTGGTTCAGAAGGAAAAGAGTTTTCTGAAGGAGCACATGTGGACCTGCTGTAGGAACATGCAGATAGACTTTGGTACGAAGGAGAATGGTTACAATCCATCTATTTTTAACACAGGACCTTCATTTTGACATGTAGTAAACAGAAGTTAGATAAACAGATTTCAAAGCAAACAAATGTAAGAAAAATCAGTGGAAGCAAAAAAGAGGAGGAATATTCTAACAAGTTCCAACTGCCTGTTCCAAAATGGGATCAAACTACTGTACTCTCTTTAAATCTGGTTTGGTTTAAGTATGTTGCCACCATCCTGCCCCTCTGCATTCTGTGAATAAGACTAAAAATGTACACTTCCTCACTCTTGCTTTTTCTGAAAGGTTTTCTTTAAAAGGTTTTAAATAAAACCTTTGGGTTTTATTTTAAAAAGGCAGCATATTGTCTAATGCTGAATCTCAATAAATACATTGTCAGAAAAAAATGAACTAAGTTTGAGGCTGAAAAGAAATTTTCCTTTTCAGGACTCTTATAAATTCCCTGTCCTCTCATAGTCCATCCTATCCCTAAAGGATAATGTATCAGACAGAAGGATAAGGAAAACAGAGAGAGTTATACTAATGGAGAGAGATGCACAGTTATCCAAATACGGTGGCTGCCTGTCTTTGTTAGAATGTTCACTTCAAGAAATTCTAAGAAATCTCTAATAAAGAGATTATATAAATTTCAATACTTACTGTTCCCAAAAAACATCAAATGCTGACATAAAAGAGCAGGTATAGGGCAGATTTCTGTTTCTGAAATGCATCTTTCACATACAATTGTTTTGTATTTATTTATACTTTGAGATGGCTGTCCCATTTACTTAGATACATGCCAAGCCTCATGAAATGCTTTTCTGCTGTGGCAATTTATATGCTGATGTCAAGTTAATCTCAGTTCACCATGTCCCTTCATACATGCTGTCAATCATCTTTATGATGTTTTCCTCATCTTGCTACATCATGTGTACCTGTACCTATCAACTAATATCAAAGGAGGGTAAGGGATGGGGAAAAGGTGTACAGCAATAATTTTTCTTTTTCTTAGAGAATACAGATTAATGATTTAAATATTCAAATGCATTTATAAATACAAACCACTTTTTTTTTCAATATGTTATTATGTTTGGGCAGCAGCATTTAAAAACGACAAGTAACAGTAGAAAATAGGATCATCTTACTACACCTGACATCTTTTTTATCTGGGCATGATGTTGCATATAGATGCAGGGCTCTCTTATCTTTTGGGTTACAAGGATTTAGCATTCCACATAAAGTTTCTCCTTAGAGCTTCCTCCTTAGATGGACTATTCTGAGATTTTATTCTGTTATCATTATATAAATTATCAATAAAGTCAAATTCTAGAAAGAATGTAGGTTTTACACAACATATATTCATCAGGAGAAGGGGAGTTCAGTCACACATTGACAATCAAGTTTCATAACCAAGGTTACCACTGATCTTAGATGAAGGAACACTGTGCTTGAACACAACTGTGGAATTCCAAAGAACGTATCTTTTCAGTTGGTTAGAACCAAGCGATGTATACAAGCAAATATAATAATATGAGCCTAAGAGCCTTTCCCAATGGAAAGACTCAGAAAACACCTCCCCCATACAGTCACTCAGCCCACCAAGAAAAATAAAAAAATCTTGTTTAGCATATCTTTTTCGTCATTCTGTAATATTTCTGTATATAGTATCAAGAATCAAGGCTGCTGCTTTTTCCTTCATGACACCAGCTTAGAGACTCATCTCCGTTCAAGATAACACTCCAGAGCAATATGCGTAAGTGATTTCTCTCGGGTGATACAACAGATACAAGAATTGACAAAGAACCTGTTCAAGCTGTTACATGGGAATTGATACCTCGCTATACCAAATGACAGAAGCATGGTCCAGAATGAATGTGAGAACAGAATTTAAAATTCCTTGGGCTGCTGCCCATGAGGTGAGCCCACTCAGTGTGAGCACCAAGCAGATTGTGTCAGAAGAGTTTATGCTTCAGTGTTAGCAGTCTCAGGTGGAAAACGGAAATTTCACACCATCTCATTAGTTCCAAATGCAGTAAGCCAAATCTGGCTCTCTGGCATCCTGGTTAATATGGAGTAACCATAGAAGCCAATGGAACTGTACCTGGTACTAGAGATGGGAGTATTTGGCCCCAACAGTTTAGAAGAACCTCCATGACCAGCAGGAGCTCAGACACAGAAAAACTTTGTTTTGGAGTGGGGGGCAGTAATCATTGAACCTTCTTAATATTTAAGAATATTTCTTTCCTGGTAAAATTTCTCAGGGGGGTTGTTTGGGTTTTTTTTCACTTTAAGCAGCAGCAAGCTCCTCCAAGCCCCAGTCTTTCCCTAATTTTCTGTATGGGTTCAGGCAATGCAATAAAAATGGGCAAAGTTTTTTTGCTTTATTTCAGCTACAGTTGAGTACAGGGCAGAAGAGCTACGCTTTTTCCTCAAAATGCCTTCTTGCTGTAAGAGAAGGAATCCATGCCATTTCCATGTCCGTTAGGCGAGGGTAAGTGGCAGTGACAGGAGAGTCAGAGCATTTACCCAGAATTAAAGCTGATTCAGAACTTCCAGCCACATACACATGTTTTCACTGAAAATTAAGATTCACTCTAACATAGTTTGCCCTCTTTCAACTTCAGCAAATTATAGGTTTTATGGGGGACCATTTTCCAAGGAGCAAGTGAGTTGTGCCAATGAATTTCAATTATTTGCTAATGAGATGTGTAATTCCTAAGTACCACTTTGAAAATGTACCTCATACTGTTTGAATGTATCCTTGTGTTCTCTAAGGGTGAGGCAATTTCCCTGAACCTTGAAATGAGCTGGTAGAAGGAATCAGTACTTCATGCTTTCTGGGAAAAACCTAAATCACATGGAGCTGTATCAAAGTAGCAACTGGTGTGGGCAGGGAATGATTATAATGGTGTGAGGCTGAAAACTTTATTTTAGACTCCTGCGTAATTGCAACAAGATGAGAATCTCACTGACATGAGGCTGAGAAGAGGCAAAAGTGAATGTGCTGCCATTTATTTATTTTTAAATGGAACGGACAGTTGAGAAATTGAATGGTTGTGCACAGCTGGTGA
Source organism: Calidris pugnax (assembly GCF_001431845.1). NCBI lineage: Eukaryota > Metazoa > Chordata > Aves > Charadriiformes > Scolopacidae > Calidris > Calidris pugnax. The sequence continues at coordinate 7,373,456 of NW_015090794.1, forward strand.
AGTATGGCTGGAAAAATAATCAAAGAAAAAAAGCAAAGTGAAGGGAAGGGGAGAGGGGGAGCAAGGGACAGAGAGAGAGAGAAAGAGAGGAAGATTACAAGTAAAATCACCTCAATGGAAATGCAGCCTCAAAATACAGGAGTACTGATGTGGAAGATGCACAACCTCATAAAAGATAACTAAAAGAACTAGAAATAGAATCAAACCAAAATAAAGCCATATTATTAAGGAATATGACAGTCATTATTACTTTGCTTATTGGTTGAGTGGGTTTGCATTGTAAATATAGTTTTATACATAAGATAAATTGAAATATTTTGGCTTGGTTATATTAGAACAAGAAAGCAACATCTGAAAGCTGAATTTGGCTGCTATATACTTCCTTCAAAGTGTCTTCTCTTCTGATGTGTCACTCCTGTTAAAACAGCATGCCCCAAAAAAGTAGCAATCATAGGAAAAGTGAGAGGTCTAATAATTAATAGCAGTGATGTAATTACGTAAGTCTGTTTCTCTAGTAAGAACTAAAATGTCACTAGGAACAAAGGCTTTGCAAGAGACTGCTTAAACAAGTCAAATAAGTTGAAATAAGAGTTCTTCAAATGAAACTTCTGAAGATAAGTATTAGTGGCTTACTGTATGTAGCCACTGTATGTGGCTAGAACAATTTCTTCAGTATCTGCATTATCCCAAGCAATTTTCTTTGGAAGTTACCCTGGATCAGTTTTGCAGAACCATCAAGAGAGATTTTGGAAGTGAAGATCAAGTATCAGCAGATTTGAAGTTACTTTGGGGATGAGGCCAAGATATCTGAAGGAATCTCTCTCTCTAAAATCACAGCTTCCTTTTAGACTCTGGTACCAGCATCGTCATATATCAGTCTCATGTGTAAGTCCCCACTAAAAATTTGTCTAGAGCACTGTAGAAGAACAGAATTGCTGGGAAACTTCTCTCTAATTCACATTAGTCCAAGTCTGCCCACACAGTAAAATTAAGTAATGATATGTTTTTAAAATTCATGAAGAAAAAAAAAAAAAGTTGTACTTGTTGTGAATTTGGAGGTGATAAATGCAGCAGATTAAAGTGAAAATGTATTTTCCCTCATCTGTTTTCCATTTTCTAGCTGTACTCATACACGTAACTTACCCCGCAGAAATCTGCAAAAACAAATTCATGCATGTTTTCTCACATTACGCTTTTAAAAACAAACAACTGTCTGTAGGGTTAGCTCTTTCCCTAGGGCTAATTAAGAGTTAAACTACTGTGAGAAGTTATCTTCGTAAATTATAGCTATTGTATGCTATTAAATGTCAATTACTGGGGTAAGCTGAGTCCTATTGCATATTTATTAAGATTAATTTACAAGGTGTATTGAAGGAATTATTGAACATTTTAAAAATGTTAATAGATACAATTACTAATAAATCATCCTGACAACAAAAAAATCCCTCTTGTTCTTCAGTAAGACCATGAAGCTCATTAGATCTTTCAAGCGAACCTATGACTGTTCTGTCAGACACAGAATTAGTGTTTTTTAGCTATTGCACTGAAACAGAAGGGTCTCAACTGCACAGGGATGCTGGATAATGTCAGCGTGATAATTTCCAATACATATAATGTGCCACTGGCTGGTGCCATTTCTGCCTGCATTTGGTGGTATCTTGCTGCCTTCAAAATGCCCACTTCATGGTTCCATAACTAGGGAGACCAGCCTAAAGGGATGCAGAAGAAAGTGCCTCTAGAAGTTAGCTGACAAGTACTGGCTTAGGAAATTCCAGTGTCAAAGTTGAAAAATTATTTCTAAAGTCCCTATTCAGAGTAGATTTTCAGTATTTATTCAATTTATACATGATAACTTGAGGACACAGATGACTCTGCTACTTTGTCATTTACAAGCAACCCCCCAACACCTACAATAGCTGTTCACAAGAAAACACAATGTCAGGGAGCTAGGTTTTTTCCACTTGTTTGTTCATTTTATTCTTCTTTTATTGCTATGACCTTTAAAAATAATTATTTGTGTGGTTTTCATTTGATCCCTCGTGAGTTGCTCTCTCATCTGTTCTTCTTTCCTTCCTATTTCCTTCTAAATCTGTAGACAACATTATCAGTGGGTGCATTCCTCTGATTTTTCTGTTGGCCTTCCCTTGAAACATATTTTCCTAACATTTGGTTCTCTATTAGCCTATGTCCCTGAAAACACTAGCAACACGATTAATCAGCTACTGATCTTTTTCTCCTGCTCCCTTTATTAAAACATTTGGAAGACTATTCTCTGCTGCCCTGGTGACTCCTCTGCAGCTTGGAGCTGGCAGCTCTGGTTGTTTTTCCTAGGGTAATTCATCTTCTTGCTTTCTATGCACAGTTACTAACAAATCAATCAAACTCCTACATTTGAATTTAGTAGAGCCTTGGACGGCAGGCTACACTATTTCAACTTGTATCAAAAAGGGACATGGAGAAAAGAGACAGAACTGTTCCCTCATTTTGTTTGAATGGAAACAGCTATTTATTTAAGTTTGAAACTGCCTGTATATCAGAGGCTTACTTAATAGAAATAGCACAATCTCTTTGGTGTAGTAATACTTAAAATTTACCATTACAATTTTTGAAGGGTCTGGATAAAAAGATGAATCCCTGGGATGAAAGCATGATGATGATAAACTTGTTAAAGATTAATTGGTTATAAACATGGATACAATTAGGGAGTATGCAGACTACCAGCACATTATGTAAATATGGAAAACAATTCCATTTCAGGTGAGATGATTACTGTAGGTGACAGAGTATGTTTCCTTTCTTTTCATCAGTCATGTCAAAGAAGCAGAGAATTTAACATATTTCACTATAATATTAGGACACTGCCATTAAGAAACCATTAAATAAAAATATTTCTCTGAGGTATTAATTAGGGAGGCTTTGGTTTATGCTCATAAACCTTTTCACATGCTTTTTCTTAGAAAGGTCATTCATAAAGAGCCGAGCACCAATTCTGGGTGCAAAAAGCTTAAGCTAACGGGAGAAAGAAACTAAACGAAAAAAAAAAAGAATGGTATTTTTCATCAGCTCTTATATGATACTTCAAGTATACAGCATGTGGGAGAAATAAATGCAATTCTCCCCTGCCTCGTATCAACTATTTGTAAGGACAAAAAATATGATCTCTGACAAACATAGGAGCCTTTTGCTCTTTACAGGCATTCCCGATGTTCCCAGAAGGGCAGAGAACCTGCATTTCCTTCCTTCCCCTGAGCAGCAGGGGTCAGCCAGGCAGAGACAGGGCTCAGTGTCCGTGCAATGAACCTGAAAGGGACTGGGCAGCCTCTCCTCTAGGGCCTCGCAAAAGACCTCCTGCGGTTCCTTTGCAGCAATGCCTTTTACCCTGAGTTGCACTGCATGGCTTGCTTTGCTGCCATTCTTCTCTTGTTATTCCTTTCAAAAACAAGTGGAGGAAGGAAATTGGGTAGAATGTAGATTCACACCACTGCAACAGGCATAATACTTGTTACCGTGACTCTGACCCCATCAAAATAGCTCTCACACTCATGTTCTTGTGTACACCGGTTGAAGAAAAAAGCCCAGCTGGCTCCCTTCCCACTCAGCCACCCTGTCTTTGCATCACTGAAACCATTTGCTATAGCAGAGTGAATCATCCTCCCAACTCACTGGGTGCGCCGCAAGCGCTTCCTCTTGTTCAAAGCCTTGAACAGACCCTTCTGCCACCCCTGAACTCGTGGTGGGACACAGGGATGAGCAGCTCTGGACTCACGGAGCCCAGGGCTAGGAAGGGCCCTGGTAATCCCTTCCATTTCCTCTGGCTCTGGGGAGCAGAGTTCTGCCAAAAAGCAACAAATTCGTCTGCTGGGCCGTCCCAGCGCTCCTGGGCCGTCCCACGGGCTGCTCTGTGCAACAAGGACTGAGTTCACAGCCACGTGAGCCCATGATGGGGCTGAAAATTACTCCCGTAGGCCTGTGAAAGAAAAGCCACTCTAGTTTAGGGGATGCCAGTCAAAATATACTGAGAACATTAATACAGTGTATAAATAAAACCCACTTGCCATATGGGCTACATGTTCGCTCCATTCACAAGAGAGAATCTCACCCCTGGTGCGTAATCTTTAGTGCATCTTTACATTGAGTAACAGGAGAACAGAGATGGCCTTTGACCGAGGCACCTGCACAGCGCAGCACCGGGCAGTTCCTCCTGTCAGGAGCTGATCTACAAGAGTAACAGCACATTTCAGAACAACTGCCTGCACGACATCTAAGTCTGGCTGTAAACAGCCTCTGCTACCGCTGCAGTGTGTCCACAACAAAAGGAGCGCTACATTAGCTCCAGAAAAGTAATGAAGTTTAATGATCCAATTACGCCTTTGTCTTTAACGAAATACAGAAACAGTTTTTTATACAGAGTACCTTCTCACATAAGCATTGTTTGGAAAAGAGATGATAATAAGTAAAACTAGAAAACTAGATTCAGAAAGCCAGTTTCTAGTTTAGAATATTCTCCATGACATTTTTTCTTGCTGATAATTGTCATTATTTGTTTCTAATAGCAATGGGTCCTGACATGACTTCTCACACCTTTTTAAGTTGCAAAATAAATTTGATTTGAAATATTTAGTTTCTTTTGTGTTTGTCTTTTTCATCCTCTGCTTGGAAGAGGCCTGGCTGGTCTGAGGGCTTACGGTATCAGACACTGTCTGTCACTCCTTGTGTTGCCTTCCTCTCTCAATTTAACATATATTCTGTCCTGCTAGCTACTGTGAATCAGGAGCTCAATGGGATTGGAAAGGAGTCCAAACTGGTGAGCAAGTGGCATTACATAATGACCGGCTACAGCTGGAGTCTGGGTTGCTGTTGTTATTGAGCTCTGTAGGTAATAAATGTTTTCTTATTATGTGTAATACCCTTGTCTGGATAGCAAGCAACAGTCTACACTGTTGCTGCTTATAAGCATATAGATCAAAGACACTCCTTGCTCATGTATAAATGTATGTATGTGTGCCTATGAGCAGTAAGGCTGCATCCTTCCTGCTTCATCAACCAGCTTGGCACAGTGGGGTTCCTGGAACAGAGGCAGGGTCTGGTTTTGAATGTGTAAGCAACAATAATTGCCAGGATTACCTTTTTATTATCCTCATTATCTTAGTCACATGCATAGTTTTCTTTCAAGCAGCCTTTTGTTTGTGAGGAAATAGAAGTGATTGGGCAGCTGAGAATTATGGGAGACAGTATAAGATCAAGCTTGGTGCTTATAAAAAATCAAAATGAAGCCTCTGCTTATGAAACAGATCAGCCACAAGTCTGGTGTCTGTTTGTGACAACTGAATTAGAAACATTTTTCAAACAGTTCATTCCTACATAAAGGCTAAACTTGTAAAGGTCAGCAGAATGCTGAATTATTTCCTATTAAGACTTCAGTTGCTGAAGGATGCTTTTCCAGAGCAACTAGATTTTCAAAAGATTATGCAACTTTGGTTATATGATTTCTTTTTCTGCTTATGCATTTGCCAGGAGAATATATTCTGCACTTTGGGGTTGTTTTAGAGATAGTAGCTGCACGACAGAAAAATTCTGGATACATATTATTTCTCAGTAATGACTGAATATACATTCCTTTGTTGTTGTTTACTACCAGGAAAAAATGCACAACAGTTATAACTGAGATAACAAGGTAATGAGAGGAGATTATGCTTTGCGCTTGGAAGAGGCTCGAAATATCAGAATTTGGTTTACTTCTACTTTGGATAAAAACTAAGTATTTTGGCACTGTCTGAAACAGGCCAGTCCAGCGTTGAAGCTCTGGCTGTCCTACACCTCACTGGACAGGACACAGCTGTGGAGCTGGGCAGCCAACTGCCAAGGAGCTGCAAACTGGAAAACCAAAATCCCAGTGCAACATTGGCACACCAGGAAAGCTGCACAACAGCCAAGAGCTGGAGCTGTCTTCCTGGCAGCTCGTCAGATGTGCCGCAGAAGATGAGGGAGCTGGTGAGCGGCTCTGAGCTTTTGCTTCCTCAGCTGGGCAGGCAGCAGAGGGGCTTGGCAGATAAGCTGACAGAGATTGATATAACTTTGAAAACCTGACCATTTTTCATTAGCCTTTGGTTAAAACCAAATTGCCCCTGGGTAATGCTTTGATCTTCACAAAGGAGCGTTCTCCAGTCAAAGCGTTTCTGACCAGCTTTAGCTGAGGCTCCAAATCACAAATTCCACAAGAGCTGGATGCCTGTCTCCATCAAACTCCTTTGCAAATCCACTCTTCTGAGAGCATCACATTCTTGGGATGCAGGCCTGATGCCATGGGCTTTAATGTGTTCAGGATTAGAGCCCAATGGATTTCACACTAAGAACAACCAAGAGATAAACAACAGCATTCTTCAAGACTATTTTTTAAATAGTCTGTTTCTGAAGACTTGGGACATGAGAAAAACATCATATTTACATGAATTTATAATATTTACATTTTTAGTCCTCCTTTTATCCTTCTTGAAGAACAAAAAAATTACTAATGATGTATGCTATTTAGGAGTGGGGAAAAAAACATGAATAGTAAATGTCATCAGTGCCAGTGGCAATTATAATGGAATTGCCCACAGACACTTATTTCTGCTTATTTTCCCCTCACTGATAGTACTACGGGAAAACATGAATTCACAACTGAATTAGATATAATTTTACATAGCTAGAATTAAGACTTCATATTTTATGTACACAAGGGTCACGATACTTGTATTTAGTTGACATTCAATAGTATGTTCCAATTGTATGTTGCTCTGAAACCAGAACAATTCATTCAAGACACAATCAAGAATATTTTGTTCATTCAATCAAGAACAATTCAAGACTCATCAGTGTTGAGCCATGGGCCTGGAGTTTTACTACAGGCCTTCAGGTCTTTACACAAACTCTTTCAGGTGTTTTGGAAAATAAAAATGAATTCAGAATTTAACAAATTATAAATTATAGTCCTTTCTACTTGCTCAGAATTAATGCCTTTTATTAACACATCTGGCATTGCTGCTTTAAAAGCCAAAAAAATCATAGCCTGAATCCAAGATTCGACTGGCTTGTTCTTGAGAGGGTAGCTAACCTTCCCAAGCAACCACTACTTTTACCTTAAACTTTCTAGACTATGTATTTTTAATTATTTCTATGTGTGTTTTTGATTCCTTCTGTGACTGTAACAGTCATACAGTATTTACAGCTGTATTCCACCAAAGCTAAAATTTTTAACATTTCCCACATACAAGCCTAGTAGTGTCGCATTCCAGCACAGAGAGACAGCCCCTGGGACAGGCAGCTTGCACACGCCTACTCACCGATCAACCAAGGGTCAAAGCCAGCCTTTCTTATATGGCCAAAACTCCTGAGTTTTACTTAGAAAAGTTTACTCTTTTTTCTAGAGTAAATATATCAGGCTTTCTTCCTAAAAACAGTGGCCATTGTTTATTTCAAGTTTATTTCAAATCACTTTTATAAAAGTATCACTCTCCTCATGTTGTAGTTACAGATAAGATCCGTAGAGTGTCAACACTGTCTGTAGAGCAACCACAGTGGGCAAAGTAACAACGGGCTACAGCACCCAGAGCCTTCAACCCTTTCTACTGATAGCATTGCTCTCATGTAAAATCCATTACATTGTCAAAACAGAGATTATTTTACAAACCAGGCACACATACAATCACTGGCTACAATACATCAACACACTTAAACATGTTTAGTATTACACAGGCACAAATGTAGAAGTGGGCGGTTGCCTGGTTCACATATAACTGCTGCTAATGTACGATAATCGCTCAAACTTTAGAGTTTAGCACATCTCTCTCAATTGTAAATGATCACAACAATAACATAAAAAAGCAATATAATGATTTAGATTATTAATAGGCACTATTACTTATAGCTATGTACAGCTATATCATTTTGTGCTGTTGATACTGGCTCTAATACTGCTTAATTGAATTCTACCTAAAAATAGGTATGAACTAAAGGTATTTGGAGGAGGATATATGAAGATTTTATAACATGTTTTCTAGTGCCTCATGCAAATCTTGGCTATTTCCCTGCATGATCAGTTTGCATGGTTGAAAGTTGAACTGCGAAGGGCTGAATCCAGAAAAGAGCAATTCCTGTAAGCAGTATTGCTGATACCTGGGTTTTTCTCCAAACCCCACTGCAAACAACGAAAATGATCCACCATCAGGGATTAGACTGAGGATATGTGGTCTTTATTCTGAAAAAGACTTAGGTGCTTGTATAGTGCCATGGTGTAGGATAGCTTTAGATGTTTAATACATTGTACTCGAGCACTTTTCATCAAATGGATCCCATATGGAAAGTAAAATATTAGGGGTGAAAGCCTGCTCTCGTTCCTTTCTGCCCCCAACAGAGCTAGGACTTCAATGAATAATGTGTCTGCACACACGGTGCGGTTGTGTGTAGTATCTGATCTGGCTGGGAACAGGCTGGCTTGGCTTTACAGGCACTAGTGCTGGGCTCTTCCAGACACAGCTGTCCCTGCTGAGATATCTGTATACTGAGGCCCTTCTAATTCAAATGTACTCTTGCCCAGAGCTGAGAATTCACAGGGTCAGATTTAAAATGCAAAAATGCTGCTTCCCCCCGCCTCTCTTTATACTGTCTGTGTTATCCTGTTATATACTGGATGACATCAGTGCCTGAGCAATGTGGCTCCCCAAGCAGACTGGTATAAAATGAACAAGAAGTCAGCAATCTTGCTGCTAGCAGAATAACTCACGTGTTAAAAACCATGACACCTGTTTTCACCTTCGCTCCACTTCACTCCATGAGAAAAGCCTCATATTTTAATACCCTGAAGCATAGTATCAATAGTTTACTTGCCAAAAATACTTCTGGAACACAAGTGTTTATTTCATTGTCTCTTTCTCAACTTCAGGCTTTAAGTGCTTCATCTTTCGCTAAGCAAAATCTCGCAGGCCTTTGTTTTAAATGCACAGTAGGAAGTCCAAGTATCAATATGAACATGCATCATTCTCTAAGGAAACCTTGCTAGGAAGAGACAATAGGTAACATTCTAAAACAAATAGATGCTCGTAGACAGTTACAAGACTGAGTGCATACAACATCCAAATTGTCCCCCACTTAGATTCCCTTTATCATAATAAAGGTCAGGTTCTTTCACCAATCTCTAGTCAAGTGGACTGATGCATGTATAATAAATTACAGAAATGTCCTTTGTGCCTCTATTATTTTGTGAAAAGCAATAGCTAAGCAAAGGGCGCTCATCCACCCATAAGGAAAAAAAAAATAAAACGTAAGAGAAAAATCTTTATTCTCTTCTTATTGAATTTCAAAAAGAAGAGACAGAAAAATCCTATTACATTTTTTAGCCCTGCCAAGGCCAAACAGATTCATAATTGGCAGTTAAGCACATATTTATCTGCCTTCTGGGTCTGTCTCCAATCTGAAGAGTGAAAGATCTTGCAATTTATTTCAATAAATGCAATAACTGTTGACACACAGAGGAGGCATTCTTATGGCATTTGTTCATGGGACAGAAGTCTCAGAGTTGTACGGCTAGTTTCTAGGTTCTGTGTGGCTATTGCAACATTAATATCCATAACATTCAATGAAATATGTACAGTGTATAAGTACATTATGTTTTTTTCTTAACAGATTAATGAGCGTTTAGTAATCCCAACATAAATCAGATGGAGTATTCAGAAGAAAAGCTGTTCTGATGCCCTATTCTGTTTCTGTGTATAAAATGTTCTCTACTTTTTATATTTAGTTGCTAATTCTAAATTGCAAACTGAGAGCAAAAAAGCGCAAACTCTCTTTCAAAGTTTTTCATTTATTTGCATTTTTTTGACATTAATTCACCTAGGCACTAGAGGATCTAAAAAATCATTAGTGGATCTCTGTGGATATAAGTGATTCTCCCAGACACGGAATTTAATCCTGCTGCTAAAATCAAAAGGGAGGTTACTTGTCCATATACTTTCTGTGCATTAAGAACACAATAGGTGTTCTCATATAGGACTCTGAGTTGCTAGCTACAAAATTATATTGTGTGTGGATTGTACTGGATGTGGAAGGGCTCTATACTAACTGTGCTGTGTTAGAATGGCAGAGCCCTCTATCTTGCAGATTTTATTACTGTTGGTTTGCTTGTAAAGTTTTGTCTAACTTGATCTTTGTTTCCAACTATTTGATAAAACAAGGCTGTAGGATATCATCATACATTTCAACCATGTCTTCCCACTGAAGACTGAAACATTCCTACAAAGCCGCCTTGTGCTAACATCTAGTTTTCTAACCATACGTGAATCCATTCGGCCACACCAGCGCAATGTGCAAATGGCAGCTGCCGTAAAGTCTGTATAGACCAGTTAAGCAAAATCAAAAAATGCTGTATAATAACAATTCTCCATCTGCAAATGCAAATAACACTGGCAGAAGTATATGAAGTGTTTCCAAAAAATATACTAGATGCACTGTTTATGTTGCAAGTCTTTTGGTGACTTCACCATGAGTACACAAGGCTGTTGTGGTATAGTCAGGAATTGAGGTACTGCAATCTGAGTCCACTACTACTGTTTAACTGAATGTCTACTTGTTTTCTCCTTGGAAAAAGAGAGAGAGAGAGGGGTGGGTTACTTTCAACCAATCAAGCAAAGGGATCACTACAACTATCAGCAAGAACCACCTTAGGTGAAACACGACAGCTGTTTAATATGTCATAGAAATATTACATAAAAGATTAGAACATGGTCCAAAAATCCCTAATTAAGATACAAAGGGAAGATTACAAAAGAGAGAGAGAGGGGTAGGTTACTTTTAACCAATCAAGCAAAAGGATCACTACAACTATCAGCAAGAACCACCCAAAAAGAGAGAGAGAGAGGGGTGGGTTACTTTCAACCAATCAAGCAAAGGGATCACTACAACTATCAGCAAGAACCACCTTAGGTGAAACACGACAGCTGTTTAATATGTCATAGAAATATTACATAAAAGATTAGAACATGGTCCAAAAATCCCTAATTAAGATACAAAGGGAAGATTAAGTTATTACTATGTGATTTATCTTCAATTCTACTGGAAAGGAACCACTTACCACAGTATTTCTGGCTGTAAATACATAATACAGAGATAAATTTCCTGAAGTAGCATTGATTAAAGTTGGAGGTGAAATCCTTAGGTGAAACACGACAGTTGTTTAATATGTCATAGAAATATTACATAAAAGATTAGAACATGGTCCAAAAATCCCTAATTAAGATACAAAGGGAAGATTAAGTTATTACTATGTGATTTATCTTCAATTCTACTGGAAAGGAACCACTTACCACAGTATTTCTGGCTGTAAATACATAATACAGAGAGAAATTTCCTGAAGTAGCATTGATTAAAGTTGGAGGTGAAATATAATAAAGACAAAGGGACAAAAAATTACAGCATATTGAGTTTCTGTGGGAAGTTTGAGTAATGATCCATTATTGTAAACAGAGATTATTTACAGTAACACACTGTGAGAAGCACTAGTTCTGACAGAACTAATACAAGGACACAGCCTTTGGTCACAGAGGAAGTTCACAGGCATCCAAGTATCAGAGCTTCCAGCAGGCTCCCCTTGGGGCAGGGACTGTGCCTTTTTCTGCCTCGCAAATTCCTACCCCATCAGGAATAAATAAATAACATCGCATGGGAAAGTTTTCATAATAATCCATGTAACACTGAAAGAGTTCACTGTTTCAGTCAGCTGCACAGGAAGCTTATTGCTCACAAGCAATGCCTTCCAGGCGGGTACCTGTCCTGGGGATGAAACCCTGACCCTCTGTCTAGCTCCTGTTGATATTGCTGTGCCCAGAATTTCACTCAGTTCTTCTAGGCTATTCATTTAAGCTGCCATAGATGGAAGCTCATGGAAAACTAGGGCTGTCAGCACCTAGTAGAATTTGACACTAAGGCAGACAAGGTTGAGACTTTGGTTTCTATATGTTTTAGAGCAAGAAGCAATTGAAGGAAGTGTAGGAAGGCTGTTGCCAAAACTGTTTTGCTACCAACAAGAAAAGAAAAGGACAGCATACAAATCATACGTGTGTGAGCCTGGCAGGAGTCCACAAAGCCTTGTTCTTGGAAGACATTCTGAGAAAGCTAAAGAGGCATCCAGCAATTCATTAAAAATAATGTATGCAGAGTAATAGGGTACAACTAGAAATGTCCGAGAATAGAAGCATTGATTTTATTTTTCCTTTTGGGCTTGTATTTTATTTTTGAGATGAAGAACTGCACCCACTGCCACTGTGGGTGACAACAGTCCAGCTAATAAGGAGACAGAAATAAAAAGGTCATATTTTAAAGGGACATATATTGTCTCCCCTATTCAGCCTGCTTTCTGACATGTTTTACTTCAGGCAGGTAGCATCGGGCAGGCACTCAAAATCTGTCCTGGGTGTTGTTCCCATGCCAAGAGGCACTTGAGTTCAACAGCACTGCTAATTGGCATCATTGCTAAATAAACTGTCCCAGTCCCCCATTCATCATTTCGTATCAGCTAATCGTGGTTCTTAAAGGAACTTACATTTGATGTAGTGGCACTGTAACAAATTATTGAAACTCAATACCCTGTGCTTCTGTTTGAGTATCAATTTATCAAGAGGGAAAAGGTCCAGTTTTGAAAGGTTTCTCACATTCAGTAAACCCATCCAACTCACCCCGCTGTAAGGTAAAGGACTGTGAGACAATAGCTTTTTATTTGGATTGTAACTGAATAAACAAAGTAAGATCCTTAAGTCAGAAATGTCAGTCATTACTACATTACCTCATTTAGGAAAGAGAATACAACATGAATACAGATACTGGTGAGAGTGGTATATGCCAGTCTCAAAATAATTCCTATGGTTTAATGACGGACAGAACCACAGCTCAGGGAACTGTCATGGGGTAACAACTACCCCACCTCCAGGGCATCAGTGCAAACATAACCCATGTTCGATTGCAAGGGACTGAGAATTAATTTAACAACTAATTTTTATTCAGTGACTTCTGCAAAAAGGGTTGCTGATCTCAGTCACTTTCCAGTGATCACATTATAAAACACAGCTCTAAAAGAGAAACTAATAAGAACCTGACCTCATCAGGAAGGTCAAAAGAGATGAACGGAGTGAGATGTTCTCAGTGAGGTATGGGGCTTCTGCATGAGGTTAGGGCACACTGGCAATGAGAAGCACAAATAAACACACTGACATATGCACTGTGTTGAAGATATAAAAGGTACTGTGAATCTAATTCATCAGCGCATTTGTAAATTAAACAGTGATGGCGTATCACTACAGACAATATGCTGAATTGCTGCAATTCAGTTTCTAAATATTGGCCTAATTCCATTAAAGTAGGTGTTCATAAAATACGTCCAGACAGAACTTCGGAAATGTTCTACATTTCACTGATTCTGCTACTCTTGGAAAGTCTCAGTTTCACTGGGAAGAAGGTAAAGGCTAGCCTGAGCACTGATCAAAACCTTGACCTAAATAAGATAGTTTTCAAAATATCAGATCTACATTTTCATACTTCTGCCTCAACTTACAAATTATACAATGCACCAATTCATAATGAGTGAGAAGAATGAACAGAATCGTAAGCAGAGACCATAAAAGAATAACCTAGCAGCTGAGAGACTTCATTAATTATTTTTTTTAATTCCAAAGAAAAGCAAAGAAACTCTACAACAAGTAGTTTATGGAGGCCAGTTTCTTCATTGTAGACTCACGCTGTGGGAATTTATATTATAATCATAAGAGCTGGACACCTTTTAAATTGACTTAGCAGCAATTAGACGGGAATAATCATCTTCCTCTATTTTCTTGTTGTTACGCTACAGAAGGGTGGCATATGCCTGTAGCTTTGTCTTCTCAAAGCAGAAATGTGAAAGTGAGACTAGAGGAGAAAAGAAAGTGGGTGGGAAATGTGTCTGGTGTGACCATTCTAGACACAACTATGTCAATGGAAGTACTCCCATTCCCGCAGCTTCAGGCTAGCTTGGCATTGTCATTCTTCTTCAGAACCAAAAAGTAGTGGCATGTATATTTTTTTCCTTCTCAGAGAAGGGGAAGCAACCTGTGTGATCTGTAGAGACAACAGTACATCTTCCCCCCTGCTGTAATAGTCTCCTTAAATGCAGTCATGAAATGGAACAAGAGAAAATGTTTGGGATGGAACAAGGAACCCAGAAGGCCTTCTCTGGCCACCTTTCCAGTATGGGAGGTATTTGCAGCCAGGACATAACAGCTTCTACATACACCTTCAGTGATGGAAAGTGCTGGGCTGGGGTGAGATGGTGCTTGCAATCTGTACTGAGGTCAGAGTGAGCAACGGCCCCCCAGATTAGCTGGCAGGAAGAGGACAGGGCTGCTGACACTGTTCTCTCTCTCTTTCCTTTTTGGCTACAGCTATGCTTCTGAAGAGACTGCAGAGTTACCTCCAGCTGCGCTGGCCCCTCACAAGCCTGGGAGTCTGTCCCAGTGGTGGTGCCAGAGGCTGTTCTGGAGTCAGTGCACCTCTGCCTGGGCCAGGGCGCCTGCGGTGCCTGGCAGAGACCTCACCTGGCTCCAATGATGCGTCTAGACACTGAGACAGAACGGGATGAGCGTGGCTCCAGAGCCAGTTATCTTGGCTCTCCAGACAAAAGGTGGAGACCACAGTGTTACGCTGGATGGTTTTCATGGATCCATATCCTATTCCTGCCTCTCTGAGATAGTACAGACAGCTGCAGTGCGGATGTTTTTCAGGGAAATGTAGCACAGACAGCTATAAACTTGAAGAGAAGACATGGCTGAAGGTGCCACACAGCCAAGAGTTCATTCCCTGCACAGATTATAGGGAGGAGGAGGACACAGAAAAATGTCTAATTTAGGATAACGCAGAACTGAAGCAATAAGAAAAGAAAAGGCTCTGAGAGAAATATGGCAATATAGTACAGTTCTCTGGCAGGAAGAACTGCAGGTCTCAGATTTTCCTCTGGCCTGGCAGGATGAAAGAGGATGGTGCATAAGCCACATGCACGTGCCCTTGGGATGCTGATCCAACATAACAGTCCCAGCTGTAGTACCTGCAGCACTGATAACAACAGTGTTAATGTACCCACACACTAAAAATGAGAAGTGGAGGGTATCTACAGCTCGTAGCACAAATTCACACAAGCTCACATGTGCAGCCTTACATGAGTAATCCATTCTGATTTCCACCACCAGACAGGTGGAGGCTTTTTCTAGCTTTCCCTTCATGTCAGCTGCATATCTTGAGGAGTATTCTTTACTAAGCAACTTGCCTATGATAATGTAGCCCATTATGCCTTATTCTCAGAGGAAGAGAGTGACCTGTGCCCCAGCCTACTGCAGTTATTTTGATAACTGCTGTCCGTAAAGACTATTTAGAAGAAAATATTTGCATTCTGGCTAAAAGGTTGTAATAGGTTGAGTAATCTCAACTTCTGTTCAGGTGACTGAAATCTTTTAAAAGCCTTTGAAATTTTCTTCTTCAAAGGAATAGGTTTTCCCCATTTATCAAAACATATGTTCATTGTCGCCCCTTTAAGAGCAGAGCTACCACTCTACAAAAGGCCGCTGAAGTGCAAAAATAGAACTAGGGCATCTTTATGCTGCACATCAGTGTATGTGCATGGACGGTATTGATCACAGAAATTACACTTATGAGGTTCTTAAAATAACATGGGGGTTGAGCACAGCAGCTATCCCAGTTGCCTTTTAAGTCTAAAGGTTGAAAATAAAATGGGAACATTACTAAAATGTTAAAAAGGAATACAGTGTTCCTTTTGTTACAGGATTTTCTATGTCCTAATTATGGAGAGATTTTCTCTTTCCTCCCTTTCCTCCACTCTCATACCTACTTGGCACTTCCTTCAATAGGTTGTTATGTACATCATCAATAGAGAATATCAAATAATGGGAGGATGGAGGAAGTCACAGAATACTTTTGAATGATCCTTAAGATTACTTTAGAATACTAACATTAAATGACATCTGGTAATATAATGTTCATTTCCTTACAAAACTGCAATTTAAAATTAAATTTAAAAACCTAGAAATAAATCTCCCTAGAAAATACCTGGGTGATAATTCCAGGAAAAAATGCATAGATATTCTTCCCCTATTTCTAACCTGTTTCTCAGGTTAGGTTCTGAAATTCACAATTTAAAGTGCAAAAAGGAAAGTATTTTTTTTTAAATCTATTTTTCCATTTCCTCTTCTTGTCTCTAGTGTCTAAGCATAAAATAATCAGAGTTACTTCACCTCTTGCTAAAGCGTCATCAGCAGCTACACTAGGAAACATTTGTAAGGAATGAGAAAGTTACAAACATGTAACTGGTTTGTGGGCAGTGTCAATCCAGTACGCAGCAGGAGTTGTAACCTAAACCCAGCCACACACCGGTAACAACGCAGTGGCTAAAGAGACCAGTGAACCCTGTAAGCCAACAACGCGTCTCTTCTCAAATCATAGCGGGGTTTAAGTATGTTTCTGGTGAGAATGTCAAGCTCTGTAAACAGGATATATAACTTTTAGTCAGATCGCCTATCTGCAAGGTACCATGATAATCTCTTTGCTAGGCTGCACGGTTAGAAGTGATATAACTCAAAGAAAACGAGCTGGACATTTACCAGCTTTATATTTACTCTTATAAGATATACTTAGTCTACTCTGCTTGCATTATTCTATTTCAGGTTTCCCTTCAGAGGACTAAAACAAATGAGGATGGGCTAAAAATAAGAGAGAAATTAAGAATATACCATCCTCCCCCTTCCCCCCAAGAAGCTTCTTTTTTCAAAAGAAGCTACTTTTCTGATCTTCTGTCTCACCTCATTTTTTCCCCTGGAACTCTTGTACATATATTTGGATAAAACAACATTATCTAAATAGAAAATAACCTGAATCTAGCAATTATCAAAATAAGAATGTGGAACACGTCATAACTAAGCAGCTAAATGTTACGCTATTATTCTACATAAAGGGTCAATCCAAATTACTGTGGCTCTTATAAATGCTCACTTACATAAAGCTTGGTGCTGTTTAAAAGAGAACCATATATAGGACTCCAAAATACTTCACTTTTGTTTAATTTTAGTTATTAAAAGCTAACATCTGAAGATTCGAAGAATTAAATTATTCTTTTTAGAAGACAGTACCTCCGTATTCACTAAAAAAGGCAACAGTTTCAAGAAACTAACCAAAATTAGCATCAGAAAAGGAAGCAGTCATACCTAAGGACAGGAAGGGCAGGTTTCAAGAGCACTTGGAAAAATTATAACATGTTTCTACTTGATGGTCCACACAATTCATCCTGCATACATAGAGAAACTACTCGAGTCCTGTAAATGCTATTATCTTTAAGAACTCACCCAAGGGATGAAGTTCTGTAAAACTGTCAAAACCAAAAGACTGCTGTTGAGCCTTAAAAGAGGAGAAAGAACATGACTAAAATCAGTTAGTAATCACTTAATTCATGAATTAAGGGACAGGGGAAAGGAAGGGAGGAACGAACAGAAATCAACAGTTAATTCATCAGACTTCTAAGGCATCTAGTCAAAACGCAGTAATGAATAACAACTAATAAAGATTTGTCAAGAACAAACAGACTAAACCCAAGCGATTTCTTTCTGTGACAATCTAACAGGTCCTTTGATGGAGGAAAGACGTCGATATAATAAATCCTGATTTTTAATAAGATTTCAGAAGCTCTTTCTTGAAGGTAGATGCAAAATGGTATAAAAACTGCATTCAGAGAATAGTCCCCAATGATTCGTATGTTTTTAAATGGAAGGATATACTGAACATAATTCCACAGGAATTTATTTGGTCTTTAATATTGTGCAACATTTTCATTTGAGGAGGATGATGGGACAAGACCATACATACACTTATCAAATTTGTGGACAACCCCAAGCTGGAAGGGGCTTCAAATGCCTTAAAGGACAGAATTACAATTCAATAGATCCTAAAGAGCTGGAAAAAAATGGTGCGAAAAAATAAGATCCATCCCTATTAAATGAGATGCAAGGTTCTATGCATAAGATTAATCACCTAAGTGAACACACAATAGGAATGAGACAGTAAAGAGTAGTCTGACAAAAAAGGATTTCTGGGCTTTAGAGGATCGAAGGCAGAAATGGATCAACACCACCATGCTGATGCCAGAGAAGGAATGGTATGCTAGGGTGCGTAAATAAGTAGAGGTCCTGCAAGATATAAGATATATGAGAAGATATGAGACGCCAAACCTCAAGAAAGATGTATTCAGAAAGGCTGGATCTCTCAGACCTGTAATCATTCCGTATGAGAAGACTGAAAGCATTCCCATTCTGTAGTACCGAGACTTCAACATACATAAAATGCTGCAGCAAAACAGGTAGGAATCATCTGCTCCCCATAGCCTTGGAAGATAAGAACTAATGGACTTAAACTGCCTTAAAGGAAATGTAAAACAGATAATAGGACAAGTTGTCTAACGGTGGGGATACCAGTAGAATAGCATTAGAAATGGACCAGATTGTGCAGGGAGGCTGTGGAGCACCTCACTGCAGGCTTTTTAAAAACATGAGTAACATCTACCAAGAGCGCAGGTAATCCTTCCTGAGAGGAGTATGGGATAAATGAGATAATCTTTTGAAAAGCCAGTCATTTGTATTTTCTGTGATTCTATGCAACATGCACGCTACTCCGTAATCAGTAAATTTTGTTCTCCGCTATTCTAAAAGATAACAAATTATGACTTTTTCTCTGAGAACACAATTACAATTCTTCAGTGACCTTCTGAGTTCTTTCTCTGAGTTTTTGTTTGCTTAACACAGACTAACAAAACAAAAATGGCACTGACGTTAATAAGACTTGCATATGCAGATTGGGAAAGAAGAGATTCATAACTGGGTATTACAGCTTCACTGTAGCACAATGATATATTTTCATCTCTAGACAGACTCTAAAAGAATAAATTAAATTATGCCAGAAAGGAAAAAGCACACTTTTTGCCACTGCTGGGTCAGGAATATCAGGGCAGAAAATGGCACTGGGATATGCTCAGGTTAGATACATATTTAAGTAAAATATTTCTCAAGCCCACATTAGCTGGCTGATTAGCTAGTGAAATTGCCCCAATCTTTGCTGAATGAAGGGGAACAATGCTGAGCAACTTCCTTCCAATTTTAACTGTCTCTCTGCCTTAAATCTTAACTCTTCAATAGCTTTTGCCCATGAACGATGTGAGAATCCTGCAGGCAATTCGTTACCCACAAGCTACAGGCAGGAGACCCCTAAGTTACTGCTTAGACATAACAGCAAATAACAAAGACATGAAGTTGGTAATGTGTTTGCTTTTATAATTTTTATACTGTCTAGTCTTTTCCTTCTAAACATTTGGTATATTGAGACAGGTAATAAACTAATGGAATGCCTCAAGTAAGGGAATTTTTAATTTATTCAAGCTGGATATAAACTTACACTTATTGGTCATCAATAACCATTATGGTAAGAGAAAACAGTAGACACCTAAGGGACATAAACATTTAGAAGTAATACTAAATATTACAATGACAGGCACATTCCCATTAAGTAAAAGTATATTAATTGTTGGAAGAAAAGTAATTTCATTGAAAGACAAAACAGGCAAAACAAAGAATCTGAGCTGTCTGGTACATCTTAGGAGACTATTTCTATGAAAAGGTACAGTAGTGCTTGATTTATAAAACAAATGATACCTCATGGGAAAGTGTAAAGAACATTCTACTGGGAAAAAAATTTCTGTCGTGTAAGTCAAATTTGCTGAATTTATCTTTTCTTAATTTGCATAGCTAAGGATATTTGCAGTGCTCAAAGTGTGTATAAGTGGTGGGTTTAATTAATGTCTCAACTGTACTACTTGAGGCAAAAGAAGATGAAGAAAACCAGAACCGTGGGTGGGAGTAGGAACACAGCACTGCTCCCTGCCCTCCCACAACTCAAGCACTGGAAATTGATATGAAAGCAGGGTCTTGGTATCTCAAGAGTTCATCTGCTTATTGCCTTCTTAAAGGTTATAATCCTCTGTTTGTGAAACCACAATGGGTTGCTCTAGAGAAGATTATAATGTCACAAATCCTATCAGAGGATTATGTGTCTGTCAGGTTGTGAGTAATTATGAAGGAAAAGCAAACCTTCAGAGGACACAAAAATAACCTTCATAAAAAGAAATAGGGTGTCACATAATAAAAGTCTACATGGAAAACCAACCTCATACTGTAGTGCTTTTGCAATGCAAAAGCCCAGAAAATATTACAAGAATGTGAGTGTGACGGTGCAGCACGGAGCCCAAGGGAAACGAAAAGCAGAAGAGAGATGCTTCCAGCCAGTTTAGTCACAAGGCCAGTGATATCCCACTCCCACCCTCCTCGAATGGCAGCAAAACAGCCAACCGATTTCACAGAAGTCTGCTCCTACACGCTTGGAGTCTAACCAGAAACAAGGAGCCCAAACCTGAAACATGACGAAGGCCCATCTCCTAAATCACTGTGACCGCAGGGAATTCAGCACCTCCCAGCACCAGAGACCTCACCAAGAAGGCAGCAGGAAGCTTCAGTCACCAGCTCTTGAACCTCACTTACAAACAAAGATGCAGTTGTTTCTTTCCCCCATTTGAAACCTGTCACACAGAGTTCAGAATTCACTTCTTTTATGTTTCAACACCCCTCTCCCCCAAATAGTTACTCAAAGAAATATAATCTCTGACTTTTACATAGGTGAGTGCCTGATGGATGTAATAGAAAATTAAAGGGGTGGAGAGGGGAGGATTTGTATTGTAAAATTAGTGCTGTCCTCATCTGCACTTCAGTTAAAGTATTGAGAATGAGGAGTCCCTCTGTTTTTGAGTGTGTGTGGATAGCATTGCCTTCATCTGACAGCAGCACAGAATTCCACTGCACTGGAAAGCAACTTGGAAATTTTGCCATTTAAAAACAGGCACAGAAATTGTTTGAGCAAAGCAGCACTCTGACTACACAGGTCACTGATATGTCTCTGCAGTTTACCTCTTCTGCCAGGAGAAAGTCAGTTCCTCCTAAGATATGCACCAAGGGCAGAGCACTGTGGATTTTGTGACCTGGCTCCTTGACCTTCTTTACCGTGTCCCAACAAGTGACACTGTCTCTGAACATCAGCTCATGAATCTCCCTCATGAATGTCCCTCTCATAAAGATTGCATCCACAAGAATCTTGTTCATCAGTGTCTCAAATAAGATCAACAAGGTGCTAACAGTATTGTGCCATCCTCTCTCTTGCCAATTTTCAGCTTGTACCAACAGAAACTTTGGTGTCAGTCAGCACTACAAACCCCGCTGATACATAAACACTTGCAGCAGGAGACACACTTCACTTGCCTATGCTCCATGCTGTCAGCACAACCCACAACACCATTGTGTCATAAGGAGTTTAATACCTTTTTGAATCTGACAGTGTAACTGAAGACGTTCCTGTGTCCAGCGTTTTTCTATTTTGGGGAAAAAAGCCTCTCCTCAGAAATCCACCAAGGATATCCGTACGTGAAACATCATGCAACCTCTATCATGGCAGACAGCAACAGACCAAGAGGTTAATCATGTAGGAAGCAAACAGAAAACATACAGCACTAGATGTCAGCATGCCGAGAGACACTTGTACTCAGAGGCACCACGGGGAATCAAGAGTGTAGCGTGTAGCACAGGACTAACTCCTACAATTGCTTGATAGGACAGGGGAAGGCACAAGACAGTATGTTTGATGACAGGCATTTACACTGTAGACTGTCACTTCCATTAAACAGAAACATTTTTTTTTGCTGGATGAAACGCCATCCCACTCATCTCAGATCCTTTTTGTGATGGTGATTAGACGGGTAGGTTGTCTGTGTTACAAGAATGTTTTTGTGATACAGTGCAGAGACAGAACAGATAACTGGCTAGCATAAATTGCCATGAAAAATATCTATTGTCTCAGAGCTATCACATTTAGGGAAAATATGACGACTCACGTGACTTGTGCATCACTACTGAGAAAACAAAGTCTACATGTCATAAAGGACAAAGACTTGTAGGGATGACTTACGATACCATTATAGACATAATAACACAACTCCATGTGCAGAACCTCATCTCAGAAGCTGCATTGCAAGGCTACAT
The DNA here is from genome assembly GCF_001431845.1 of Calidris pugnax. NCBI lineage: Eukaryota > Metazoa > Chordata > Aves > Charadriiformes > Scolopacidae > Calidris > Calidris pugnax. The sequence continues at coordinate 7,395,640 of NW_015090794.1, forward strand.
GTTTTGAGAAATAGCAGTAGTAATGATCAAAGCTTGGAAAGACTGTCAGATGAAGACTGAAAGGAGTGAAATTTATTTCAGAAAAGAGACAAATATTTGAAAAGTGGAAAAAAAGCATGTAATAATGAATGGTAGAGAAGCTGGATTGTGAGCATCTGTTCTTGCTAAAATACAAAATCAGTTAAATTGCAAGGCCGAGAAATTAAGATTAGATAATAAGAATACTTTTTAGTTTAGGATTTTTACTAGGTTGTGAAAAATTTCACTGCAGAGCTCCATTAATTTAACATGAAATACCATTTTATGACTATGTGGAGAACAAAACCATGCTAATTCATAACAGTTAATGAAAACCAAAAGCTTGCACACACCTTTCAGAGACAGATTTGTAAATAAACACCACCAGGGCTCCTGCACCCTCCTGTCACACATCCAGTACTGGATACAGAGTGGCTACTAAACTGGATGGACCACACATATTACATATATATCTATATGTGCACAAACAGTGCATTTTCTAATGGGTGTGCAGCCTCATTTTGATGTACCAGTTGTTGCAAAATGTACCCTTGCATGCTCCTGCATGCAAAGAATATCCTTTAAAACACAACATTTCATGCAAATCTGAAGGAAGAGACAAAGAATTTAAATAAAAAGACAATGGCAACGGCAATAGAATACCTACAAAGAGAGAAAAAACTCAAATTATGCAGGTGAAGGAAAATGCACACACACAGAACCTCAGGGAGGATGAGTTCAACTGCACTGGGAAAGCTACAGAGAGGCAAGAGCAAGCACATAGGCCAAGGATTTGAGTTTCACCCCAACAGGAGGCTCATTACCATGAATGGAGAACAGTCTTATCCAAGAAGGAACTAGTCTGAAAGGAAATCAGTTTGCAGGCATAGGCAAGTTATTAAAATCCTAAAGCTTTCATCGTATCTGGGATTTTTCAGAAATAGTAACTGCAGTTTCTGGTGGTGAGACCTGTAGGAATGCGAGTATGGATTTACAATGCTGGATAAGCTAGTCTTATAATTAAGTATAATACACTCAAGAACAAAGAGGCAAATATGCATGTTGGTGGCAGTGCAGTTATAGATGGGAGGAGAGCAATTTTGTACTGGTGTTCTCTGATCACTCAGATTTATCCTGTTTTCAAAGCAGTTATTTTCAATTTCAGTTAGTTCAGGGCATATCTTTTTCTCTTGAGTATCTGAAAATGCTCAGCTATTATTATATTTTGCTCTGAATTTTCCCTTTTTTCCCCCTTGACTTCCCAGTATTCTTTTGTCTGTCTTGTTCTCATTTCTTTTGTATGTGTGTCTGCAGGTGGCTTTTATAGCAAAATCTCATTCTGCTTTCCTGCCCTTCCTCCATCCTCTCCTGTTTTGTTACTACATTGCCTGTCTCATTTGTTCTTTTCCTTATGCCTGTAACTGCTCATTTACTAATAGATTCCATTCTATGCCCATGGAGTTTTTTCATTTTCCCTCTCTTCAAGCACCGAGTCATTGACTTCATTGTTACAGAAAGGAATGAATCCCCAGGCCATGCTGCAGAACAGCCTTCACTCTCCCATGGCTGAAGAAGAGGACAGTGGCTGAGCTTAAGGGATGTTTGTGGCAGGTTACTGGCTCTCATCCAGTGAATATGCCTGTTATTCCTAGCAGCCTACGAGTGTCCCCTCCTCTAACCCTGAGTATTTCCCACAACCCTGGCAGCTTCTTGACAAGAACAACCAAACTAGGTGAACAGCACAATATATTCCATGAACAAGGCAGGAAACAAAACAAACAAACAATAAGTTTGGGGGCTTTTGCGTTGTCTTACCACATCTGTACATGCAACCATGGTGTGTCAGGTGTTTCCACATTCAGTTCTTATTTGTATTTAATAGTTGCTGAGATGCCCATTCCTTGACTTCTGAATGAAATGCATACATTAGGTATGACACCATCTTAATTGGACAGAGTGTAGCATAACTACAACAACCAATTACATTATTGTTGTCACCATGATGCACACTAAAGCAACCCCAAAATTCACAATCAGGGAGGGGTGAAAACACTCAGAAAAAAAAAAAAAAAGGCATTTTCCCTTGAAAAATGCAGTAGACTGTTAGCTGTGACATCTGGATACAAGTTTCAATTGCACAGGCTGAGATATAGGTCAAGATGATAAACAGATAATGTAATGATCAGTCTTCATCAACTGCTGGGACCATGACCAGAAGCTGATGCCTTAGACATTTCCAAAGGCTCATTGTTGGTGGTTGGGATGTAAAACCCACTTTCTCTAGTTATAAACTGATTTTGGTGCGGCTTCCTTCCAGTTCTTATTTTCTGCTCCATCTGCCTTCCACAAGCTTTTCTATACCTAGACCTCAAGGGAATAACAGTCAAAAGCACTCTTCAGTCTGAAGACCTTTTTTATTTTTATTTTTTTCCTGTAGGTCTCATTTTCTGCCCAGCAGACATCTAGCTTTTGTGTGGTAACCTCCAGTATGCTTTTTCAAACACTTTCGTTTGGGCTAGTAGTAGGAAGACAGAGAGAAAACCCCTAACACAACATCCAGAATGACTCCTCCAAGTCTTGGGAGGTTAGGAAGCAGCCTGACATTGTATTTCATTGCTTCAGCAGAAAATAAGACAGGTTGTGAATATTGCAGGCTTTTTTACTGTGTCACCATTGCTAATCAGGTCTGACTATTCATGCTAGAAGCTGCGGCACAAACAGTTTTTTGACTCTTTGTGATGTTCATATTCTCTATCTTTTAAAAATAAGTACATAAATTGGCAGTGGCACAGCGCAGCTGGTTATATGGAATATCGTGCTGGACAATGTACCAGTGTCAGGTTGCCAAAAGTAATGTATCAGCACAGCCACAGCTTTCAGGTTGAAGTTGTCCCCATTCAATGAAGCCAGCTATTTGCAAACACTAATCACAGAATATCTGGTTTATAAGTATAAAGGATGCAACTTGCCACTAGAGATCAGTGATAAATCTGGTAGGGATTTTGCTGGTTAAACCTTCTTCCAGTTGAAACCAATCTCTTGTATCCCAAATATTTTGAATGATCCAATAGATTTTTTGGTCCCCAAAATTTAACACTTAGTATTTTTTTCCAATTTCAGGAAAAAAAGTCAAATTCTCAAATTTCTCATTGAGATCTTGTGAAGTAGTTGTAGACAAATTTCTTTATTTTCTGAGAGAATCCCTATTCAGCGTTGCGGAGACTGAAGCAGTATTTACACGTATAAGACAACACTGTCAAGGCCAATAGTTTTTTTAGTTAGGAATTAGGGATTGACCCAGTGTAGGCCAGGCAGGTCCTGCTCAAAGCCTCCTACTGCTCACGGCTGAGCCTGGGCTCCCCCCAGTGGTTTGATTTACGCTCCCCATCGCTGTGCCTGCTGCAGAATTTGCATTACACCATTGCTACTTCAGTTAAGAACGTTTCCTAATTAGCAGCCAAATATAGGCAAAATTACCCACCATCACTACATTAACTATGTGTGGAGAAAAAAAATCTAAGTGTCCCACTTGCTCACTTATTTCTAGAAATCCAAAGATAAGGAATCAGATCACACACAGTTGAGCAAGCTTGCAAACAAATGCAACATTCCCCAGTTATGGCCAGTTAGAGTAAAATTTAGCACTATTCAGATTCAGACAGATGTATATATCAAGCTGAGATTTTTCTTTTAGGCCCTATGAGTGGATTCCAACGGGAGTCTCTTTATAAATAGGAATCTTTCTTCAATACAGTTCAATGCACTTTGCCAGTTTGGCCTTTTGTTTGATTTACTTTGTGCAAATGGCCACTTGAAAGAGTAATTTGACCTGTGTCTTCTACGTGATGACTTAGTTTTGCGTAAGCACCTGCGTATGAGTGAGGGGCACTGTGCAGTCAGTGCAGCAGTGAGAGAATGACTGTCATTAATTGGTTTGAAATTCATAAATCAGGAGAGTTCTGGGCTTTTAACAAGATAAAAGAGAAGTCACAGGTGATGTGGTAATGGAAAACATATTTCTTTACATCTTCATAAACACTCAAAGAACCAAACCCCAGCAACATTAGTAACCCAGCAACCTAGTAACAGTATAGTTAGCCACTGAACACCTGGATGAAAAACAAGGACACCTAATTTTCCCCAGTGCATTTCTGGGGTAACTTTCTTCAATATGTTTAAAGAGATGAATGAGTAAAAATGGTAAGCCTAATACAGAAACAGAAGTAGAAAAACAGTTGTGGCTAACTACACCATATTTACATTGTCTTTGCAAGTCTCCACAACTGCAAATCACTTTGGCAGCAAGCACAGAAATGCTGGTGCTCACAATACTTTCATCACAGTGAAATCATGATGTTTTGACAGACTGAATAATGCGAATCGCCACAAGGGAACTTCGTGGTAGTAGCATCTATGAAATGCTGATTTAGATCTACGCAGAAAAAAATTAGTGAACGTAGTGGTAAAAGGTTGACACCTTCCTCGTATTAAAGGTCCCACCCATGCTAGTATCTTAGATCTGTCCTCTTACTGAAATATGGCAGTGTTAGCATTCCTCCTCAAAAGTGCACTTGTAGATGCCACCATAAGAGAGAGACATTTGGAAGATATGGAGGGTTCAGAAAGAGCGGTCAGCTATTTTATAGTTCAAGCCATTAGAGGCTTTCCTCAGCTCTACTCTAGAGACAGAATAGGAATGGAATAGGATTTTGCAATTCTTGCTCTAAGAGAAGATCAGCTACATCAGACATGCCAGTACTGTAGATGAACAGAAACTTACAGAGACCTTTTCTTTATCAGACAATAGAAATTCATTAAAATAACAACTCTTTCTTTGAAAAGGGTGGATTTTACAAACTTACCCTTTCAAGGTAAACCTATGAAAAGATTCAGAAAGTGTTCCAATATTTTGGGGGGATTCTAGATCAGAAACACTTCCGGTTTTCAATTCAAAATAACATTCCTCTCTTTACAAGTGAGCCAAATTTTTAAATATATATATAATTTTTTATCATAACAAAATGTTTCTCCTGATCTGACACAGTATTTGCAAAAAAAAAAAGTCCAAATTTTTTCATTTGTTTGGTAAAAGAAAAAGAACACTTACTGAAAAACTTTTCTGTTATGGGAAAATAATTTCTCATTCAGTGCTACCTACTATCCACAACCAGTTGGTTCCCTATTAATAACCAGCAACAGCAAGAAGAATCATACTGTTATTAGATGGTAGCACTATTTTTCTTGAGTTGCCTCGAGGTGCCCTCACAACCTGTTGATATGGGTGTGTGATGTGGTTACACTGCTCTGCAGAGGCTGGGGCAGCCTCAGTCTGAACAGCAGAGACTGCACCAGGCAGCAGCAACGATGAAGAAGAACAAAGTCAAAAAACACCTTGGGTTTCCTTTTCTCTCCCAGCAGTAAATCTGTTAAGTGGCTTCAGAGCTTCTGCTCACACACTCAGGTTCATTAATGAGCTGTGGAAAGCCAAGTGGCTCTATTCCCTTAAAATCCTGGCAAACTGCAGGAAAATTTGGCTCCTGTCCAATCCTGTGGGCACCTGAGGGGTGGTCCACTCACTCCATCATAATTAGCCTTCCTTCCCCTAACTGCCCAGCTTTCTTTCTACATGATCATAAGCTTGTGCTTGATGCTGTAGGATTTACTGTAGTGTCACCAATTCAGCACCATGGTTTCATTGCAGGAGAAAAATACACTCGTCTGCGATTTCAGAAGCCATAATAAGGTTCTAGGATTGACAATCAGCTGCAAATATCTCAAAATACATGGCCTGGTGAAAGGCTCAGCAAAACGGATACGCTGAGCATGTTGAAATCTGTTGAAATATAGGTTTGCAAATCAAGTGCAGCATAGAATTCTGACCAAACATTTTTAGAAACCGGAATCAAACATTAAAAACAACTAATAAGCTATGGTATAACCTAGAAAGAAAAGTATCCAGGCTGTATTTTCTATTATAAATGAACAAAACAACTACAGAATGAATATGGGGTGAGTGCTGGTATAAAACTGTACATAAGCAGTAATTAGCTGCCGCTTTAAGGTATGTCTGCTACAGAAAAAGTTCTCTTGGTACGATATTGTGATACCTACTGTCAGGGAAAATGAGAAAACATAAGGACAAAGTGCAAGCTTTGAAGAAATTACCTAATGATAGTCATGAGCCAAAACTGCACATTCTGCACTGTGGGGCATGTCTACAGAACACAACATAATGCTGTGCAAATAACCAAGCTGGTTCTGGTATTAAAAGCAGCGTAACTGCCTCTATGCAGCAGCCTGCCTGAGCCAATTTAAATTAGCCTGGCTATTTAACTCCACAGACAGAGTGATACTACTGCCCTGTATTCAAGCTACCTTGAAGGGAACTTCGGGTTTTGGGTTGTATCTTAATGCTGCAGCAAATCCAGTCTTTATGTTGGTGTTCTATTGTTTTGAAAACCTATTTTTAAGTTCAAAGATCTGTTTTATACAAAAGTTAGCATGTACTGCTACAAATATTGGTCAGCCTTTATTCATTCCATTAACTGTTTGAAGTACAGGTTTGTTGTACTCAAACTCCCACTTTGTAATAAACGATCTTTTGTTGCCTTAAATCTCATGACATATCCTGTCTAATCTGTACCGGGTAATGACATTAAAACCTTAAGACCGATTTCTTTTTTTCTTAATGCTTGTTGATTTTCTTTAATACAGATCCACCGCAGATGAATAACGTCTTGCCAACATCTCCCCTCCTTCCTCAGATGGCACATCAACATTCATATCCCAGCCTGGGACAGATCACAAACCCCTACGAGCAGCAGCCCCCAGGCAAAGAGCTTAACAAGTACGCCTCTCTAAAGGCGGTGGGTAAGTAAGCAACACGACGCGCGGCTTCGGCTTCAGATCAGTGTGTTGCATTTGCTGTTGTCAGCTGACATTCTGCTTCAAAGTTGAAAAACAAAGTCTTGCTCGTCTGGACTACTTTATGATAGAATTTCATACACAATAACGTGTTAGTTGGAAATGTATTAAAAATTAACAGGGCGACTATAATTAGCAAAAAAATATTTACATGTAAGAAATGGTAATCATATGCATTTGTATCTCTATACATGCATACAAAACCACACCTTATATACTATACACAATTTTTTCAGTGAGTTTCACCTATGTTGTATGCATAGTGTTCAGCCCTAGTCCTTTATGCCCTGAATATGCCTTGGTACATCGATTTGGTATGTGTTTTCCATACCTATCTACACAAATGAGAGAGAAAAGCATCTGATATGTTGCAAATTTAAAGCATATAATTTAGACACCTGCAAATACTTCCAAAAAGAAAAGATCCCTGTACACTTCCAAAGTAAGAGCTTTCACATTTTCTGCAGTGTGTGCCTTAGTAGGTCACTGGAGGAATATTCCAGAGCCTTGCGATTCCTGTGGTGGGTATTTTCTGTGACTGATTAATGTCATATCCTATTGTTTTAAGCAAATGGGGGGACACCCTCAAAGAAACAGTTGTGAGGAAGAAAAAGGACAATAGTGGGTAAAGATTTCAACATAATTTTCATAGTGGAAGCATAAGTTGATAATACTTCTCAGGGGCTATAAACACCTGCTGCACACCACGTGAAGACAGAAAGCTTTTATCATCTTATATTTCAGGCCCCTTCCAGATAATAATAAATTAAGAACTGGGGAGGGGTGTCTGTTCATAAACAGCTTCTCACTAACCCTTGCTCAGCTTACACATATGGAGGTTAACATCATTTCCTTATGAATTTAGAGCAGTATCACATTGGTTATTTCCAGACAGAGCTATTTGGCTGAGAAAATGGAGGTTAACATCATTTCCCTATGAATTTAGAGCAGTATCACATTGGCTATTTCCAGACAGAGCTATTTGGCTGAGAAAAACAGCAGAACACATGAGAAGACTCTGACTTAAGAATCTAGTATTCTCCCCGAAAGAAAAATTTTTCATCACAAATTGACATTCCTTTATCAAAACTTCAGGATAGCAGACCTCTAACAAAACGCACATCAAGGTCCCATCTCAAATAGTTTAGCTTTGCTTTAGCTTGCCGGTTTTGTTTCTCACAAGTGGCATTTTTTAATCTGTTCATAAAAGACAAGGGTTAATAGCTTTCTGCTGAATTCTGAATACAGAGAGAGTAGCTTTACAATTCCTTCTTCAAAAGGTGATACTGTGTAATGATGTGGTGATTATCACAGATTTATGCACTGATATCAAGCTTCTTTTTCAGATGTCAATTTAGGTCAAGCCAATCATTAAAGCTAAAAGGTACTTAAGCATAATAAAACGAGAGATAAAACACTCAAAAGAAATTTCTCTTATCTGCCCAAGAGCCACTGAATCTAATTTTTTAAAAAAATAATTATTAAATTAGAACGTAGACATTTCTTGGGCGTCTGAGTACAAGTTTTTAAAGCAGCTAGATTATAACCATACAGTTAAATCAACCTTGAAAGACTGTGCACTTCAGCTCCAGAAGTTGTATAATGCCTCTCAGAATCTTAAATTAAATTAAACATAACTTTCAGGGACATTTTCTTCCAGGAGGATTGCACCAACTTCCCATGCATTTTCCCTGTCCTTCCTATTCCCCTCTCTGTTTTTTCCCTGTAGATCTACGTCTTAAAGCACACACAGCAATTTCTAGATTCAGGTGAATTTTCACAAGAAAAGTACAAAAATGCTGCATCGTTATCCAAACTTTTTTAGCAGAAAACAACAGAGGTTTTGAAATTGTTATTTGTTCACGCCTTCTGTCTAGACATGTGGAGCAACCGTTAAATACGCTCTGTTTTTAACAACTTTCAGACTCTCAAGGCCATGATTGCTCCCAAGAGGCGCTTCTTGAGTACATCCCAAGATCACAAAGCAGTTTTTCCATGATGCCAGCCAGGCCTGGGTTTATGATCATGCTGACATCAAGCTAGCCAGATCGCACATTGCAGAGTTCATATCGACTTTATGAGAGCTCTGAGAGGTAACAGCAACTGGCCTACATCAGGCCCACCAATATAAATTTAACCTGACAACATCTTTTGAACAAATAGACATAGACTGAGTTGACCCTGACCCGGTATTCATGTCACAGAGTGATGGCATTTTTCATATGCTAACATTCAGACTTGCATTTACTGATCCCCATAGCAGGTTAATGAGTGTGTGTAGTCCATTTCTCTTTGCATTCATTGATAGTGGCTTGAGGGTGGATTCATTTGCCACAACATAAATTTAATAAGGGATGTGTTCCACATTTCTCCATGCATTCGAGGCAAACCATATTTATTTAAGTGCCTCTTACTCTTTGTGATCCCATTGTTTGGGTATAGTCCACTGTGCTTAATTCTCTTCTTTAATAGGGGGTGGGGGTGGAGGAAGACGCATTTTTATTGCTTTGTAGCAACTGTAGCTATAGTACATTAATATCAGTCATCATAATGTGGCCATAAGTGGTAAGAAGTTTAGATAACTGAAAAAGTGATGCTTTACCAGAGGCAATATTAAATTAATTTTCACACAGCTGCTTTCTTCTGAACTACAGATGTCCTAAAAATTTGGCTGTCTAATTTTAGAAGTGAGCTACTCATCCCTCAGTGACTGGCTGCTGTGAAAATTTAGTTCATGGAAAAGTAGCGACTCACAGTCATTTCTGTTCTGGATCATGTTTGGGACCTGAATTAAATTCAATACCTAAGACTCAAGCGCTTGTGAAAACAAGAGACAACAGTGCCACTGCTATTAATTCGCATTGTGTTACTGAACAAGAACGACTAATATCTTGGTAGTGAGGCCAAGCTGATCCCTAAGAAGCTATTTTAAAGCTACACTCTAGACTCCAGACCATACAGCTTAGCAGAGTGCAGTTTGAAGCTGGACTGTTCATGCGTGTGTGCAATGCAACGTTTGCATTGCAGAGTATCTGATTTAGCACAACAGAGAAGAGAATTGAAGAGGCCAATGTGGATGTATTTTATTTAAAAAGCAAAATCTTTTTGTATGAACCAATTCAAACTGCACAGCCAAACCCTTACACACAATGGAAGAGGATACCTTCCTCATTTCTTGTTATGAATTATTTGTTGCTGCCTCCAGATTTTCTTACGTACTGACCAGCGGCTACTGACCAAATTCACCTTTTCCTCTTACTGTCTGCTGGCATTTACATCTTGGAATAACACAAGGACATTCTGTGCCTATTATTGTATTGTCTTATGAGTTCTTGGAGTACAACAAGGTAATAGTTGAGATTTACTTACTGTTTTCCTCACTGCACCAGAATTTTATTCTCCTTCTACTTTAACACATACACCACCAGGGAATAATCAGCAGAAAGTAGAAACAAGGCAGAGCAACACGTACCTCCTGAAAGAATAGATAAGTGAGCCGTCTCTTAGCATCTCCGGTCTATCTGACTGACTGGTAGGTGCACACTGTTCATCCATTCTTTATCCATTTTTGAGCCAGACAATCTTTTTTCAGCAATGATAAATTTGTCCCACCGAGGAATGTCAGAGACTGTATCTGAGGAAAAAGGGTTAACAAGCCTTTAAGACCCGTCCCACCAAAAGTGGTGACTGAATGTTATGTGGCAGTAATACACCCAGTGTTCAGATATTTTGCTTTTTGGTCACCTGAGACGACATGATCCTGGTTTCCTTAGATGCTTTTGCAGTATTTGATTATTTATGTGAAAAGTGCAGAAAGAGGTTTTTCTGCATAAATTATTCTTATTTCCAGTTCATCAACCATGTTTTTACTCCATGCTTAAATGGTTATTGCTCATTTAAGCAATCCTGACATGCCTAAAGCCACAAGTGGATGGAGATCTTCTATCTAAACACCTTCACGAAATTCAAGTCCCAGACATACAAAGGCAGCTCATCACAAATTTACATACACATCATTCGGACACTCATTTAGAAAGCACAAACAACCCAATTTTGAATTCCAATGTGCTAAGCTGTAAGAGTCAGAGTCCATCCTATTACTTAAGAGTTTCCTAGAACTCAAATTGGCCACAGTATCCTGAGGTATTAGTTATATTTATTCGGTCACTCACATTGTTCTGCAAGCCTGGCTCAGTTAATTGTCTTCCCTGAGTTTCAGGGAGTGCAAAATGACCATCTTTCTTCAGAACTTCCTGCAAAAAATTAAAAAATACCTCAACCCCAACTTTCTAAAGCCGTGCAGGACCGGAAGAAAGACCACTCAGCTGCTGAAGAGGTGCACAGACATACATGTAAACCCAGAGAATACAAGTATTTCTACAGTTTAACATGATTTTCAATTCCTCATGGGGTTATATCCTGGGAGTTACTCCCATGTCCCAAAAACTCAGACCCAGAAATCTTTCAGTGATGCTGGGAGTTGTAGTCTCCTGTGGGATGAAGCCAGATCTAATTTATTGGATATAGTGAAGCTAGAAGGAGGATATAATTGGCAGCAGACTCATCATCATACCTTTGAGTCTACAGCTCCCAGCATTTCTTGAAGCTTCACAGTTCGTTGTTCCCAAAGGAAATGTTAGACAGTGCTCCAGCTCTGCTTGCAGCTGCAAAACTCCAAAGTGAGAGTCTGCAAATACGATGCTCAAAGAATAAATATCTCCTGTTTAGGTCACTCTTACTATGTAGAAAATATTGAGACCACAAGTGCACCAATGCACAGGGCAACTTCTCCCTACAAAAGGTGAAGCATGTGAGCAAACCATCTGGTTTGTTTATCCTTTACATCTACACACACAGAAGGATGCAAAGGGAAAGATCACCAAAAAGTTAACTCTAAGGTGTTCGAAATATCCTCCTGTTTGGTGGTGCTTTCTCTTAAGCTTCAGATCTTCAATTTCCATGGAAATGACTGTAACTCTATGTTGATACAAGATCTGTCTTATGGGAACAGAGCTGACTTCACAACTGCACCCTAAGAATGTGATACCTATCTCACCAGAAGATGGGATTCTGTACTCTTCCTATAGTTCACTGTGCTCTGCCTCAGGGGTCTCTGTACAAAGGCAGGAAGGGCTGGAAAGAAATACTGTAATTGGGAAAATGGAACCTCACAACAGGGAGACAGGCCTGCCCATGCATTCACATGGGTTGGTAAAGTCAACTTTTAGAAAAAGTAAACTACAGAATTATTGGATACAATATGTTTGTGTTACTTTACTTTCCTATACCAACCGCACTGTTACACTGACAGATAAATATTCATGTTTGTTTGGAAGGCTTAAAAAGGAATTGTGTTTTCATTTCAAAGAGCAAAGAAATTTCAGCTATGACTTCCATAAACAGTTGTACAAAAATGGATTAAAAAAATCCGGGACGTGGGAGTATCTCCCTGGATTTAACCGCATGAAAAAAGACAGAGGAGTACAGATTAATGCATAATTTGTTATATCCAGGGTGATTCAGTTAATGATTTCATATATCTAGAGGTAAATTCAGTGTCCAACACTGGAACTACAAACCTGTCTCAAGGAAGTATGACATGAAAGCTTGGTATCTTTTTATTATTATTTACTTAGCCCAGTGTGGCTGGACAATTTGAAGCTTTTGAGTGTTTGTTTGTTAAGGAAGTCTTACATACTTTAATCCTTGCTGCTTCTTCAGGCACAAGAGAAAAGCCAAGAAGTACTTTGTAGTAAGCCTCACTTTACCAACACCACTCCTGGCACTGTGCCCTCAGCCTTCGCATACCCCAACTAGATGAAGTGCCAGTGTCACTCCTTCCACCTATGTCTTCTGCTTAGACCCCTGAAACGTCACATCCTGCCCAGTGTGTGCAAACTTTCAAGACCTTTTCTTGCTTTTACTAAATCATTAAATTGTTTTCTCTGTTATTTACCAAATTGGCTCCTGATACCCACAGGCACTCTGTCATAGGTAAATAAAACATGCTTGGGGAGTCTCCATCCAAATATTTTCCTATTTTATCATCCAGCACACTCATTTCTTCTTCCAGTGAGGTAGCCCTATTTTAATTATAAATATGTTGTTTGTGCAAAGCCTGAGTGTCTTGAGGAAGATCAGCTGCATCACTGATATTCTTTTACAGCCTTTTAAAGAAACAAAATTTTGCTATAAAATCTACAGGGTGATACCCTTTCTAAATCTGGGGAGTTCTGCTGTAGTCATCAGACATCCAAGCAGCCATCACCCATGCCATCCTTCAGCAAATAAATGGAGCTGTGAAAAGGTAACTCTTCAGGGACATGTTGGTCTTAGCAGAAGCGACATCTCGGCCGCTGGGAGGAAATTGCAAATAGTCCTTCTTTTATAAGATGCAGTTTTAACACCAAGTAAGATACTCTTAAACATTTCCATCTCTGTTGTCTCATTTTTGAGACAGAAAGGAAATCCGACATTCTTGTCCATCTAGTTTAGATTTATCTCAGGATATAAAAAGGAGATGGACATGTTAAAGCAAGTCCAGAGGACAGCCATGAAGATGATCAGAGGGCTGGAGCACTTCTATGAGGATAGGCTGAAAGAGTTGGGGTTGTTCAGCCTGGAGAAGGCTCTGGGGAGACCTTTTAGCCCGTTCCAGTACCTAAAGTGGGCTACAGGAAAGATGGGGAGGGACTCTTTATCAAGGATTGGAGCAATAGGATGAGTCTTAAACTGAAGGAGCATAGATTTAGACTAGATATCAGGAAGAAATTCTTTACTACGAGGGTGCTGAGACACTGGAACAGGTTGACCAAAGAAGCTGTGAATGCTTCATCCCTGTAAGTGTTCAAGACCGGGCTGGACGGGGCTTTGAGTTACCTGGTCTAGAGGAAGGTGTCCCTGACCATGGCAGGGGGGTTTCAACTAGATGATCTTTAAAGTCCCTTCCAATTCTAACCATTCTGTGATGATTCTATGAAAAAAAGTATTATTTTCTTACTTAAGCAAACTTGACTTGCAAAAAAATAATCCTCATAACTGCTTGAAATTACCAAGCCAAACCTGAATATTCATGTCACAAATATTGTAAACGCAACGGACTTGAAGGAAATAGTTTCAAGCTCTGTTGTCAGTACATTCCTGTTCTTCTTATGTTGGGGGCCCCAGAGCTGGACGCAGTACTCCACATGGGGAGTGGAGCAGAGGGGCAGAATCCCCTCCCTCGACCTGCTGGCCATCCTTCTTTTGGTGCAGCCCAAGATGCAGTTGGCCTGGGCTGTGAGCACACATTGCCAGCTCATGTTGAGCTTCTCATCCACCATCACCCCCAAGTCCTCCTCAGGGCTGCTCTCAATCCATTCTCCACCCAGCCTGTATTTGTGCTTGGGATTGCCCTGACCCACATGCAGGACCTTGCACTTGGCCTGGTTGAACTTTATGTTTGTACTTTGCACAAGTTCAGGTAGATGATGCAAGTTGCTCTTCCCTTATCCACCAAGGCTGTAACACTGTTGTAGAAGGCCACCAAATTTGTCAGGCATGACTTGCTCTTAGTGAAGCCATTTTGGCCACCACCAATCACCTCCATTTTTGCCATGTGCCTTAGTATAGTTTCCAGGAGGATCTGCTTCATGATCTTGCCAGGTACAGAGGTGAGACTGACTGGCCTGTTATTCCCCAGGTCTTCCTTTTTCCCTTTTTAAAAATGGTGGTTATCTTTCTCCTTTTCCAAGCACTGGGAACTTCACTGGACTGCCACGACTTCTCAAATATGATGAATAGTTGCTTAACAACTTCATCCACCAGTTCCCTCAGGACCCGAGGATCAATCTTATAAGATCCCATGGATTTTTTGCTCCTTCAGGTCTTGAACCTGGTCTTGTCCTACAGTGGGTGGTTCTCCATTCTCCAATCCCTGCCTTTGCCTTCAGTGACTTATTTTTTTCTGTTCTAACTTAATCCAAAAACTCAGAAGCTTTAATACTCTTCAGCTTTGTGCATGGATATATATCAACAGCAGTAGTGTGATGTTCTTCAGAATTACCCATGAATACCAATGAAGACTAGTAAGACAGCTGATAGGAATGAATCCCTTATTAACAATATAATATAAATAGCAGCAGTTATCTGTCTGCTATTTTGGTTCTGCAAAGGATGTTCTGAAGACAGTAAATGTGTTTAAGAGAGAAATTACACAGATAAAAGCCACAGAGATCATTGCTTTACTCCTACACATTCATACTATAATAACAAAGGGCTCGAGGCATGGAAGGAGGAAGAGCAATAACATGATTTGTAATGCACACAGTTAATTTTTCCAAAAGTCCTTCACCTGACAGCTTATTTGAAGAAGAATAAGAGGAAAAGAGAAGCTGCAAAACATCTGATATGTAGTAGCTATGATGCTACAGCATCAAAAAATCACCATGGAACTATCAGTCTGTTCCACCCTAATGATAACATTAAGTACAACAAGTAATTTTTATATTGGGGAAGTTTGCAAAGCTTTCTGGGCTATGGGAGGTGCTCCCCTTGCAAGGAACCTGCCACAGCGAGGGAGGAAGATCTGCAACTCAGCGCTGTTGGTTCTCATTTTCACAAGTGATGGTTATAATTGCAATTCATGAGGATAGGCTGAAAGAGTTGGGGTTGTTCAGCCTGGAGAAGGCTCTGGGGAGACCTTTTAGCCCGTTCCAGTACCTAAAGTGGGCTACAGGAAAGATGGGGAGGGACTCTTTATCAAGGATTGGAGCAATAGGATGAGTCTTAAACTGAAGGAGCATAGATTTAGACTAGATATCAGGAAGAAATTCTTTACTACGAGGGTGCTGAGACACTGGAACAGGTTGACCAAAGAAGCTGTGAATGCTTCATCCCTGTAAGTGTTCAAGACCGGGCTGGACGGGGCTTTGAGTTACCTGGTCTAGAGGAAGGTGTCCCTGACCATGGCAGGGGGGTTTCAACTAGATGATCTTTAAAGTCCCTTCCAATTCTAACCATTCTGTGATGATTCTATGAAAAAAAGTATTATTTTCTTACTTAAGCAAACTTGACTTGCAAAAAAATAATCCTCATAACTGCTTGAAATTACCAAGCCAAACCTGAATATTCATGTCACAAATATTGTAAACGCAACGGACTTGAAGGAAATAGTTTCAAGCTCTGTTGTCAGTACATTCCTGTTCTTCTTATGTTGGGGGCCCCAGAGCTGGACGCAGTACTCCACATGGGGAGTGGAGCAGAGGGGCAGAATCCCCTCCCTCGACCTGCTGGCCATCCTTCTTTTGGTGCAGCCCAAGATGCAGTTGGCCTGGGCTGTGAGCACACATTGCCAGCTCATGTTGAGCTTCTCATCCACCATCACCCCCAAGTCCTCCTCAGGGCTGCTCTCAATCCATTCTCCACCCAGCCTGTATTTGTGCTTGGGATTGCCCTGACCCACATGCAGGACCTTGCACTTGGCCTGGTTGAACTTTATGTTTGTACTTTGCACAAGTTCAGGTAGATGATGCAAGTTGCTCTTCCCTTATCCACCAAGGCTGTAACACTGTTGTAGAAGGCCACCAAATTTGTCAGGCATGACTTGCTCTTAGTGAAGCCATTTTGGCCACCACCAATCACCTCCATTTTTGCCATGTGCCTTAGTATAGTTTCCAGGAGGATCTGCTTCATGATCTTGCCAGGTACAGAGGTGAGACTGACTGGCCTGTTATTCCCCAGGTCTTCCTTTTTCCCTTTTTAAAAATGGTGGTTATCTTTCTCCTTTTCCAAGCACTGGGAACTTCACTGGACTGCCACGACTTCTCAAATATGATGAATAGTTGCTTAACAACTTCATCCACCAGTTCCCTCAGGACCCGAGGATCAATCTTATAAGATCCCATGGATTTTTTGCTCCTTCAGGTCTTGAACCTGGTCTTGTCCTACAGTGGGTGGTTCTCCATTCTCCAATCCCTGCCTTTGCCTTCAGTGACTTATTTTTTTCTGTTCTAACTTAATCCAAAAACTCAGAAGCTTTAATACTCTTCAGCTTTGTGCATGGATATATATCAACAGCAGTAGTGTGATGTTCTTCAGAATTACCCATGAATACCAATGAAGACTAGTAAGACAGCTGATAGGAATGAATCCCTTATTAACAATATAATATAAATAGCAGCAGTTATCTGTCTGCTATTTTGGTTCTGCAAAGGATGTTCTGAAGACAGTAAATGTGTTTAAGAGAGAAATTACACAGATAAAAGCCACAGAGATCATTGCTTTACTCCTACACATTCATACTATAATAACAAAGGGCTCGAGGCATGGAAGGAGGAAGAGCAATAACATGATTTGTAATGCACACAGTTAATTTTTCCAAAAGTCCTTCACCTGACAGCTTATTTGAAGAAGAATAAGAGGAAAAGAGAAGCTGCAAAACATCTGATATGTAGTAGCTATGATGCTACAGCATCAAAAAATCACCATGGAACTATCAGTCTGTTCCACCCTAATGATAACATTAAGTACAACAAGTAATTTTTATATTGGGGAAGTTTGCAAAGCTTTCTGGGCTATGGGAGGTGCTCCCCTTGCAAGGAACCTGCCACAGCGAGGGAGGAAGATCTGCAACTCAGCGCTGTTGGTTCTCATTTTCACAAGTGATGGTTATAATTGCAATTCCCGGAAAAAAAGGTAGAGGTGGAAGCTGAACACTCCGATATGGCAGAAGCTGTGTGTGCATGCGCACTATTAAATATTCATTGGAGTGAGCTTCATTACTGATTCTTCCTCGACTATCTGTCAGTCACAAATGCTTTTGCTTTATGTGAAGTCTACTCAGCAGATTCTGTTCAAAGCAGGCATTAGTTCTGCTTTGCCTTTGGGTTTGCCCAATCTGTAAGAAAACATCATGAAACTGATTTTCTTCTGATGGTGCAAGTTTGGCAATTGCCAGGGAATGCTATTTCTTTCCAGTTTGACACACATCTGCAGTTTGGAAACCTCTGAAAATTATGCACAAGACTTTAATAATACAAACGGTACACAGTCTAATAGAAGAGAGACAGGAAGAGAATGAAAGGAGAAGAAAAAAACAGAACTGCATGTGTGCAAGTACAGCTTTGAAATTACGAATGAATTTTTTTCGCTTGCTTAATAACTGTCTCTTGAAAAGGATTCCTTCTGGCAAAAAGAATAGAAAAAGATAGCTTTCTAATAGAAATAACTTATGGCACAGCTAATTTTGGAAAAAAAAATTGACTTCAATCCGGAATGACTGCTAAAAAAATCTTTAAAATCATAAGTGTTAAGAAACAGATCAAATAAAAAAAACTCCTGCAAAAAAATAGTTATTATATCACTGGGACATTTTTTCATTTAACCAGTAAAATTCAAAAAGCCTTCCAGCCTCAACCCATATTAAAAAATAACGGTGTAAATCTAGTATGAGGCCAGTTGAAAGACAGAAAAACACAGGTGTATTTCAGCACTAAAACCATATCTTAATTCTGTATTCAGAGACATGTGCAACCTGCTCTAGGAGGACCTGCTCTGGCGAGGGCGTTGGACTAGATGATCTCCAGAGGTCTCTTCCAACCCCACACCATTCTGTGATTCTGTGTCCTCATGCAACTTTATATCACCACAACTAAGAGCGTTTGTAGCCGATTCAGACATATGTTTAAGAGTTATAACCAGCAGTATACTAAAAGAAACAAAAACATCTAATAAAAAGTATTAAAACTGAAAATGAAATTCAGCACACAGAAGAATGCCAACAGCAATGTGTGAAAAAAATGAAATTAGGCTCGTGCTAAGAATAGTTATTACAAATAAATGTGGTCAGGAATGTTACAGCTTTTTCAGTCAATTTTAAAAAAGACAAATTGACACCTTAAGGAAAAATATATACACATTTTCAGACACTGAGTCACATTGCAGAACACCATGAAATTTTTTCCAACGTGAGGCACATACTACTCAGCGTGCAGCCCGCCAGGACAGCCCACCTGGTTTGCGGTCTGCTCCCAGGAGCAAGGCACAGTGCTGTGTGGGGACTGCCTGCATTTCTCTGACTGCAGTAGAAGGGCCTTTTATTGCACATGACTGCACACTTTCTCTGCAAATGTACAATGAATTGGTGCTCCTGGAATAGTTAGGCAGCCCTGCCCTTAAACAAACTGAAGGTCTTTACTGACCAAAAAGGTCACAAACAATTTCATATTATTGTTGAGGTATGAAAGCACTGCTGCAAACTTTTGACACAACCAGATTTGTCCTAACTGATTTCCTTGAGAAGCATTAAAAACTACCCAGTGAAAAAGCAAGCAAGATTACCAAAGGAAGAAGTGGAAGAAGCCTTTTAAGCAAATCTCCGAAGTGTTAACCTCTTTGGCTTCGGACAGCATTTTTAGAAAGCAAGGCAAACCCTCATTTCCTATAATCAGTTTATGCTGCAGTCATGCTTTATTCGGAAGTTAAGCATGACAGCATAACTCCTTAGATAGTTTCTATTTCAAAAGGCAAGTTTTCTTACCATATATATGGTTTCCAATAAAACTAAAACTGATAAATATGCCTAAATGAGATAAAACTAAATAAATATTTCACAGTGGAACTTTTCCTATTTATTTGCCATTGTAGATGCATGAAAGGACATGAGTTTAGAAGCCTCTAGGAAAAAAAAAAAGTAATGAAAAACCAGATTTACGGTTACAGGGCAGCTACTGGCTGCATTTTCAAAGAAAAGTCAGAGATTTGAATACATAATTCTCTTAGACTTCTTTTACAATTTCATCCATTGGTTCAAGAATAGAACTGGCAATCTTATTTCCTTCTCAAGTTTATCATTCATTGCATTATACTGAACCAGCAATTTAACATCTTGATGCCTGAATTTAAAATATTAAATCACTTGAAGATACAAAAAAGTAGTGTGATCTTTGCCTATCTGTATGCAACACATTTCAGGTCTCCTGGAAACATTTACAGTAACATGATGTAGCCACCATTTGTTTCCAGGCTGACAGAACCTAGTGATTCTGGTAACTCGGGAAAGCTCTGTTTTTCTTACACTGGTTAGATACAAGCATTCTGCATATCATTAGTCTCTACTTTAGGTACAATATGCATGTGTCTGGAGTATTTTGACCAAAACCAGATCATGATATCGTTGCTGCACTTTGCAAAATTTAATTTTAAATTGTAATTTAATACTGTGTAAATCAATGCAGTCAACTGTACAAAGCCCAACTGGAAAAGCCGTTTTACATTTCCAAAGAGAAACCTGCCTAAACTTAAACACTAAATAAATGTTTGTAAAAAGAAAGAGAAAAAATAGGCTTGCAGTACTGTGTTATTTGGCGTGTTCTGCTCACAGACATGTGACTACTCTTACGTCCCAGGGAACTGTAACCCTGTACATGAGGTACCACACATGATGTCTGGTGCCTGAGGAGTTAATCAAATTCTGTCTCAGCATTCCCAGCCAAGCAGCAGCATTCACTGCCTGTAGTGGATAAAGAGACCGATGCTGAGACTGGAGGCTCTACTTACCAAGTCTAATTACATTCCTATTCTAAACCATTCCTGATGCATTTCAAAACCCAGAAATATTCTGGCCTCTTCAGCCTTTCAGAAGCTGTCATGAAAGTAATCGATAGAAGAGAAGAAATGTTTGGACCTACATATTTATGTTTCATCATGTCTCATATCATGAAATTAGAATTTTATTTCACTGGCAAAGCAAAATGCAGTCTTGTGTCTGGAGGTGGACAAGCTCCTTTCAAACAATGTCTGCAGAAGAAAAGGTTTATGTGATATGTCTTTTCATGCTTGGTCTCTCTCCAGATCACTACAAGAAATTAGTAAATAGATAAAGTGGTGAAGGGGGACAGGAGAGGAGTAACACAGAACCACAAAAAGTACGTTCTGCCAATATTATGAAAGTAATTTATGGATTGCTCCATGCATTATGTATTTTTTCTTTACCTCTATCAGTAATATGGAATAAAACCTATGAGAAAGAATCCACAGACATAAATTATTTTCCTTTTCAGAATGTCTTAAATAAAGGCAAACTGGTATTAGAACTTTTGGGGAAAGAAAGGCAAATATTTAGAACGGAAATCAATGCATTGCAGCCCACAGGCTGAATTCTGCATTCTCAGATCTCAGTGCAAGAATGGATTTAAATGATTTTAAAAGGCCTTCGCCCCTTCTCAGGATTCAGTATGGTTTAAAATTGCCTCACGTTATACACAGGCACTCCAGCAGCCATGAGGCAAGAACAGCTAGTGACCAAGCATGAAGTAGCTACATTCCTTCCTATTGGCCACATACAGATCTACCCTATATTTCACTGAATTTCACTGAATTTCTAGAGTTGGAAGGGACCATAGAGATCATCTAGTCCAACTCCCCTGCTGAAGCAGGATTGCCTAGAGCTAGAGCATGTTACTCAGGACTGCATCCAGGCGGGTTTTGAAAATCTCCAAAGAAGGGGACTCCACAACCTCCCTGGGCAGCCTGTTCCAGGGTTCCGTCACCCTCACCGTGAAGAAGTTTCTCCTCATATTTGAGTGGAACCTCTTATGTTCCAACTTGTGCCCGTTGCCCCTCGTCCTCTCGGTGGGAACCACTGAAAAGAGTCTGGCTCCCTCCTCCTTCAACCCTCCCTTGAGATACTTGTAGGCGTTGATAAGGTCTCCCCTCAGCCTTCTCTTCTCCAGACTAAAGAGTCCCAGCTCTCTCAGTCTCTCCTCATAAGGGAGATGCTCCAATCATTGAATCATCTTTGTTGCCCTTCGCTGGACTCTTT